>NC_135810.1:18791461-19126305 GCF_964213995.1 Mustelus asterias
GTCTGCCGACACTGCTTTGCAGTTACAGCCCCTGGCTAGCTGTAGGAGTTCACACGCGTACTGTTCCGTCGTTTCGCCGGGCTGCCGTCGTCGAGTGGCTAAGAGATATCGAGCATGCATCTCGTTTGGCGGTTTAATGTAGCGCTTCTTAAGAAGCTCGAGGGCCCCTTTGTAGTCGGTGGCCCCACGGATCGCTAAATATACAGCGTCGCTTACCCTCGCGTGGAGGACCCGGAGTCTGTCGGCGTCTGTGGTGACCGCTGCGGAGGCTTTGAGGTAATCCTGAAAACATTTCAACCAGTGGTCGAAAGTGTTCGAGGCGCCCGCCGCACGTGGGTCCAGCATAAGCCGTTCGGGTTTAAGCATTTGTTCCATGCTCTCTGTGTCGTTTTCTTTTTTTTTTCAACGACGAGAGTTCAATTAGTAGTCAATAAAATTGATGCGCGATATAACTCACGAGGCTAGAGATGCTCGAGGAAATAAAGGCTTTTATTGACTACTACAATAGAGCTACCATATATAATACACGATCCCAGACTAAAGGGTCCCAGACAGAGCAGTGACCTTTATACCTCTCCCAGGAGGCGGAGCTCGACTGGGATGTACCATAATAACTATATTACAGGTAGAACAGCTCAACCCTAACCCCAACAGTAACATATAGAACAGCCCAACCCTAACCCCAACAGTAACATATATACAGACTCATAGTACTGGCCAGACCCTGGCTCAGTACTACCTGGTGGGAACCAACGATGGTTCACCACAGGCACGTTACAGATTGTAGTCAATCAGCCTGTGCTTACAAAACCCTAAACAAAATGTCTAATACTGAATGGAATTCCCTAAGAGGGCAGCACTTGCTTAAGAGTTCTAAGTGTGCTAATAGCTACACTATCAACTAATTTAAGATCATTGGTCGAGCGTGCCTCATTTATGCTTGTTAGCAACGACATACACTCATAAGCAGCGACTCATTACCATGCTAAGTTCTCCCTCAATGTACCTGAACAAGCACCGGAGTGTGGCGACTAAGGGAATTTCACAGTAACTTCATTGCAGTGTTAATGTAAGCCTACTTGTGACACTAATAAATAAACTTTAAACTTTAAACTAGCAAAATGAGTATGATCAAATCTCAAGTTGTTTTGAGTTACCCCGGAAATGGTAGTTCTATGTTGCTTCTCCAAGGCAATGTCTCAGCCAGAGCCCACTTGCCCATTTCTCCCATGGTATAAATTGTTGCAATCATTTGAAATTTGGCATTCTTGCATTTGTCCTGATGAGTAGAATGCGAAAAGCTTCGGTGACATATCCAGACAGCAAATTTCTTATCAATAATTTACCCAGCTTCATTTCTTTCTCCCTCCACATGTTCCACTTCTTTTCTGTCCTCCATTTTTGAATGTTAAGGGATATTGTGGACACTGGGTGGATAATGGAGTTTCTGCCCAAGGTCAACCATGATGCTATTTGAATAGCGATGCAGGCTAAATGGGCCGTATGATCTACACCTTCTCTTGTTTCTTGTATTCTTGTTTTTGTGTTCCTGAAACACTGGTACTCATTTGAGTATCTTTCCACCGTTAACTGTGACACAACCTATATTCCCTTGATTATTTGAGCTTGTTTATTTCCCTGTTTAGCCAGTGGTTTTGAAGGCCATTCCGTTTCACCAGCTACCTACCTTCAGCTAATTTAACATAGATTGGGGCATGGGATCCTATGGGCTGCATGGTCAGATGCCAAATTGATTTAAAATGGAAAAAAAATCAAGAGATTCAAACTGAGCTTGGTATTTTTCAATTTTAACTACAACACAAGTCAGCATCTACGCCTGGATATGAACTTTGACCAATACCACCAGAAAGGGACCCCACGGACCCCGGGCATACTCTCTTCTACCTTCTTCTGTCAGGAAAAAGATACAAAAATCAGAAAATACATACCAATCGGCTCAACAACAGCTTAGAGTCACAGAGTCATAGAGATTTACAGCATGGAAACAAGTCCTTCGGCCCAACTTGCACATGCCGCTCTTTTTTTTAAAACCCCGAAGCTAATCCCAATTGCCCGCATTTGGCCCATATCCCTCTATACCCATCTTACCCATGTCACTGTTTAAATGCTTTTTAAAAGACAAAATTGTACCCGCCTCTACTACAACTCTGGCAGCTTGTTCCAGGCACTCACCACCCTCTGTGTGAAGAAATTGCCCCTCTGGGCACTTGTATCTCTCTCCTCTCACCTTAAACCTATGCCCTCTAGTTTTAGGCTCCCCTACCATTGGGAAAAGATATTGACTATCCAGCTGATCTATGCCCCTCATTATTTTATATACCTCTATAAGATCACCCCGCAGCCTTCTACGCTCCAGAAAAAAAAGTCCCAGTCTATCCAACCTCTCCTTATAACTCAAACCATCAAGTCCCGGTAGCATCCTAGTAAATCTCTTCTACATTCTTTCTAGTTTAATAATATCCTTTCTATAATAGGGTGACCAGAACTGTACACAGTATTCCAAGTGTGGCCTTACCAATGTCTTGTACAACTTCAACGAGACATTCCAAACTTCTTCCCTGCTGCCATCAGACTTTTGAATGGACCTACCTTATATTACCTTGGGTGGCATGGTGGTTAGCACTACTGTTTCACAGCGCCAGGGACCAAAGTTCAATTCCGGCCTCGGGTCACTGTCTGTGTAGTTTTCACATTCTCCCTGTCTGTGTGGGTTTCCACCAAGTGCTGCGGTTTCCTCCCACACTCCGAATATGCGCAAATTAGGTGTATTGGCTCATAGAATTATAGAATCATAGAATGCCTACAGTGCAGAAGGAGGCCATTTGGAGCATTGAGCCTGCACCGACAACAATCCCACCCAGGCCCGACCCCTGTAACCCAAGTATTTACCCTGCTAGTTCCCACTCACATTGAACGGCAATTTTAGCACGGCCAATCCACCTAACCACTGTGCCACAGTGCCACCCATTGGCCATGCAAAATTGCCCTTTAACATCAGGGTAATTAGCAGGGTAAATACATGGGGTTAAGGGGTTAGGTCCTAGGTGGGATTGTTTTTCGATGCAGGCTCAATGAGTCAAATGGCCTCCTTCTGCACTGTAGGGATTCCATGATTCTCTGAATAAGTCAATCTTTGTCTTCACCCTAGCTATGACTGTAACACTATATTCTGAACCCTATCCTTTTCTTCTCCCCTATGTACTCTATTAACAGAATGCTTTGTCTGTATAACATGCAAAAATAATACCTTTCACTGTATACCAAAACATCTGACAATAATAAATTAAATCAAAAGAAAACGGTATCAATTTCTCTATCTGGGCCTCTTCCTGAATTTAAGGTTCTGCATTTTTGAGTCAAACAGAACCAAAGGTCGACCATATACCTCTTGGAAAGTGACTGAGAATTAAAGTACTGAATGTCGGTTTACACCTGATGAATAGAGCCTTTATATAATAGTGGGAAATTTTGATTCAAAAGTGTGAAAGAGGCATGTTTCTGGAATAATAATTTGCGTGTATAATAGAGACTGGCAAGGCACTTGATCCGATTAAAGCACTTGAAAATCTATTCTAAGTGATGTTCTGAAATGTCATTCTGAAGCTCTTCAACTACAGAAGTAGGAAGCAGAGCTTAGTACAAAATTACCAGGGCTTAATTGAATGCAGGAAGAGGAAAGAGAAAGATGCTGAAAATAAATGCATTCAGTGTCCAGTAATTTGCTTCTTTGCCCCTTACATGGCCACTTTGTATCATCACACATTTCTTATGATCAAGGGGCTGATGGTTAATCGCACAGAAATTAAGTTGAAGTTAACTTAATTAAGTTAAGCTCTGTTGAAGCTGATCTGAAACCTATGATTCTCATGACTGAAATCCAAAGCTAATTTGTCCGATACCATATAAAACATTCTCCTACATTAATGGAGGCATCGGTATTTGCATGGCAAAAATATTTTGATCTAGTGTACAGAGGTAGCTTGTTAATTTAAACACAGGTGAAAGAGCCATTGCTGCCCACATGTCCCAGGAAGTAAAGGTTGATCCATAATTTCGAATTCAGTCCAAAGATGTGCGGATTAGGTGGATTAGCCATGCCAAATTGTCCCTTAGTATCAGGGGGATTAACTGGGTAAATACATAGGGTTATGGGGATAGGATCTGGTGGGATTGTTGGCGGTACAGGCTTGATGGGCCGAATGGCCTCCTTCTGCACTGTCGGGATTCTATGATTCTATGAAAAAGCAAAACACCTGTATCGATACAAAATGAGCATACAAATTAGGAGCAGGAAGAGACTTTTCTGTCCCAAAAGCCTGCTCTGCCATTCAGTAAGGTCATAGAATGCCTACAGGCCCATCAAATCTGCACTGACCAGAGCATCTTACCCAGGCACACCCCCCACCCTATCCACATAACTCCACAAATTTACCTCACTAATCCCCTAACCTACACATCTTGGGATACTAAGGGGCAATTTAGAATGGCCAATCTACTGAACCTACACATCTTTGGACTGATTTGATTGTCACCTCAACTCACATTCCCACCTACTCCTGAAAACCTTTCACCCCCTTGTTAATCAAGAATCTATCTAGCTCTGCCTTAAAAATATTCAAAGGTTCTGCTTCCACTACCTTTTGAGAAAGGGTTTCAGAGACTGACGATCCTATGAGAGAGAAAAAATTTCTTCTCATCTTTGTCTTAAATGAGTGACCCTTTATTTTTAAACAATAACCCCTTAGTTCCAGATTCTCCAACAAGAAGAAACATCTCCTCCATATCAAAGATGTGTAGGTTAGATGGCTTAATGATAGTAAATGCCTAGGGTTATGGGGATTAGGTGGGGAGGAGCTGGGGTTTTGGCCAGGGTAAGATGCTCCAAGAGTTTAGTGCAGTTTCAATGTGCCAAATGACCTCCTTCTGCACTGTAGGGATTTGATGGATTCTATGGATATGCCTCAGGATGCTTAATGTTTTGATCAAGTTAACTTTTACTCAACTAAACTCCAGTGCATACAAACCTAACCTCTCCAACCTTTCCTAAGATAACCCCTCCATTCCTGGTATTCGTCTAGTAAACCTTTATTGAACTGCTTCCAACACACTTACATCTTTCCTTAAATAAGGACACCAATATTGTACATAATATTCCAGGACATGGCCTCACCTATACCCTGTAAAATTGAGGCATAACCACCCTACTAATCAATTCCCCTCACAATAAGCAACTACATTATATTAGTTTTCCTAAATACTTGCTGTACCTGGATACGAGCCTTTTGTGGTTCATGCAGAAGGCACCCAAATCCCTCTGCAAATCAGAGCTCTGCAATCTCTCACCATTTAAATAATAAGCTACTTTTTTATTTTTCCTGCCAAAATGGACAATTTCACATTTGCCCACATTATACTCAGACTGCAGATGCTGAAAGTCCTCCTGCACTTTCTTCAGTCTCTCGGAGAACTTACTGATCTCCTGCAGTTTATTCAGCCTGTTTTGTTTACATGTCTCCAATATACGCCTTGAAGATGTCTTTTCTCTCCACCTTCCATCTCTCCTCTGCTAAATACAGCCTGTAGCTCCTCATCTTTTTTTGCCAGTCAAAACTTTAACCCTTCAATTGGCTACTGTAGCTCTGCAATTTGACCTTGCAGCTCAGTAGTTACATCATCCAACGTTCTCTTTAAATTTTCCAGTTCTTGTTGGGAGTTTTCCTTCCTTCTTCAAACACATTCTTCTAAATCTGTCATCTCATTTCCTGTTTGTTCTTGCTTTTACCCACATTCTCTGCCTTTTCCTCCACATCCGCCAGTTGTGAGGTAAAGTCAGAAATCAGGACTTCAAGCAATCTTTTTTCTCTTTGGCGTACTTTGAATTCAGGTATTCCTGCAGCAAGATTTCCCCTTCCATTTCTTTCATTTTAGCTTCTGCTATTACTTTCTCAAACTGAAACTCGTGTTGATCTGTTTCCTCTTCATCAAGCTGCTCTCCTAGGTTCTAAATGTATTTCTGCATTTTCCTTCTTTTCGTTCCATATCCACTGGAACTCTTCTTCAGAGAGTCTGCTTCATCTTTGCCACTCTTGGTTCGGCTCTCAATGTTCTCTGTCCCCTCTTATTTCAGCCTCCTGTTGGTTTACAGCCATGCTGTGTGAGATTTGCCTGCGCACTTTGCACAAACTAATAGATTCTTCATGGCTTGACATTTTCAATCATTTTTTCTTTTCTTCTAATTCGGCAGTCATCTTCCCTTGCAACTCAATCTATTTTATCTTCAACTTCCTTCACTGCTGTATGAAATCATAGAAATCATAGAAACCCTACAGTACAGAAAGAGGCAATTTGGCCCATCGAGTCTGCACCGACCACAATCCCACCCAGGCCCTATCCCCATACCCTACATATTTTACCACAAATCCCTCTAATCTATGCATCTCAGGACACTAAGGGGCAATTTTTTAGCATGGCCAATCAACCTAACCCGCAGATCTTTGGACTGTGGGAGGAAACCGGAGCACCCGGAGGAAACCCACGCAGACACGAGGAGAATGTGCAAACTCCACACAGACAGTGACCCAAGCCGGGAATCGAACCCAGGTCCCTGGAGCTGTGAAGCAGCAGTGCTAACCACTGTGCTACCGTGCCACCCCATGGATGTGGCTATTTTTCTTTTTCCATCCAGCCTACGGCCACATTCTCTGCCACCGTAACTCTGTGTCACGTTGCGCTGGGATCTTTGAAGGCCAGGAGTTTAAGTACACTTTGGCATGAGAAGTCAGGTAAACAGCAAGATGACTGTATATGTAGCATCGTAAAGGCTGCTCTACATAAACGAGCTGCTTCAAAATACAACAAAAACTGAACTCTTTGTTGACTGCTCTCTTTACAATTGCCTTCCCTATATAGTTCACCAGATAGCTAAGCTATTTATGGGTGCAATCAAACCAAACTGTCTCTTAGTCTGTGTTCAGAAAGTTAAGCCCCAACCAGGGTGGTGTTCCCAGCCAGTATTCCAATTTGAGGTCGCATGCCAAAGAAAGTTCGAAGACAAGTACTCAAACAAATCTTCTCTTACGTGGTTCACCAAGTAGTCAAACACATTTCCTCTCAGGTTGCTCACCAGGTAGTTAAATATCAAGTCCATTTATTTCTGCAGGCATTGCCGCCGTCCTCTCCCCCTACTTTGTTCAAGCCCACTCTTCTTAGACCCTCCTCTGCTCTCTGTTGTAATGTGGGCCGCGATTCTCCCATTGCGACCCGCAACTTTTCTGGCGGGTTAAGGTGGAAGATGCACGTCGCCGGCCTTGAACCGGGATTTGCGCATGCAACGGGAACGCATGCACATTTCCCAGAGCCGGCGAACAGTCGCCGGTCAGACCATGCTGGGAACTGGCGAGAACACAGATCAGTAATTTAAATCTTTTTAAAATGTATTTTAAATATGTTTAGTAGTTCATTGTTGGGCACTTTCAGGAGTACTTCATTCCAGCAGGGTTCAGACTAGCTCCCCATGCTTGGGGAACTAGCGGGAAACCCCACCGGAATGAAGGGGGGGCAATCAGGGCTCCCAGAAGGTCGGGCGATAGGGATGTGGTGTCCCCTGGGCATGGGCACCATGGCAGTGCCAGCCTGTGCCCCCTGGCATTTCCCAAGGGGCATCGGCCAGTGCCAATGGGGCAGGGTCGGTAGAGTGGGGGGGGGTCCCGTTGCCACTCTGCATTGGGATCGGTCTCATATGGAGGGAGGGCAGTGATTGAGGCGACCTGGGAAGGATGGTCTGCCGTGGGGAGAAGGGGGCTGCCACTGAGGGGGGGGCGGGTCTGACCCGGGGGGGAAGGGGTCAGCAGGGTGGGAGGTCTGCTGGGGTGAGAGGGGTGGGGGATTGCCACTGTTGCAGGGGGGGTGGGGGGGGAGGGGGAGGGGGGGGAGGGGGCTGGACATCAGGGCACTCCGAGACGAGGGGGAGGGATCAGGGCTCACCTGGGAATTGTCATGGGGGCCACGATTGGGCCGTGTGGGGGGCTGGAGGCGCAGCACTGCGGGGGTCCCGGGCTGGCCATTGATCGAGCCAGCCAGCAAATGGGGAGTCTGACAGATTGGGACCACTGCACATGCGCAGAGCTCCAGATCTGTCAAACTCTGATATGAATAGGCTCCGCCCCACTGGATTTTTAATCATACTCATGACTGGGAACTCTGCAGTGCGCAGAGTGCGGAGATTCAGGTGAGAAGCTGAACTGACACAACAGTCGGGATTTTAGAACAGTTTTCCCGCCAGTTGAGCACTTTTGGGAGAATTGCCCCTGTGATGCCTTCTGGATACATGTGATCTGTGATTCTGGCTGAATGGAAATAGGAACCGAGGGACATAAGAATTAGGAGCAGCAGTTGGCAATTAAGCCCTTTGAGCCTGCTCCGCCATTAAATCAGATCTTGGCTGATCCCTCCTTGGTCTCAAATCCAGTTCCTCACATGTCCCCCATATCCCTTTATCCTTTTTTAAATGAGAAATATATCTATCTCCTTTTTGAAACCATTCAATGATTCATATTCCACCACGCTATGAGGCAGCAAGTTCCACAAATTCACCACCCTCAGTGAGAAGTAGTTCCTCCTCATCCCAGTTTTAAGTCTACTGCCTCACAACCTTTACCTGTGGTACACATGCCCAGGGGGGCACCACCCCTCCTCCAACCTGCCAGTGCTGTGTTACAAGCTGCATAATACAGTTTGAAATGACCTGTAGCCAACTGGCTACAATCTCAAATTATTCTCAAACTCTTTTTAAGCAAGGAAAAGAAAATGCTGGAAAATATACTCAGTGAAATTTGGGCAACATCGGTGCAGAGAGCGAAACCGTGTTAACATTTCAGGTCTGTGATCTTTTTTAAGCAAATATATTTTCTTTTTTCACCTCTCCCGAGACCAGAAAAAAATGGCACAGCAGTTAATGTGTTCTGAAAATATAATACCTTTAAAACTATTCTAATCCAAACAAGAAGCTCACAAAAAGGTGCAAACATCTTTGAAAAGAAAAAGTAGGAATCTGTGTGGTGAACCATAGATGGTTACCACTATGGGTACTTGTATATATGTTGCTCTCGTTGCTGTTGGGGTTAGGGTTGTTGGGTGTTCCACCTGTTATTACTGTTTATGTGGTACACTCCGTTCGGCTCCGCCCAGGACTCTGCCTTCTTACAGGAGTATAAAGGTCACTGCTACTTCCGAGTAGTCTTTAGTCTGGGATAATATTGTTGAGTAGTGTGCTCCTATTTGTAGTAAATAAAAGCCTTTATTCCCGGGTACGTTCTAGCCTCCCGTGTGAATCAATCGCGCATCAATCTGCAACTCAAGAATTTGCCTCAGAATTTCCGTTTTCTATTATTTTGTTAATGTTGCTATGTCCTATTTGATACATTTCAATCATATTCAGACATATAGGGCCTGCTTCTCCCATCCTGACGAGCATGTTTTTGGTGCATCGGGTTGGGAGATGCGCATGTCCGCCTCTTCGCGGGATTCACACATGCGTTCCCAATGCATGTGGAACTCCCACAGCCGGAGAGCAGGCACTGTTGGGACCACGCTGGAAACCGGTGGGAAGACAAGGTAAGTGACTCAAATCTATTTTTAATGTATTTTAAATGTCATTATCGGGCCTGGGACTGAATCCTCCGGGCCCCGATCGTATCTCCCACCCACGATTGTGTCCTCTGCAGTGCACAGAGTGTAGAAGATTCAAGTCTGAACTCCCATTCAAAAAACAATCGTGAATTACACCATTTTTCCCGCCAATTCAGCACTTAGATTTTTTCTTTGGGAGAATCGGGCCCATAATTAGAAAACTGACACGATTGTGAAATTAATAGTAATTATACTTATCTTTATGCAGACACATCTCAAGGACACTTTGTTAATTCCTATACATAGAGTGCACCTGATTTAATATTCCCTGGCTGTAATACATTACTGGTTCCAAATTCAAGATATTGTCCCTCATGGGAAAGAATCTTTATTCTGGTTGTCCAATTGAGTTGCACAATTTCCTTTGCAACATTTAATTTTTGTGTCACTTGCCTCAAAATGATTCCAGAGCAGCAACCACTTATTTCCTTTTCAGTTTGATAAAAAATATCATAAAATAAGATTCAGCCTGAAAAGTTTTTTTCTTTTCTTTTAATAAACTTCAGATTGCTATTTTGACAAAATGCACATCAGTAATACTATGGATGCAGTACGGTATTGATCTGAACACTCATGTAATTCAGGCAAGTGTTTATTAATGTATCCTTTTATCTACAATTATGTCTATGTTTGTTGGGGATAGATCTGGTCAATGCTTATGATATCAGCAACGATAGATATCATTTCAGTTTGATAGATGATCAGTCGTCATGTGTCTCTGGATGGTCTTTTCTAGCGATACACTATTTCACTCTATGCTCCCTGTGTACTTGCATTTGCACCTGCATCTTAACAGACCAGTCAGTTGTACAACTCCTAGCATTTTACAAGTTTTAAAAAATAATTTACAAGCACTATCTTCACAACACTGCACTAAGTGTTAGTGTGATTGGCAACAGTATGCAATTAGTTGAAAATGCATCAAAAGTAAAGTGAATTATGTTCTTACTTTGCTCTCCAAAGTTAATGAACACTTATGGTGTCAGAGTAATTTGATCTGAATCTCTTAGCATTCTTAAAGCAGAGATGCAGGAGAAAAGAAACTAAGCAAGTGAATTCCCCACAGCTTCATGAACTGCTTTCAGCTAAGCTGCCTCCTCAATTCATTATTTCATTTGTAACCTGCTGTGTGGGATGTAATATTTTATCTCATGAGCTTTGATTCATTGGAGACAAAACAAATTAAGAATGTTAAACTCAGGAATTGACACAGTTCTGCAAATGTATGTTTTAAAATGTTACTTTCTCAGTGAATTTTGAAAAGCAAGCCTGCTGGAGAAGTTTTAGATGAACATGAGAAAACTAAGATTACATCTGGCTGGATTATGCAGGCAGGCTATAGGGTGCTAGTTTTCATTCCAGATTCATGAACCCAATGCCCAAATGTTTCCCAGTCCTGGCCCCGCACTGCCTCAACCAGCAGAAGCGCAGCTCAATTTTCAAAGCAACAGCTATTAAATTGACCAGAGCTCGGTGCCCACTTTTGGGCATCGATCATGGGTCAGGAGGGATCTAGGCATAGAGGATAATCTAAGGCAAATGGCAGCCACAGATAGATTTGGTGTTGCTTTTGCAATTGTGTGGGCAAAGAGATCAGAAGGCCTGTAGTGGTTTGAGCAGCCCCATATTTTTCTAATGTCTCCTGTTGGGGAAAGGAAAAACAATCTTAGTAGGTTAGGGGAAATTTTACAATCATTATACATTTAAGACACTGACAGAACTACCAGCATTAAGGTAAATAATTTTAAATCAGACTTGCAAGCAAACAAGGACGCAGTTTGCACACATGTTAAATGCAGTAAGAAATTTAAACAAGAGATAATGATTCAAAACATATATGCTGATATCTTAAATGTATTCAATTACTTTGTAAATGTATTTTATAAAGATCATTGTTTGCTTTGGCCAAAGGAAGATTGCAGCGAGGCATGATGGTAAAGGGCAGAAGTACAAGCACCACATTCTAAGAGAACAATGAAACCTTAGAAATGTGCAAGTTTTATCAGTAAAGTTTCTAATGGCAGAACATTCAAGGCAACGTAATGAATAGGACCAATTCACTGTCCAGATAAGATGGATGCTTGCCCGGACACGGGATCATGTGTTGGTCTGGTTTGGCAGTGACCTGGAGGGAAATTTGTGGGAATGTTAACTTTGAAATTAATGGCCAGGCATTTGGTTGCTGAGTGATGTAGGAGGTTGAGTTATCCAAAAAGGGAGGATACAAAGAACAAAGAACAAAGAACAATACAGCACAGGAACAGGCCCTTCGGCCCTCCAAGCCCGCGCCGCTCCCCGGTCCAGGATTGAATCCTGAATCCAGGATCCCCGCCCAATTTTCCAGCCTATCTACATACCAATATCCTATCCACCGAGCTGTC
Organism: Mustelus asterias; assembly: GCF_964213995.1. Lineage (NCBI taxonomy): Eukaryota > Metazoa > Chordata > Chondrichthyes > Carcharhiniformes > Triakidae > Mustelus > Mustelus asterias. The sequence continues at coordinate 18,803,551 of NC_135810.1, forward strand.
CCTCACAGCTATGATGCTTTGTTCATTACACCTATTAACTTACCCCCACCCCCCCATTCCAGACCATGTGATCTCCAGGGAGAGGCGAAAACCCAGAGTGAAAAACCCCAGGGCCAATATGGGGAAAAAAAAAAATCTGGGAAATTCCTCTCCGACCCCCTGAGGCGATCGAAACGAGTCCAGGAGATCACAATGGCCCCGATCGGAAAATGCTTCCCAACCCTAGTCATTTCCACTTCCACGAACACCATATGAATTCCCTGCCCCCGAGACAGGTTCCCAACTATCCGCAGTCTCACTCTGTACTGGCACCAGCAAGATGATCGTAGAATGAAGCCTTGAAACGAGAAACCAGGAACAATTAGCCCGCGCCGCTCCCTGGTCCAAACTAGACCACTCTTTTGTATCCCTCCATTCCCACTCCGTTCATATAGCTGTCTAGATAAGTCTTAAACGTTCCCAGTGTGTCCGCCTCCACCACCTTGCCCGGCAACACATTCCAGGCCCCCACGACCCTCTGTGTGAAATATGTCCTTCTGATATCTGTGTTAAACCTCCCCCCCTTCACCTTGAACCTATGACCCCTCGTGAACGTCACCACCGACCCGGGGAAAAGCTTCCCACCGTTCACCCTATCTATGCCTTTCATAATTTTATACACCTCTATTAAGTCTCCCCTCATCCTCCGTCTTTCCAAGGAGAACAACCCCAGTTTCCCCAATCTCTCCTCATAACCAAGCCCCTCCATACCAGGCAACATCCTGGTAAACCTCCTCTGTACTCTCTCCAAAGCCTCCACGTCCTTCTGGTAGTGTGGCGACCAGAACTGGACGCAGTATTCCAAATGCGGCCGAACCAACGTTCTATACATCTGCAACATCAGACCCCAACTTTTATACTCTATGCCCCGTCCTATAAAGGCAAGCATGCCATATGCCTTCTTCACCACCTTCTCCACCTGTGACGTCACCTTCAAAGATCTGTGGACTTGCACACCCAGGTCCCTCTGCGTCTCTACACCCTTTATGGTTCTTCCATTTATCGTGTAGCTCCTCCCTACATTATTCCCACCAAAATGCATCACTTCGCATTTATCAGGATTGAACTCCATCTGCCATTTCCTTGCCCAAATTTCCAGCCTATCTATATCCTTCTGTAGCCTCTGACAATGTTCCTCACTATCTGCAAGTCCTGCCAGTTTTGTGTCGTCCGCAAACTTACTGATCACCCCAGTTACTCCTTCTTCCAGATCATTTATATAAATCACAAACAGCAGAGGTCCCAATACAGAGCCCTGCGGTACACCACTAGTCACAGGCCTCCAGCCGGAAAAAGACCCTTCCACTACCACCCTCTGTCTTCTATGACCAAGCCAGTTCTCCACCCATCTAGCCACCTCCCCCTTTATCCCATGGGATCCAACCTTTTTCACTAGCCTACCATGAGGGACTTTGTCAAACGCTTTACTAAAGTCCATATAGACAACATCCACGGCCCTTCCTTCGTCAACCATTTTGGTCACTTCTTCAAAAAACACCACCAGGTTCGTGAGGCATGACCTCCCTCTCACAAAACCATGTTGACTATCGTTAATGAGTTTATTCCTTTCTAAATGCGCATACATCCTATCTTTAAGAATCTTCTCCAACAACTTCCCCACCACGGACGTCAAGCTCACCGGCCTATAATTACCCGGGTTATCCTTCCTACCCTTCTTAAATAACGGGACCACATTAGCTATCCTCCAATCCTCTGGGACCTCACCTGTGTCCAGTGACGAGACAAAGATTTGTGTCAGAGGCCCAACGATTTCACCTCTCGTCTCCCTGAGCAGCCTTGGATAGATTCCATCAGGCCCTGGGGATTTGTCAGTCTTTATATTCTCTAACAAACCTAACACTTCCTCCTTTGTAATGGAGATTTTCTCCAACGGTTCAACACTCCCCTCCGAGACACTCCCAGTCAATACATCCCTCTCCTTAGTGAATACCGACGCAAAGTATTCATTTAGGATCTCCCCTACCTCTTTGGGCTCCAAGCATAAGTCCCCACTTTTGTCCCTGAGAGGTCCGATTTTTTCCCTTACAACCCTTTTGTTCCTAACGTATGAATAAAATGCCTTGGGATTCTCCTTAATCCTGTCCGCCAAGAACATTTCGTGACCCCTTTTTGCTCTTCTAATTCCCCGTTTGAGTATTTTCCTACTTTCATTATACTCCTCCAGAGCTCCCTCCGTTTTTAGCTGCTTGGACCTAACATACGCCTCTCTTTTCCTTTTGACCAGTCCCTCAATTTCCCTGGTTATCCACGGTTCTCTAATCCTACCCTTCCTATCCTTCTTTTTTACAGGCACATGCTTGTCCTGTAGCCCTAACAACCGTTCCTTAAAAGACTGCCACATACCAGATGTGGATTTACCCTCAAACAGCCTCTCCCAATCAAGAGCTGCCAATTTCTGCCTGATCCCAATAAAGTTAGCCTTCCCCCAATCCAACACCTTACCCTTGGGACACCACTCATCCTTTTCCATCACTATCCTAAAGCTAACAGAATTGTGGTCACTATTTGCCACATGTTCCCCGACCAAAACTTTGAAGACCTGACCGGGCTCATTCCCCAGCACAAGGTCCAGTATAGCCCCCTCTCTAGTTGGGCTGTCCACATATTGTTCCAACGAACCCTCCTGTACACATTTTACAAATGCCTCCCCATCCAGAGTCCCTGCCCTCAGCGATTTCCAGTCTATACCAGGGAAATTGAAGTCTCCCACTACAACAACCCTATATTTCCTGCACCTATCCAGTATCTCCTGACATATCCATTCTTCCACTTCCCTTGGGCTGTTGGGGGGCCTGTAGTACACCCCCAACATAGTGACTGCGCCTTTCCTGTTTCTAAGCTCCACCCAGAGTGACTCGCTACACGACTCCTCCGAATTGTCCTCCCTCTGCACCGCTGTAATATGCTCTCCAACCAATACCGCTACTCCCCCACCTCTTTTGGCCCCTCCTCTGTCTCGCCTAAAACACTTGTCCGGATTCTACGGACTAATGAAATACCATTATACCAGAGGCTCAGTACAATTGGCTGAAGTATATGACAGGTGTTATTAATGATTTATGAAGATGATTGATTCGAAGCTAATGCAAGGCGGGAGAATTTGATAAGAAAAGTGTATAATTGGTCTACCTTAAACTGTATACGTCAGAGTTTATTGGAGCTATCAGGTTGGCCTATGTCTGCAGGGCTGAGGACTCTTCGATACTCTTTCCCTGTAACTCGCTGGTCAAGTAAAAGATACATCTTTAAACTGGGACACAGGCTTTCATGGGCCTTTGTCTTGGCTGAAGTTTTGGTGTTAGCCGGCCACCTTGCAATGCCCTATTCCAATGACTTAGACTTGGGTACGCAGTGTGCATTTTCAAAATTTGAAGATGACACAAAAATTAAACAAATGTACCATGAGGAAGATAGTGTGAATTTCAATAGAATATAGACACGTTGGTGGAATGAGCAAACTTTTGGCAGATGAAATTGAATGCAGAGAAATATAAAGTGGTATGATTGTGTACAAATATGGAGAGGAGGCAATACAAACTAACTACACAATTCTAAAGGGGTTGGAGCAACAAAGAAGCCTTGGGATATATCTAGTGAAAGCAGATAGAGAGAAACTGTTCCCTTTAGCATGAGGCATAGAGAACTTACAGCAACAGAATTAGGTTGATTGGCAAAAGAACCAATGCAGATGTGAGGGAAATATTTTTCCTCAGCATTTTGGGGTAATCGAGATGACCAATACTACCAAGAAACCTCAGACAATACAAGACTCATAAAGTCAGTGTTTCTGTATTAAAGACGTAACTTTATTGAAGCAGCAGCTGCCAGGAGACCACCAAAGGTCAAGCATCTCTGGCACAGAACAACAAAACCTCTCCGATAAATCTAATAATATAATCGAAAAACAGATCAATTATAGATTTTACTTCTCACTCATTCCCACCTTACAATAACTTTAAAATAATCATATTTAAGATACACAACTCAACGATATCAACAGTCACATTAGACCTTCTCAGATCTATATTCTAACATTTTGGCTGTACAGTACAACATTCTTTCAGTTTTATTGATTGCTGCCTTGAATATTTTTAAGCTTATCTACACACGCATACTGTTTTTTACCCTTTGGGGAATAGTGGGTGGAAGGATTTCCGAGCTAAATGACAGCTTGTTGAACCACATTGAATGCTCCTTCCATGACCAACAAGCCCTGATGCTGAACGTGAACCTGGAGCTTCTGGTCCGGAGTTAGGGATGCTAACACTGCACCACAAAGCCTCAGGTGCCTTGCGTTGACTGAACATATTGGTTATTGATTGGTGAATCTAATAAAATCTCTAGGCCTCTCTAACCTTCATCCTTCACCAGACCCTCACCGGGCAGCACGGTAGCACTGTGGTTCACACTGCTGCCTCACAGCACCAGGTTCGATTCCCAGCTTGGGTCACCATCTGAGAGGAATCTGCACGTTTTCCCCATGTCTGCGGGGGTTTCCTCTGGGTGTTATGGTTCCCTCCCACAGTCCAAAAGACGTGCTGGTTAGGTGCATTGGCCATGTTAAATTCTCCCTCAGTGTACCCAAACAGGCGGCGAATGTGACGACCGCGGGATTTTCACAGTAGCTTCATTGCAAATTTAATGTAAGCCTACTTGTGACACTAATAAATAAACTTAAAACTTTTCAATGCCATTCATGTGGTTTGTGTGTTGGCTACTTTTCTTTCCAATATTCACATCGGTTCCATAAATCAACTGTCTGGGAAAATCCCATTTTGATCTGTATGCTGGAATTTTACTGGCACACCCACCCCGGAATCTGGGAGGGCGAGGCTCGTAGAATGGCATTCTTCGTTGGCCTCAAGCCGGATCCTCCGAGCCTCAGGCAGGCAAGATGGTAAAATTCTGGCTGTAGTGTCTGGTCCACTGGAATGGCTCACACATAGGCCTTTTTTTTTGTTGGTTTATAACTGCCAAACTTTAATAATAAATACAATCATTATAAGGAGCTTCCATGTAGGGAATGGAAATTCCCAAGGGTGAGGAAGAGAGTGTTTTCCTGAAGATGGAATGAAGAGATATTGTTGAGGCAGGGCTTAACTTTGAATCTGGTCCATTTATGTGTGACCTTGGACCTGTTGCAAACAATTTATTGGATCACAATGGAGATTGATGCCAGAATTTTAAAAACTGTTCAATTTCTTAGTAAGGTTTTTCTCATCTTGAATCTAAGAATAAATTCAGGAAATCAAAGGAAGGAACGAGAATGTGTGGCAAAGTGGCAAAAATACTACCCGTTCTGACATGAGGTAGTGGATTATTAGTTTGTAACTGTGATTCCTAACACAGTACAATCACTCTTCTGACTTATTTATTTCAGAGAAAGAGCTGAGGAGAGAGGACCATTTTTCTGGTTCGCAATCAGAATTGAAAGCACCAGAAATCGATATTGAGTGTTTGAGTTGTATCGATTGTCGCAATGATTATTTTAACACAACATACATCAGAAGAAGTGAAATCTAACTCCGATTCAAGCAGCACAACTAAGGAAAAGGCATCTATTTTAAAATTATTTTCAGCACAATCTTGAGCCTCCTCAGTGGAACATAGTTCTGCTATTAACACGCACACATTGGAGATATGTTGACATACTCAAATAGTGAGAGTCTAACATCAATTTGTTGACAAAGTCACCTCTTCATTGTGTTTTCTTTAATTAATTCTTCTTCTTTAAGCTGGTCTTTCGGTCTGCCAGAAGACTCACAAAGAGTGAATGGGTGTCAGTTTGATTTCAAACGCTCATCAATACTGTTCTGAATCAGCCAATAGATAATGCTACAGATAAGCCCTGTGATAATTCTGCCACTTGTTTTCTTGAGTAACCACTTTGTGGTTGAAACCTAGGCAAGATTACAAGACAGATTCAGTAGTTTATTGAAGCACTGCAATAAAAAAAGTGGTTGTGTGCAAAGATTCTGCTCTTTTTATCAGGTTCAGTTCAAATAAGATATAATTGGGTGGCACAGTGGCACAGTGGTTAGCACTGCTGCTTCACAGCTCCAGGGACCTGGGTTTGCTTCCAGCCATGGGTGACTGTCTGTGTGGGGTTTGCACATATTCCCCATGTCTGCGTGGGTTTCCTCCGGGTGCTCCGGTTTCCTCTCACAGTCCAAAGATGAGCAGGTTAGGTGGATTGGCCATGCAAAATTGCTCCTTAGTGTCCCAACATGTGTAGATTAGGGGGATTTGCATGGGAAATGTGTGGGCTTAAGGGGATATGGCGGGGGAGAGGGCCTGGGTCAGATACACTATCAGAGAGTCGGTGCAGACTCGAATGGCCTCTTCTGCGCTGTTGGATTCTATGATTCTATGATAACAGACTTAATGTTCAAGGGGCGACAGTGATGTAGTCCTAATGTGATTGCGCGAGTACTGCAGAGGCCCAGGTTAATGTTCTGAGGGGATGAGTTCAATTCCTACCACAGCAGCTGGTGGAATTTGAGTTCACTTAATAAAATCTGCAACTAAAAGCTAGTTTTTGGTGATAATGAGCATGAATTGATTGTGATGAATGCTCCTTTGGGAAGAAAATCTATAATCCTTACCCAGTCCGATCCACATGTGAGTCCAGGCCCTCAACAATGTGGTTGACTCTTAATTGTCCTCTTAAATGCCCTAGCCACTCAGTTCAAGGGGGATTAGAGATGGGCAACAAGTGCTGTCCCATGAAAGAAATTGCATGGATGGCATTTTAGACATGCAAACCTCCTTGTATGTTTTTCCTGTCCTCCAGATGGATAATGCTTTATACCTAAGTGTTAAGGAGGAAAATCTACCTCAGGTCTGACAAAACACTAATACTACAGACAATAGCCAGAATTTTACCGCTCTCAAAACAGAATTCTCCCGCTCCCAAAACAGAATTCTCCCGCTCTCAAAACAGAATTCTCCATTGGCCTCGGGCAGGATTTTACGAGCCTCGCCCAAGTGAGGTCGTAAAGTAGCGCCCAATATTCTAATCTATGTTTGCACATTGCATCTAGGCATGATCTAAATGCAGTGGAAAATGAATATAATTAAATGAGTCACATTTGGAGCTACAGAGAGATAATTCTCAGGATGGGGCCTATACAATAAGATGCTGCCAGAAGAACATTGTGTGAGATAAGAACAATTCTAACAATACTGTAATTCAAATGCCAATCATGAGGAAGGCTCCACAGGTATAGTCATAACCTGCTGGGTGTTTCCAACATTTCCTGTTCTTCTTTCACATTCAAAATCATCTTTTTGTAACCAGGGTGTGGATTTGTGGTAGCAATGATGGTGAAAGGTTTAGCATTCACCATCGTTGCTAGTCTGAAACTGAAAGCAACTTGTGAACCCTACACTTGATCGTCATGATTGTCTACGGAATGGTTTAAGAGACAGAGATATGTCTGAACGATAACTGGATTATTCCATGAACATAACTATTTTCAAAACAATAGTTCTAAGCCACGTGCATTCCCTTTTCAGATTTCTAGTCATGTGACTCTCTCTTACATCATTATGTGGGCAGTATCGTTTGTCCAGTTCGACACATTAACCCTTTCAGCCCTGAACACCTGAATACTACAAAGACTTCTGATCGCATCAGATGCATATGATCAATGTCTTGAGATCATGGTGAACAATTATTAACCACATTTTCACTTTCAAATAGATGCTTAACTTTTGAAAATTCATTTTACTGGATGTAAAATAAGTCAGCCTAATTGCCCTCAAGAAGGTGGTGGTGAACTTCCTTCTTGAATCGCTGCAGTCCCTGTGGTGGAGGTACATCCACAGTGCTGATAGGGAGGGATCTCCAGGATTTTAACCCTCAGACACTGAAGGTACAGCGATATATTTCAAAATCGGGATGGCGGATGACTTGGGGAGAACATCCAGTTGGTGATGTTCCCAGGTATCAGCTGCCTTTGTCCTTCTAAATGATAATGGTCATGGGGAATCATCAAGGTGCTGGAGTGTGGCGACTATTTTCACAGTAACTTCATTGCAGTGTTAATGTAAGCCTCCCTGTGACATTAATAAATACTGTCAGTTCTGCCAGAAATTTTGGCAGAAGTGAGGTAGAGTCTCTGAAGTCCACACTCCAATAAGAGTGTGGGCATAGAGGTTAGGGTTAGGATTCAATTATCCATCCAAGATACTGTGATTTCCATTGTGTGTTTGTGTACTTATGTGTGTGTTTGTGTGTGTGTATGTTTGTGTGCATGTGTGCTTGTATGTGTGTGTTTGTGTGTCTGTGTTTGTGTTTATGCGGGTGTGTGTGTATGTGTTTGTGTGTGTTATGCAGGTGTGTGTGTATGTGTTTATGTGTGTGAGCGTGTGTGTGTGTTTATGTATGTTAGCGTGTGTGTGTATTTATGTGTGTGTGTTTATGTGTGTGTGTGTTTATGTGTGTGTTTATGTGTGTGTATGTGTTTATGTGTGTGTGTGTTTATGTGTGTGTTTATGTGTGTGTATGTGTTTATGTGTGTGTGAGCGTGTGTGTGTGTGTGTGTATTTATGTGTGTGTGTGTGTTTATGTGTGTGTGTGTTTATGTGTGTGTGTGAGCGTGTGTGTGTGTTTATGTGTGTGTGTGAGCGTGTGTGTAAGTGTGTGTGTGTTTATGTGTGTGTGTGTGTGTGAGCGTGTGTGTGTGTGAGCGTGTGTGTAAGTGTGTGTGTGTATTTATGTGTGTGCTGCCACACATAATGTTGGTCAATCAAAGGATTCAGAAGGCTCTGGAACCACAGAGAGATTAACAATAATCTTGGTCAATGCACAAATATAAGCTGCTGCTGTGAAGAGGGGTGCACGCACAGGACTGGAAGAACAACGGCAACACGGACTGTTCGCGCCTGCCATCTATACTCCAGCACCTTCTATCTCTGCTTACACTGACTAAAATTAGTAAGGGCATAGTATCCGACAGGGGTAATGAATTGAACTGTCTCAGGAGGGGCAAATGAGGAATTGGAATTCCCCATCAATGAAGTTTTAAAGTATTACTTTGAAATCGGAGATAGCACCAGCACAGAAATCTAGTGGATGGTTATCAAGATCACTGACGCAGAGCAAGGAAGCTCCGAACATCCAGTGAGGATGTGAAGATAAGGTTATTTATCTTGTTGACCTCAGCACATCCAAGAACAGTTTAAAATTGTCCCTGTTGATACAAAGATGAATGAGCCCGTAAACCCTCGCAAAATCCAGTGTTCTGTGACCATTCCCTATTATTGCTCAAATGGTTTGAACACAAAAATCAAATGCTTTTTGCGTGTTCACCATTTAACAATCAAAAATGGTGGGAAGGAATGAGTTTCTTAACTCATAAGTAAGCAGCATTAATATGCCACCAAACCAAATCATAATTATCTGAACATCAAATGTGATGAGAGGGAAAGAATACATTAAAATTAAGAAGTGACAACGGAAAGGAATTCAGAATGCTCGGTCGGCGATGCTTCTAAACCTTCCACTGCTAACATAATAATGACACAAAGAGACAAAAAAAATAAAAGATACAGAAAATCTGATATTAGGCACTCAGCTGTCTTACCCACACCTACACATTTGTGGAGGAGGTGTAGCAATATGTCTAGCTGTCGCCAATAATGCAGGCTTTAATCACACAGAAATAAAATGGAAGCATATACCACCTTTCAGGCGATCACCAGGAGATTGTCACTATTCACAAAAATACTGGATACAGCAAACCATTTTCAAAACAGCCTTTTTGAGAATGTTTGTTTGCCTGTAGCGTTCCACAGCGTACCAGACAAAAGATTAAGTGAAATAAAATAACCTGAATTTTGTTGTGGGAGTAAAAAAGGAACATTTTTGGATAAATAATTATCTTTTGTTAACGTGTGGCAAACATGCATTCATGGTGCATCAGTTCAGCACAGCAGCAGTTAAAGCAATGTTCCTGAGCTTGCAGAGCAAAGAACAGATCAAAACATTAGACAGGAAATTTCTGGATGATTATTGTTTCGAGATAAGGATCGAGAAATGTTCATGCGACGATGCAGGACGAGAGCTGCCAATGGAATAAGTGTAGGAAAGGAGGATTATATCATGCAGCAGTGAAAGGCAAATTTCTTAAACGTTCCTGATACAGTAAACATACCAATAGGTAATGGACAAAATCTCCCTGCCACACTGCCACAGTGATACAGCCTGAGTGTCACTGCCAGTCAGAGTGGCAGAGATTCTTCCTGAGCATGAACCTGAGTGTGTCGTCGGGGGGCACCCGGGTGCATTGTGATTGGAAATCTCATCAGTGCAAATCCCGTTTATGGCCTTTTGTGAGATTTGGCAACCATTCCGGGATTTGTGCCTGTGGCTAATGAAGTTGCACCCGCTGTTTGAAAAAGGACAAAAGCAAAATGTTGTGGATGCTGGAAATCTGAAATAAAATCAGAAAGTGCTGAACTCAGAAGGTCAGGCAACATCCGTGGAAATAAATGAATTTACTCTGGAGATAAATATAGTGACCAGGCAGGACTTTGGGTCAGACTCTGCTATGAGCATCAAATGGGGGTCACTTCCCCCCACCCTGTGAAAACAGTCACCAGGCAGTAATTTTCCCCTGAATTGGCCATTTATTGGCTGGAAGGTTGTCTCACCATGTCCAATGGTCGAGTCTGATGAAAAATTCAAAATCCTGCCTGTTAACTAAATTTATCTCCACAGATAAAATATAGAAACAGACCAAATAGGAGCAGAAATAAGCTAGTTAATATGACATTGCGGCCATGCCAGAGTTGGAGGGTGGTCTTGCCATCCTGACTCCCCAACGCCTATCCACCCTCTACAAGGCACAAGTCAGGAGTGTGATGGAATACTCCCAACTTTCCTGGATGGGTGAAGCTCCAACACCACTGAAGAAGTTTGACACCATCCAGGACAAAGCAGCCCGCTTGATTAGCACCACATCTACAAACATCCACATGCTACACCACCGATTCTCAGTAGCAGCAGTGTGTACTATCTACAAGATGCACTGCAACAATTCACCAAAGATCCTTAGACAGCACCTTCCAAACACACAACCACTTCCATCTAGAAGAACAAGGGCAGCAGATACATGGGAATACCACTACCTGCAAGTTCCCCTCCAAGCCACTCACTGTCCTGCCTTGGAAATATATCACTGTTCCATCTCAGTCGCTGGGTCAAAATCCAGGAATTCCCTCCCTAACGGCATTGTGAGTCAATCCACAGCACAAGGACTGTAGCGATTCAAGAAGGCGGCTCATCACCACCTTCTCAAGGGCAACTTGGGATGGGCAATAAGTGATGGGCAACCAGTGACGCCCATGTTGCACGAATGAATCAAAAAAAAATTAAAGAAAGCCTAATGGGCTCTCAAAGCTGGAGGGCAAATTAGAAGTTCACCAACTCAGAAGGAGTACTGCCTGAGGGAGGGGGCCTCAAGATGGAGGTACCCTCTTAGCAACTTTTAAAAAGATTAAATTAAAAAATGGCCTCGGCTACTGGGTCACCATTGCAGAGGGGAAGCCTGCAGCCACATCTGCGGGGATGAGACCTATTGGAAGGATGTCAAAATACGCCTGGAGTGCTGGCATCCTGATCTGCCACTAGTTGGCAATCTCAAGGGAATTGGTTGAGTTCCTGACACATGGAAATCCACAAACTACTTGTACGCCTTCTATCCCAGCCGTCGGAAAAGGCCTTGTGGGAGGGATGACGCCAGCGCATCGACCGGTAGTTCAGGTCTTCACATCCACACACCTCCATTTACCTACCCCCTTTCATGTGGGGACAAAGGCACTGCCCAACATTTGATGTCAGTGACATTTCATTGGTTCCTTTTGATGAATGGACATTAACTTAAAATATTGGGCTGAATTTTGCGGTGGAAGCAGGTGTGGAGGCCGGGGCAGATGGGGAAATTCAAAGAGATGAGCCTTGAGATGGCTCCCTGATGTTGTCCTGCCTCTGCACCAATGCCTCAGTGGGGCATCAGTGCCTCCTCTCACCAATGAATGAGGCACAGGGATGGCTGTGGTCATAATAAATCCTGTGGAAGTACCCCTGCTGAATGATGACCCTAACAACTTTGGGCCTTGACTACCTATAAATTTTCAGCAGACTTCAGGAGAACCTCCCTTTCGAGACGCTCGAGTGCTTGCCCTTCTGTCTCTCCACACGGGACTGCAGGCAAGCCCATGCTGCAGGCCTCGCGTTGGTTTCATGGTCATCAGTAGATTCAAATATATGGAACTAAGAATCTACTGATGACCATGAAAGCATTGCTGATTATCGGAAAAACCCATCTGGTTCACTAATGTCCTTTAGGGGAGGAAACCTGCCATCCTTACCTGGTTTGGCCTATATGTGACTCCAGACCCACAGCAATGTGGTTGACTCTCAACTACCATCCTAAGGCAACTAGGATGGGCAATAAAGCTGGTCAGCCAATGTCCCACGAATGAACAGAAAAAATAAAGACCTCCCACCTTGGGAACCCACCTGCTCTCTTTAATTGGATGGAAAACATGGAGATGCCACATTAGAAGCTGCTCTTGATATCAAGTGTGGGCTCAGGACCTGACTGTGAGGTTGGGTTCTGACACATAGGGGAGGGAGAATTCAGCCCGTCAACTCTTTTTTTCTTCACAGATTCTGCCTGACCAGCTGGGTATCGCCAGCAATTTCTAATTTCATTGATCTTAAAAGAAAATTCCGACTCTTTGTCCAGATTGTGGGAGAGGCAGCACATGAGTTGATTTCCCTCCACCACCACAGGCCCCTCAAGGGGGCAAATTTTCCCATTCCGCCCATCACGGGAATCGGAGCGGACTAGGGGCGGACTATGGATAAATCTGTTCACTTCAGGCGGCATTTTCCCGTTTTGGGGTGAGCACGGCCAGAAAATCCCACCCAAGGTGTCTTCAAACCTTCATACCTTGACGTCCCCCCAGTCATGCCATACAGAATAATCCCAAACCTCCTCCTTCCCATGTTGTGAGGGAACCCACCACTTACAGACTGCCACGATCGTTCCTTCTGATCCCCCATCTACTGTCTCCATGATCAAATACAGTGGCACAAAGGTTAGCATTGCTGTCTCACAACTCCAGGGGCCTGGGTTCAATTCCGGCCTTGGGTGACTGTTTGTGTGGAGTTTGCACGTTCTTCCCCCTTTCTGTGTGGGTTTCCGCTGGGTGCTCTGCTTTCCTCCCACAATCCAAAAATGTGCAGGTTCAGTGGATTGACCATGTTAAATTATCCCTTAGTGTCTCAAGATGTGTAGGCTAGATGAATTAGCCATGGTAAATATGTAGGGTTATGGGGGTAGGGCAGGGGAGAGGGCCTGGGTAAGATACTGTATCAGAGAGTCAATGCAGACTCGATGGGCTGACTGGCCTCCTTCTGCAGTGTAGGGATTCTATGAAATTTCTGCTCCCATCAGCCTGCCGCGTAGTTAAACTGACAAGTTGCTGTGTCAGGTTGATGCAAGTTTTATCTACACAATGTTTTTCTAAGCGGATTGGCAATGCTTCCACGTCCTTGGTCTGTCCCGGCCCAACACCCACTACTGGGCTTCTCGAAACCCCTAGGAAAATCAAAGCTCATGTCCCAGTGAATCCAGATAAGGAAAAAGGTGGGCTGACTTGAGACAGTTGCTTCGATAAGGCTCCTGAATAGGTTCTAGTACGGATTGTACAAAGTGTCCCTCATAATGTATATCTGATTTTCCGCTGTTATATCCTCAGCTTTCATTCAAACCTTTCCTTGTTTGTGTGGTAAATACTGCCCACTGAATACATGGCGATATTGCAGAATAACACAAATACAAACAGCAGTGTAGAACTGTACCAACTGTTAGATGGATGTCTTCAAGGCTGTTTGTAAAAAAAAAATCATGTAGTGACACCGAGTATATTGTCTGAATGACTCTCTGTTTCTCTATTAATTTTAATAGATAACACAATGATTCTTGCTACACAGTCCTCCCACGGTGTGAGTCACCCAGTTCTTTTTTTTCATCTGACTCGAAGGCGAATTGATTTTTAACAAAAGCTGTTTCTTTGTTTTAATTTGTATTTGCCTTTATATTTGCTGTCGCCTTTACCAGTGTGGGACCTCCCAAGTTCTCTGCTCAGTCACCTATCATCTCTTAAAATCCCTGTCTTAAAAAATGTCTTTCTATCTTTCCATCTTTCGCTTTAGCACAGAGGGATTCCTCACCCTGAGTGATTTTGAGTTTTATTTAAATTCCCACTGGCTTTATTTCTCCAATCTCACTGTCCTCCTGTCCTTCCTGAATGATTCCCTCTGTGTAAACTCTCTCAGTAAGAAGTTTAACAACACCAGGTTAAAGTCCAACAGGTTTATTTGGTAGCAAAAGCCACACAAGCTTTCGAGGCTCTGAGCCCCTTCTTCAGGTGAGTGGGAATTCTGTTCACAAACAGAACTTATAAGACACAGACTCAATTTACATGAATAATGGTTGGAATGCGAATACTTACAACTAATCCAGTCTTTAAGAAACAAAACAATGGGAGTGGAGAGAGCATCAAGACAGGCTAAAAAGATGTGTATTGTCTCCAGACAAGACAGCCAGTGAAACTCTGCAGGTCCACGCAACTGTGGGAGTTACAAATAGTGTGACATAAATTCTGATTCTAGGATCGCATGATAAAGACTCAGGAGGAAAAAAGCAGAAATATTTATGTGAAATAGTGTGACATAAACCCAATATCCCGGTTGAGGCCGTCCTTGTGTGTGCGGAACCTGGCTATCAGTTTCTGCTCCGCGACTCTGCGCTGTCGTGTGTCGCGAAGGCCGCCTTGGAGAACGCTTACCCGAATATCAGAGGCCGAATGCCCGTGACCGCTGAAGTGCTCCCCAACAGGAAGAGAACAGTCTTGCCTGGTGATTGTCGAGCGGTGTTCATTCATCCGTTGTCGCAGTGTCTGCATAGTTTCCCCAATGTACCATGCCTCGGGACATCCTTTCTTGCAGCGTATCAGGTAGACAACGTTGGCCGAGTTGCAAGAGTATGTACCGTGTACCTGGTGGATGGTGTTCTCACGTGAGATGATGGCATCTGTG
Organism: Mustelus asterias; assembly: GCF_964213995.1. Lineage (NCBI taxonomy): Eukaryota > Metazoa > Chordata > Chondrichthyes > Carcharhiniformes > Triakidae > Mustelus > Mustelus asterias. The sequence continues at coordinate 18,818,729 of NC_135810.1, forward strand.
TCGATGATCAACTCTCTCAACCATATAAGATAACATGCCCCAATCATCTTTTGCCATCACTCATAGGGAGGCAATATCCTGGTAGTAATATCGCAGGGCTATTAATCCAGAAAGTCAGCTAATGTTCTGGGGATCTGGGTTTAAATCCTACCAGGGCAGATGGTGGAATTTGAATTCAATAAAAACAATCTGGAATTAAGAATGTACTGATGACCATGAAACCTTTGTCAATTGTCAGAAAAACCCATCTGGTTCACTGATGTCCTTGAGGGAAGGAAATCTGCCGTCCTTACCTGGTCTGGCCTACGTGTGAAACCGGGGGCGGAATTTTACAGCCTCACTCATCCTGGAATCATAAAATCCCGCCCGAGGTCAACGGACTTTTCCATGGTCCACTCCTCACCTGCTCCGATTCCTGTGGCAGGCGCACGGTAAAATTCCGGCCCAGAGGCACATTAATATGGTTGACTCTCAACTACCCTTGGGAAACTAGGGATGGGCAATAAGTGCCAGTCAACCAGCGATACCCATGTTCCATGAATGAATAAAGAAATGATTGCTTTCCTCTTATGGTCTAGGAGAATCAGTGATAAGGCCATCCATGGCCCTATTTCTCTTTAGCCCCATTTCCTCACCCTTGCCACCCAAGTCACTTGTCACTTTACAAATTCCCTAACATTTACGATGATATACTTGCAGCTGCTGCTCCACTATTCCCTGATCGCCACTTTTATTGCAAAGTCTTCTCTGTCTTCAATTCAAACTCTGCCATCTTGAGCATATCTGCTCAAGATGGCAGAGTTTGAATTGAAGACAGTTGGCTTAGTTATCTATTGCCGACCTGACACAGCTAAAGCAAATTCAACTGGGCCTTGTTTTCCTTTGCCAAAATAGCTACAAGTCTTGCAAAGCAAAGATAATCCCCAGATTCCACTCTCACTTTTAACTCAAATGAAAAAATAAAATAAAATAGAGCAAAATAAAAACTGGGCAAGACACAAAAACAAAGTGGTGGGGAGAGGAGAAAATTTTCAGGTGAAAACAAAATAGAAGGCAACAGTGACTATGTTACAACCAAAAGAATAGCACTGCACATCTGCCTCCCACACAGGATTAGCAGGGTAAGTGTGTGGGGTTACGGGGATAGGGCCTTAGTGGGATTGTTGACAGTACAGGCTCGATGGGCTGAATGGCCTCCTTCTGAACTGTGGGGACTCTATGATCTACGACCTAACTTTGGTAATTATGAGTGCTGACTGAGTTGTGAACTTATGTCTGCACCACTTCTGCCGCTTATAGGCCAGTCTACACTGAATGCCACCTTTGTGTGGGCATTAAGTACCTGTCAGAAATTTACAGAGGAGGCAGATTGTCATATCACTCAATGTCTCACGCTGATATGACACAGGCCCTCCATTTCAGATCTTGCTGTTCGAATAAATGACTATTCTTAAACATGCCGAGCTAATGCTTTCTGCAGTGCAAAGGATCCTCACCTTCATCACCCCACCAGTTCCATTCAAATGTATCATCAACAACTTGGAGGTCAATTGTTGATTAATTTCTACTGGTTCTATTTGAGTTCATGGAGGTGTCAGCCAGAATACACCTCACTTTAAATGAGGGCAGGCTAACTTTAAGTGGTGTTAACCGCACCTAAACTTGAGCCCCCTACGGAGGCATGCAGTCACTCAGCAGTGCATTTGACACTGGACAACACACGATGATCATTTTAAGTGTCAGCCACTGTGAAGTTTGCATGCTGCCCGTACCATTTTGAATGGGCAGGAGGTGATTGTGCATCAAATTCCCACATTTGATTCAGGGGGGCCATCCCCAATAAACCAACTGTACCACCTCTGCCATTAATCCTGGGCAAAGACAACAAAGGAAGGTAATATAGATTATCCTGGGATATCATTAATCATAGAATCGTTACAGTACAGTAGGTGGTCATTTGACCTGTTGAGTCTCTGTCAGTTGTCTACAAAAGCACTTTAGCTAGTCTCACTCTCCTGCCTTTTTCCCATAGCCCTGCAGTGTTTTATTTCTCCTCTGTTCCAATTCTGTTTGAAAGCTAAGATTAACTTTGGAGCCACCACACTCTCAGACAGTGCACACCAGACCCTAATCAGTCGCTGCCTAAAATGAGCTTTTGCTCACATTACCTTTTCTTCTGTTGCCAATCATTTAAAATCTGTGTTCTTCACCCTTCTACCACTGGGAATAAGTTTCTCTCTATCTATTTTGTTTAGACTGTTCATGACTTTGAGCACCTCTTTCTAATTTTCTCTTCTCTAAGGACAACCTGGCTTCTCCAACCTATTCACATGACTGAAGTTCCTCATCTTTGGAATCTTCTTGTAAATATTTTCATCACCCTCCCTACAACCTTCACATCCTTCCCAAAGTCTGGCACCCAGAATTGGACAAAATATGTTAGTTGAGGGTGAATGTATGTTTTCCAAAGGTTCATCACAGCTTCCTAGCTCTATTTATAAAGACCAGGAACCTGTGTGCCTTTTAAACCACTTTCCCAACCTGTCCTCCACCTTCAAAGATTCGTGCACTATATACCCCATGGTCTCCATTCCTGAACTCCCTTTGGAATTGTTCTTTTGTAGTTTGTAATTCCCTATACCAACTTTTCTATTTCCCTCCTTGTTCATGATTCTGGGAGCCAAGTATGCGACACGATGGCACAATGATTAGCACTGCTGCCTCACAGTGCCAGGAACCCAAGTTCAATTCCTGGCTTGGAATACATTCTCCCCATGTCTGTGTGGGTGCTGGTTAGGTGCACTGGCCATGCTAAATTCTCCCTCAGTGTACCCAAACAGGCGCCAGAGTGTGGCGGCTCGGGTATTTTCACAGCATCTTCATTGCAGTGTTAATGTAAGCCTACTTGTGATACTAATAAATAAACAACTCCCTTTTATCCGTATCCCAAAGGGGCTCTGAGATGTCTGCCTGCATATCGGGAACATGGTATAAGAGGCTTAGCTTTACAAACTTAATTGGCTGTTGCAATGTACCACACATTCAGTTATAACAAACAGCTGCCATCCGCCAGATTAAATGGCTGAATTATCACCGAACACTATTTACTGCCCACCATCCTGCTGTGACACTTCTAAACTGTTACCGACACAACTATCAAGTAGGAAAGAGTTATTGAGATAGCTGGTGTATCATCAATCAATACCTTGTGTGGGTGAATGTTACTAAGTGTAATCTACCTGACTGTTCCATTCATCTTGCTAATCAGGATACAGTTCTTTTCACTATATTAAAAAAACCCTTCCATAACAGAGGCTGGTGCACAATTTAAAAGTGTTTACACATCTTCAGAGCAATCTTAAATTATTTACAAGATTATAATTTACCACATCACTTCAATACTGATGATGAGAGTATCAAAATGTTCAGCATAGATGTCAAATATTCCAGTTAAAATGCAGAGCAATAAAATTTGGTATGAAATAGTTGGAATACAAAGTATTCCTTCAGCTGGATAAATAATGGGATCATGAGATATTCATAGTTAAAATTTGTATCTGAATGAACATATTCTAGAATTTTTAATCTTATCCACTCATTTAACATTATCCGCTTATAAGGCAGCAATGTGGCACAGTGGTTAGCACTGCTATCTTACAGTGCCAGGGACCTGAGTTTGATTCCCGGCTTGGGTCACTGTCTGTGTGGAGTTTTCACATTCTCCCCGTGTCCGCGTGGGTTCCCTCCGGGTGCTCCAGTTTCCTCCTGCAGTCTGAAGGATGTACTGGTTAGATGTATTGGCCATGCTAAATTCTCCCTCAGTGTACCTGAACAGGCGCCGGAGTGTGGTGACTAGGGGATGTTCACAGTAACTTCATTGCAGTGTTAATGTAAGCCTACTTGTGACATTAATAAATAAACATAAAATTCATTGAATCTTGTGATGTAAGCAAGCTTTTTGACAAAACTAATGCCACTTTTTTCTCTTCTCCATCATTGACGTAAACGTATTTTAGGAATATTAACAGACATGGCAATGTTTTGTGTTTTGGAAGGGGATAGAAGATACTCGAGGGTCAACAACATTGTGATATTGTATATTATTACTAAATTACCTTCACATACTGCTCAAAAGATTAAATATCATTATATTTTGAATCTAATGTTCAGCTCTTTCTTCTCCCTGTTCTTTTGTACTCATTTTCATCATTTATTATCTAAGAAGATGGAAATATGTTGTCACGATGATCTGATGAGTGCTCGTATGATATTAATTTTTAATTTAATTGGCAGAACAAATGTATATTGAACAGCTTGAAAAGGATTTTAAAAAATCAAGTCTAGACAATGATTTAAAATGGCTGCCACCAGTCACCTGATGCCCAGAATTATAAGTTGACCAGTTTCTGAAAGGTAGCAAAGTGAATTACAATTCAAATATGACAATACCATGGAATTACTGACCTCCTGATGCCAAAAACTACATCAAAAGATTTACTAAAACTATACTAGACCTCAGCATTTGCATTTCTATAAAGCTATTTATTTCTATAAAAGATCCTGACTAAGTGCTTGAAAATGGGATTGGAACAGATAGGTGGCCAGTGCAGACACATTGGGCTGAAGGCTTTTTTTCTGTGCTGTAAAATTCTATGATTTTATGGCTACCTTTCAAGCAGAGGCAGAGGGGGCGATTCTCCCATTCAAACCCACTAATTCTTTGGTGGGTCGGATCGGGAGAAGCGTACGTGCACACTGATTCGCGGGATTCGTGCATGCATTCCCGATGCATGTGTGTCTCCCTGTGCCAGAAATCAGGCACGGTCGGGACCACACAGGAAACCAGCGGCAAGACCAGGTAAGCAATTTAAATCTATTTTTAATGTAATTTAAATATGATTATCGGGCCTAGGACTGAATTCTCCAGGCAATCAGGGGCCCCCGGGGGGTTGGGCAGCGGGGGAGTGGTGCCCCTTGGGCATGGGCACCCTGGCAGTGCCAGCCTGTGCCCCTGGCACTGCCCAAGGGGAAAAGTGCCCATGCCAAGGGGTAACCTTGGCACTGCCCAATGGACATGGCAGTGACAAGGAGGCATGGCCTATTGTGGGTGGGGCTTAGGGGTGATCGGTGGGGGTCCCACTGCCAGTCTGCTGCATGGGGATCGATTGGGGTTGGAGGTAGGCCAATGATCGGGATGGGCTGGGGGAGGCAGTCTGCCGGGGGGGTCTGCCGCCCGGGGGGGTGGGGGGGGGGGGGAGGGGGGGAGGGGGGGGGGGTCTGCCGACCGGGGGAGGTCACTTTTGAGGGGGGATGCTGGAGATTATGGCGCTCTGGGATGGGAGGGTTTGGTGTTGGCCCGGGAATGGTCATAGAAGCTGCGATTTAGCTGTGAGGTAGGTTGTGGGGGCAGCACTGCGGGTATCCCGGGCTGGCCAACAATCGAGCTGGCCAGCAAAGGGGAAGCTGACAGTTCGGGGCTACTGCGCATGTGCAGAGCTCCAGAACTGTCGGACTCTGGCGTGTATAGGCCCTGCTCCCTGAGCTTTTAATGATATTCCCGATTGTGACCTCTGCACTGCGCAGAGTATGGGAGATTTGAGTCTGAACTCCCACTGAAAAAACAATCGTGAATTACGCCATTTTTCCCGCCTTGGCATGGGCACTTTTCCCCTTGGGCAGTGCCAGGGGCACAGGCTGGCACTGCCAGGGTGCCCTAGCCCAAGGGCCACACTCCCCCGCTGCCCAACCCCCCGGGGGCCCCTGATTGCCTGGAGAATTCACTTAGAAAATTTTTGGGAGAATCACCCTCAGAAAGTCTACCAGGATGATAATTATGTGAAAGATATTCTTCCTACCTCATCGTCGTGGATGATGGATTATTCAGGAGTTAATGGCTGGTGAGAAATTCCATTCATGTTGGTGTTACGTCAGACTGGCATGAAACCCGATTAGTATACCAAGGCACACACCTGGTGGACAGACCTCTCAGAGGAGATCTGGTGAGTGCATCACTCAGGGGTGAGAGGGTCATACCTAGACACTATCTGGCCAGGGTCTCTGCCAGGGTGCAGGGTTGGGGGGATGTGTAGTGTGGAGGTTCCTGGTGACCTATTGTCACCATAAATATATAAAAAAGGCACCCTGATCTTTGAAAAATTAAGTTGCTGGTGGGGCAGACTCATTAAGAATCCGTCCCATCAGTCTGAAATTAAGGAACATGCCCGAGCTTTTTTTTCTTTATATCCTGAAAAATACACCAGAGGAAGCCACTGGTGGTGCTGCTCTTTCAGCCTGAAATCAGACTTTGCTGAATTTAGGGAAATTCCCATCCTATCATATTACAATTTGAAATCCAACACAGAGATAGAGAATTCCCAATAAGGGAACCATCAGCTATAAAAATCACCAACTTTTGGAAAAGGCGGATTGCATTTAAGAAGCAGACCCTATCTCTAGAAATTGTTTACATTGGTTTCAACTGCGCTAAAATTATTCAGACTGCCATGAACCATGTTCCAGAGGAGTCAATAATATATTGATAATATGGAATAAATTGGAGAATATAAGAATTATTTTTTGCATACCTTTTATGTAAAATCTGCTGCCCCAGCAGTAATATTTCACTCTAAACCAACAACCTGCTTTTATTTTGTATCTTCAACATGTCCAAAAGATGTTTCATAAGTGTGTTATCCAATTAAATTTGATCCCAACCATCATTGGGTAATATCGGAGCATATGAGCAAAAGCTTGGTCAAAAAGCTATGTTTTGAGTAACATGTTAAAGGAAGAAAGAGGAATTGATAAAGTTAGGAATGGAATTCCAGAGCTTAGGGACACGACAGTCAAAGACAGGCCTGGCCAGCAGCCTTCACAGTACAAGTTAGAGCCCTGCTGAGGTGCATGGATATAATGGAGCCACCATCATTATTGGGGGAGTAGCTGGTGCTGCATCATAGACAGCAGTCTCCAGGAGAAATGCAGACAACATCAGGCCTTTCAAAGTGCTGCCTTCTACTCAAAGTCGTCAGGTTATCGATACAGTCAGGGATGGGAAGGCATGCAATGCTGCCAAAATTGCCTTACGCCAAATATCACTGAAAACTGAGTCCTTGGCCACGTTCATTTTTTTTCCACTGTGGATGTACAGGTTGCTGGCTTTGAACCCAGCCTGTCCCTGAGGTCAAGTGGCCAGAGTTGTGAACTCATGAAACCAACCCAATGCATATTTTCCTTATATAAAGGCAAAACACTTGCTGAGGTGTTGACCAATGGGAACCTCTGGCGAAGGGTCATCCAGACCCGAAACGTTGGCTCTATTTTCTCTCCATAGATACTGTCAGACCTGCTGGGATTTCCCAGCACTTTCTGTTTTTGTTTCATATTTGCCTTAATTTGGTTTGCAAACCTGCTTTCAACGCTTTGGGAAATTCTCTCCAAATTACCTAAGGCCGAGACTTTCCAGCTCTTCCCTCCGGCAAGATCTTCCAGTCCTGTCCACCCCTAGCTGCCCTGAGTACCTGGTGGTGAACCACCTTCTTCAACTGTTAGCCCTTTGATACAACAGAATGGCTTACTATGACTTCAAAGGCCCATTAAGAGTTAACCATTTGTTGCGGAACTGGATTTACCTAGGGAAAACCTTCCCTTCAGGATGTTAGTAAATCATCTGGACTTTTATGTGTAATAAAAATCATTTTTGCTGATACCTGTTTTTCAAAGTTTATTATTAAACAAAATTTAAATTCTCAAACTGCCATGGTGGGACTTGAACTGAGGCCTCCAGATAACTCATCTAGTAAGATAACTGCTCCAATATTACACCCATGACACCGTAGATTCCAATAAGGTTTTGAAAACATTGTGCACAGAAGTTCAATAAAGATCCAAATAATTTTTCATTGTTGCCATTATAATCCCTTTATATGTGGAAATAAATAAGCATATATCATAACAATATAATGCTGATTTAAGTAAATTGCTGAAGTAAATTGCTCTAATTTTGAATGTCAAGTTGGAAGTCTGTGCTGTTTTAATGCTTCTTGAGGTAATTATTTTCATTAATATACTTAAATAACTTCATATAGCATCATAAGGGAAATCTTGATAAGGATTCAACAGAATTCTTGCTTTCATCCCCAACCTGTAAGTTCATATTCTCAGGCCTCCTGACATTGAAGGTTGCCAGCCTTAATTCGATGCACACATTTCCACGTCAGAATAATATAAAAATACAATGATACAATTTAGTTCCATTCACGTAAAACATCTTCTGCTTAAATAGAAAATAAACTAATCGAACCCTTGCCTTTTCTTCCAAATAAACCATGCTGTGCCTTCATGATTTTCAAACTGTCGTGGGTTCCTGAGATTTACAGGAAGAAAGAATTTGCGATACAGCATTTCAGTCTCTATACCTGTAACCACTACGTTTTACAACAAGCCCAAATCTTTTATGTGACCTCAGTTGCCTCTGGATAATTAAATTAAGCTTTATATTGTCTAGGGCAGAGATTTTTTTTTAATACACAACCTCCCGCACAAATCAAGTCTCACGCAGTTATTCTCTGGAGAGGGGAGGTTCTAAATTGGTTCATGTTTTATCACATTAAAAGAAAACAGTAAAAAATCCTTCAGGACTTTTATTTAATTATTTGAGTTCTTGGTGCTATAATGAAGTCAAATATCATGTCAGGAGAACTGATTCGTTTCAGTAATTTCCACTATTTGAATAAACATTCTCTAGACCGACAAACATGGTTTTCTCCTCATATTGGGAACTACAATTGGGATTAAAATCTGAAAGTCTATGAGCAGAATTTTACAGCCCCGTCACAGCAGGGAGCGGGACTGGAAAATGTGTTGAGCTATTCAAAACCTCTTTGACTTTGGTGGGATTGGAAAATCCTGCCATTGGGAGGGGCCCTAAAATTGCTGAGATTCTCCAATATTTTCTGTTTTTATTTCTGCTTATTCCCCTACTTCTCTGCTTCGAGGATGAGGCTGCAGGTTTAATAGCATCTGCTGCGCAATTGGTTGCATCATTTATTGTGCTATGTGAATGAACCACTTTGAGAATGACCAGGTCCTGCACTCCTCCTTCAAAACTGTGTGTTTTTCTAGAATCATCCAGGAATGTAAACATATCCCATCTTCCCCAGCATGGTTTTTGCCACACTATCAGCCATTGGCATAAATCCCTCACCCCTGAACCCTCCTGTAACTACTCCAAAGACAAGTGCAATGAGTTTGTAGACTTTGTTACCAAGATAGTGACCATTCATTCAGCTGCCTTTACCATTTCCCCTTGGCCTTCTGTCCACCAAGTCAAATTTCCCACAAGGTATACCAGCCTGAACTCAGATACTTCTCCAATTTCGTTTCTAGCTCCCCTTGGGCCATCTTTGAACTTATCTAGCCCAAGAGATCCATTTCCTGCTCTCTTAACCCTTTTCTCATTCAAGTGCTAACTTTCTTTCCAGGCTCCATTAGCTGATACTGTAAAAATATATCTCTCCAGAGGAAAATTGTCGTGGTTGTTGGAAGCCAATTATCTCAGCCCCAGGACATCACTGCAGGAATTCCCCAGGATAGTTTCCTAGGCCTAACCATCCTCAACTGCTTCATCAATGACTTTTTCTCCATCATAAAGTCTGAAGTCGGGATGTTCCCTGATGATTGCACAATGTTCAGCACCATTTGCAACTCCTCAGAAACTGAAGCAGTCTGTATTCATATAGACCAAGATCTGGATAACATTTAGGCTTGGGCTAAGTGATATGTGACAAGCAACATTTGTACCACACATGTGCCAAGAAATGACCATCTCCAATAACGAACAATCTAACCATCTCTCTTTGACATTCATTGACATTATCATCACTGAATCCTCCACCTTTCAACACTCTGGGAGTTACCATTGACCAGAAACTGAATTGGAACAGCCATATAAATACTGTGGTTGCAAGAACAGATAAGAGGTTGTAAATTCTGCAGCAACTAACTCACCTCTGACTTCTGAAAACCTATCCACCATCGACAGGACAAAAGTCAGAAACGTTATAGAATGCTCTCCAATTAGCTGAATGGATATAATTCCAACAACACACAAGAAGTTAAGCACCATCCAGGACAAAGGAGCCCATTTGACTGGCATCCCATGTACCATCTTAAATATTCATTGCCTTAACGACAGGTTCACAGTTGCAGCAGTCCACCATTTTCAAAACTGCGCTGCAGTAACTTACTAAGGCCTCTTTGACAGCATCTTCCAAACCTGTGACCTCAACCACATAGAAGGACAAGGGCAGCTGATGCATTGGACACTTCAACTTGCAAATTCCCTTCTAGAATGGCCAGAATTCTCTGACCTCGTCTACAGCTGTGATTCTCCCAGTTCCCTCTGCTGTGAACAGAGATTTGCTGAGCATCAAATTCTCTGTTCTCACTGGTAGCAGTGGTGGGACATTGGAGAATTCTGGCCTATATCACTGTTGCTTCATTGTCATTGTGTTAAAATCCTCTAACTCCCTTCCTAATTGGTGTACGTAAACAACATGGGCTGCAGTGATGCCAGAAGTCAGCGCATCATTAACTTCTCAAGGGAAATTAGGGATGTTGACCTTGCCAACGACACCCAAAGGAAAAAGAAACTGTCCCCATTCATCCCAAACTGTTATCATCACAAAGCCTCAAAAAGCCTCAACTTGAAGTCTCCCATTTCCAATGTTCCTAGCCAATCATGTCCTTGAATGTATTGTTGTCTCCCAAGTCTATACCCATCATCCCCAGAACTCCAAGTTTGAATCTCACGAATAAGGTACTTTCCCCTTCTAGGCTATTGAAACAGCGCTAATCAAATAATTAAATGTGATACTCCCTGAGTATCACCAGAGCACACTGTTCCAATTATTGTCCAACCTTCTGCAGCTTCCCAGGTATGTTCAAGGGATTCTAGGATTGGGAGGTAGGGATGGTCTGGTGGGGGAGATGGAACATAGAGGGAGCAACCAGGGTCTTGGGGGAGAGGTCAGTGGGGGAGGTAGGTCCAGAGGCCACCGGACCTTAAGAGGAGGGGCACTTGACTACAGAAGGAGTTTTATGAGGGCGATGTCCCACATCCTTCTTGCCCAAGATAAAACTTTATTCCTTTCAAATTTCCCTCACAGACTTTCAAACCTCCTGCCAGCCGAAAATTGAGGCTGGGCCAGAAATTGCACTGATGAGACCAGTAATTGGACACTTCAGGGCCTCAACTGGGGCAAAGGCAGGCTTCCCATCTGAAGCCAAAAGAGAAAATGCTGGAAATTTTCAGCAGGTCTGGCAGCATCTGTAAGGAGAGAAAAGAGCTGATGTTTCGAGTCCAGATGACCCTTTGTTATCTGCAGTAATTTGCTTTTATCTTCCCATCTGAAGCATTGCCTGTCCTTAGTATAATATTGCTGTGTGCTCGGGGTGGGCAAAAACCCAGAGGGATCCTGTGCCTTGAATTTCTTACTCCCCATCACCCAATGACCCACCAGTGGGGGAAAAATAAAATTGTGCCCAAGATTTCCAGAATTAAAGATATCCACTGTATGAAACAAACAAAAAGCAAAATTGACAAAAACTTTTGTTGTTGGCAACTTATATTTTAAACCACAGAAAAGATCCTCCAAGTAACTTTTAACATGACTGACAATCCCACACCATGGTTATATTTTATTTTCTTAAATTGGTCACATTAATCTCTCGGAACCTGTCCAAAGCTGTCCTCCAGTCCCAACGATCTGCTTCCCTTTTCGTTTCCTAACAAGGTAAATTCTAACTCTCAGACAGACTTCCATTGTCTATATCTTGCAACTTCTACCCAGTAAATTAACCCAGGCACCCATTTATACTGTACCAACAAAGCCACCCAAACTTGTTGGCGGACCCCCTTCATTCTTCCACCGTACCCTACATTAAAGAGCTAGTCCCAAGACATAGGAATCATATAATCTTTTATTTGTGACATCAGGAGCAATATAAATCAGGTTTCTGACTGTATCGCTTCATTTTACCCAATCACACAGATATCTACCGATAATAGGTTTTAATTCATTAACGCTCTTATAACAAGGCTGTAAATCGTGACAACAACCAGAATCAAAATAATTTGGTAATTTTCCTGTCAACCATACCTGGAGCTCACACTGCTGTAAGTGGTTCAATTAATTTTATACACACAGTTTGCAAAGTACTTAACACAGAAACAAGACTTTTGGCCCAACAGTAATGCATCAGTGTTTAAACTCCATACAAACCTCCTTCTGCCCCTCTTCATCTCACTCCACCAATATATTCTTTTATTCATTTTCTCCTATTTCTTTATCTAAATTCCCTCTGAATTCACTGTTCCTGTCAACAGCTTCCTGTGGTAGTGTGTTCCACATTCGAACCACTCTCTAAGTAAAGACATTTCCTTTAGTATTAAATCTATTAGTGTCTACCTTATATTTATGCCCCCAAGCTCTGGGATCTCACATACAATATGGCAATACTCTGCCTAAAGAAAGAATTGGTGAATCTGTGCTGAGGAATGGGACAAAGCATTTCAGTGTAAAAAGAAAATTGAATCTTATGTGGAAAATTTCAGTTTGAAAGCAACCCTAACAGTGGAAATATAATTCCAAGGAAGATAGCCAAATAACAGTGGATAATATGTGATGTAACATTAATGGGTATTCTGGGACTTTAATCAATTTATTTTTGGGACAAGGCAGCTCGTGTACTAATCCAATTTCCCAGCATGCAGAATAATTTCACTGCGGCGATGGATAAAAGGCATGACACACCAAGATGCTTTATTGAATTTTACAGGTTTTATTATCAACAAAGATGTTTTTTTGCAATAATATTATGATGTTAAAGGAAAATGCAATGGTTTTAAAATAAATGGCAACACTTCAGCTTGCCAATTCAGTATTAAGTAATTTTGATGCAAGTTTAATAATATGAAATGGATCATCCGTTTCATATTATTAAACTTGAGATACAAAAGTGTCCAGAGGGGCAATTTTTCACACAGAGGGTGGTGAGTGTCTGGAACAAGTGCCAGAGGTAGTAGTAGAGGCGGGTACAATTTTGTCTTTTAAGAAGCATTCAGACAGTTACATGGGTAAGATGGGTCTCGAGGGATATGGGCCAAATGCAGGCAATTGGGACTAGCTTAGGGGTTTAGAAAAAAGGGCAGTATGGACAAGTTGGGCCAGAGGGCCTGTTTCCATGCTGTAAACCTCTGTGACTCTATCCGCAGCTATGGACACAGAAAGAAACTAAAAGGCAAAAGGAGAAGATATGAATTTCAAAAAAAATCATGCACATTCCTATTTTATTTCAGAACTACTAATAGTCAAACAACTATTGAGGTAAGCGCAAGAGTTTGCGGCATATTGTGATGAAGCAAGGCCATCTATCAACAAGAAGCTCCATCTAGTTTATCATCTGATACTGCAGCTTGAGTAGCATAATCACCTGGTATTCAAGTGGAATGGTTACAAACATTCTACTGATAATGAATGTGATATATTGTGGAGTAACTTCAGCATCAAGCATTCTTTTACATACTAAGCAAGTACAAAGAGTTGTGTTTGGTATTCTGTTCAGTCCATTCATATAGAACATATAGAACAGTACAGCACAGAACAGGCCCTTCGGCCCACAATGTTGGGCCGAGCTTTATCTGAAACCAAGATCAAGCTATCCCACTCCCTATCATCCTGGTGTGCTCCATGTGCCTATCCAATAACTGCTTAAATGTTCCTAAAGTGTCTGACTCCACTATCACTGCAGGCAGTCCATTCCACACCCCAACCACTCTCTGCGTAAAGAACCTACCTCTGATATCCTTCCTATATCTCCCACCACGAACCCTATAGTTATGACCCCTTGTAATAGCTCCATCCACCCGAGGAAATAGTCTTTGAACGTTCACTTTATCTATCCCCTTCATCATTTTATAAACCTCTATTAAGTCTCCTCTCAGCCTCCTCCGCTCCAGAGAGAACAGCCCTAGCTCCCTCAACCTTTCCTCATAAGACCTACCCTCCAAACCAGGCAGCATCCTGGTAAATCTCCTCTGCACTCTTTCCAGCGCTTCCACATCCTTCTTATAGTGAGGTGACCAGAACTGCACACAATATTCCAAATGTGGTCTCACCAAGGTCCTGTACAGTTGCAGCATAACCCCACGGCTCTTAAACTCCAACCCCCTGTTAATAAAAGCTAACACACTATAGGCCTTCTTCACAGCTCTATCCACTTGAGTGGCAACCTTTAGAGATCTGTGGATATGGACGCCAAGATCTTTCTGTTCCTCCACAGTCTTCAGAACCCTACCTTTGACCCTGTAATCCACATTTAAATTAGTCCTACCAAAATAAATCACCTCACATTTATCAGGGTCATTCCTTTTGGGTTAGATTTTTTTTTTAAGTAGGATCAATTTTAACATTTCAATAGTCAAAAACTAGATATAGTGAAACACCGTCTTACTTTACACCTCTCCCAACTGACATCAACAGAGATCAAAATCAGGAAAGATGCTGATTCACCATTATCCTTTTTTAAACAATCACACCAAGTCACAATTATTGCCAGTGAATGCTGTTAATGTAATGGAGGGTTCATAACTACAGACCTAAGGAGAATGTAAATACCCCTAAAAGGCCACAACACCATGTGGAAGATGGACTGGCTTATCTCCAAGAATTACATAGAATGTCGCAACACAGAAGGAAGCGATTCCACCTGCTTGTTTGTTGTTCATGTTTATATTTTTCCTCATACATTCATGGGATGCCAGTGTTGTTGGCTAGGCTAGCATTTGAGGCCATAGCCCTCTCAAAGCACAACAGGATCCCAGTTAGAATTTAGACCAACCCTCACACATATAAACAGCTTTGCCAGGATGAATCTACCTGTAGGCTCCTTCCAGGCACAGAAATATTAAATTAAACTCACCTCAAACTATAGCCGCAATTCTATCGCTTGCCCTGCCCATTGATGGGCGGAGCGAGCCAGTAAAATTGAACAAGAGTCAAGAAATCAGGTTCACGCTGCCGCACACTCTGCAGCTATGATCGATGGAGGAGGGAGGGGGCCCCGCTGCCTCTCTGCATTGAAATCGGTGTGGGAGGAAGGTGGGGAGGCCCGCTGGTGTTCTGCCTACGGGTGGCGGGAGGCGCGATTGGTCTGGGCGGTGGGGTGGGGGTGCTGGGGGATATATTTTTGGGTGGTGTGGGGTTCGCAATTGGCTGTGGGCCCCCATGTTTGTTGGTGGGGGGAGGTTGGGTTGAGACTGGCTACAACAGCAGACGCCTGACAGATCTTTCTTGCTCTGTCAGCCCTCTGCTGTTGCTATTGCGCATGTGCAGCCACAGAGTCTGCACATACACAATAGTTCCCTCTGCTCCTTGATCAAGCTGTCTAGTGAATTAAGCTCCAACCACTGCCTCTAGTAGCTAGAAACAGTCTAGCCCATTTTTTTCAAGCACTAAGTGCATAAGATTGGGAGTAAAATCGCTCCCATTTTCACGTTTGCGAGATACTTTTTCTCATAAAATTCCACACTATATCTTATTTCTAATGTAAATCAATACAAATTTCAATCAGTTAAAACTACCTTTGGCTTCCCAACACAAGCTATCTCAACTGCACCTCATAACAAGTTATAAAGGAACAGTCAGCATTGACTCTTTTCCAGGTATATGACTGAACTTCTACTGATGTTAACTCCTTTCACTATCCTCCTTTCTAATTATTTCAACTTAGTACCTTCTATAACATCAGCACTCCCTTTTTCACAAACAGAAGCGATCAAAATGGATGGAAGTTGATGTCAATCCTGATATTTTATCATTGACTGATTTTTCTAAAGGGATCTTAATGGTGAAACTGCTTTGATAATAATTTGCATTGACCTATCTTGAGGCTATATGGCTTATGCTGAGATAGTCTTTCCTAAACTTCTCTCCTTGGGACGAATGTAATATGCTCAGAAATGCTCTGAGCTGGGTGTTAAAAACTGCTCATGTGGGATGTTTTAATTGCCCTTAACATAACTAATGGACAATCCTGTTGGGCTGAATATCGCTCACAGTCAAATTTCCAATCTGTGCTGAAGGCGGACTAGTCTCCAAGTTGGGAGTAAGAGTCCATTAAGTCAACATTGCTCTGCATTGAATGCCAATGCCACTTACGAACGAGGTACAGTTTAGTGATTATTTCTCCATTCAACAGCAGTACATTGTAGGGCAGCATGGTGGCACAGTGGTTAGCACCACTGCCTCACAGTGCCAGGGACCCAGGTTCAATTCCGGTCTTGTGTGACTGCCGTGTAGAGTTTACACATTCTCTCCGTCTCTGCATGGGTTTCCTCTGGGTGCTCTGGTTTCCTCCCACAGCCCAAAGATGTGCAAGTTAGGTAGATTGGCTATGCTAAATTACCCCTTAGTGTCAAAGGGATTAGGAGGGTAAAATACGTGTGGTTACGGGAATAGGCTCTGGGTGGGATTATTGTCGATGCAGTCTGGATGGGCACTGTAGATTCTATGAATATAGTAGGTGCTAAATTTCTGTTTCATCCACACATATTCCATGTATATATATATATATATGTAAAATAGTTTTAGTTTGTTTCACTATGCTGTTAAACAATCTGATGTACTTGATCTGTTAATTATTTTATGACTGTCTTACTATAATGCAAAAAACCCACATCGGAGAGATTCCCTGCTATTTTGTGATTACCAGGCACTAGTATCTTCTTTTTTGGTAGCTATTCTTAGCTTAATTCTATCACATACTTCTTGCATGGTGGGGAATAGAGGGCAATCATTGAGTAATTTCGCTTTCATAACAAAATGCCTGCAGCAGAACTATATCCCATACTGAAAGGGGCAGTTGCAGAGTTGAAGCACCTGAACCCTATACCAAATCATCGAAAATTGCATTTTTATTCAGGCTATCTATCTTGATGGGGGTTTTGGAATAAAATATCCAGGTGGAATCTGTAAATTACATATTATACTAAGATTTATGCCTATTGGGACTGGTTTCATACTGTCCATACATTAGTTTCTTTAATAGTTACCAAACAGAAAATACTTTCATCCCTCCCCATCACCCTCTATAGGCTAGACTAGAATCCAGATTCCACAGAGACATTTACACATATTGCTCTGTAAAATAAAAATGCTAACAATATTGAAGCAAAGGCATTTAAAATATATAATTACCACGTTTAAAAGGAGTCTGCATGATTTATGCATATAATAGGCAACCAAATGCTTCCAATAAATTTACTTTCGTATGTTGCCTTGCCCAGTGATCCTGTAAAGATTAATATGTTTCAATATTTCTACCCAGGGCCACATAGATTAAGGCTGAAATCCTTTCTGGTGTAAATCAAAATATGTTTTGATGTGTAATGTTTGGACGAGATTGAAGGAGGGGACATTTTAGAACATATTCTTAGTGGAGATTCTTGAGCCGTCGGCTCCATGTTTGCAGACAAGTGATTAGCCCAGGTAATTTTTTTTGAATTATGAAGGATATCTGTAGGTTTGGCGATGTACCACATAGTTTAGGGATAAGGACTGAGGTGAGGAGCAATTTCTTCACCCAGAGAATGGTGAATCTGTGGAATTCACCACCACTGAAAGTAGTTGAGGTCAAAACATTGCGTAATTTCAAGAAGAAATTAGATATAGCTCTGGCGGGGGGTGGGGGTGGGGAGCGGGTGGGGGGAGTAGGGGGGATGCTAAAGAGATCAAAGGATATGGGGGGAAGGCAGGAGCAAATAATTGAATTTGATGATCATAATGGATGGCGGAGCAGGCTGAATAGCCTACTCCTGCTTCTATTTTCTATGTTTCTAAAAGCAATGGATGGAATTTAATCCGTGAAATGCGGGTCCCAATGGCGGAGGCAAAAGTTTGTGTTACTTCTGATTGCATGTCAACAGCTGAGAAACATAGAATTTACTATTAATTTTAAAGGGTGGGTGGGCAGCCATGCTAGGCATGAGTAATCATGTGCTGGGAGTGGGCAGCAACTAGACAAACCTGCCGTCAGATGATTGCAGGGGCCCATAAAAGAACCCTGAGACCAAGCCTGCAGGCTCTGCAGGCAGAAACCTGTCAGCAAAGGTTACAGATTTGGAAATGTCACGTCTGGGGCCCAAGTCTTCATGTCCCTTTGCAGCTCTAAACCTCCACGCCCATCATTCACCCCGTCCCTCATATTCTACATCATCTCCTGGGATACCTTCCCGTCAATCCATCCAACTTCTGCAGTCCAAATGCCTCATCAAACCCCTCATCACCAACCACCAGCCCACCCTCACTGTCACCGCTCATCCCCGCCCCACCAGCTTCGCCCTGCCGTTACTGGCAGCCCAAGTCCGTGAAAATTCCCTTGATCCTCTTCACTTTTTCTTTGTCTTCAACAAAGCCAACAACTCACTGATATTCAGAATGGGCCCCTTCACCTGGTGCGTGCCACCTTTTCACGTTTGCTCCAACTTAATCTCGAAGGTCTGACTTAATTTGGAAAAGTTGTGATTTAATGAGTTTTCATGGCAAGAAAACGTAAGAAACATTCCTGTGGTCATACACTAGCTGAACAATCAGAGAACAAAACCCTTTTCAATTTGCAAATGCAGCTGGTTGCTCCCATGGAGCTCTAAGGGCCGTTTGTACACCCTTGGTAACCATGTGGTGACCTGGAAGCTAACTGCTCTAGTGGCCTGGTCATCAGCATCTGTCGAGAATCATATAAGCAAGGTATTGGTCAGCTCCTGTATGACTCTTTGTGTTGCTACCTGGGAGATGCCACACATGGGTGACATGTCAAGACAATCCCACCCTTGCCCTCTCCCTGTAACCCCACGTATTTACCCTGCTAATCCTCCTGTCACTAACCGTCAATTTAGTATGGCCAATAGTCCAAGTGGTTAGCACTGTTGCCTCACAGCACCAGGGATCTGGGTTCAATTCTGACTTCGGATGACTGTGTGGAGTTTGCACATTCTCCCCGTGTCTGTGTTGGTTTCCTCTGGGTGCTCCGGTTTCCTCCCACAGTCCAAAGATGCGTGGGTTATGTTGATTGGCCATGCTAAATTGACTGCTAGTGACAGGAGGATTAGCAGGGTAAATACGTGCGGTTACAGGGAGAGGATCTGGGTGGTATTGTTGCCAGTGCAGGTGTGATGGGCCAAATGACCTCCTTCTGCACTGTAGGGACTCTATGCTTCTATGATGTCCACTGAGGAGTCCTGAAATGAGCCATTGATGTAGAAGATTATGGCTGCTGTAACCTTGAAGACAACTGGCATAGAGTTCCCTCCAAAGCCCTGGGTCTCAGGTCTTGTTGAAGGAATGCACAGAGATCAATGACCACCTCCTGGGAAAGCCTTAGCCATTTAGAAACATAGAAAATGGGAGCAGGAGTAGGCCATTCAGCCCTTTGAGCCTGCTCTGCCATTCATTATGATCATGGCTGATCATCTAGCTCAAGAGCCTATCCTCATCTTCCTCCACATATCCTTTGATTCCCTTCACCCCAAGGGCTATATCTAACTCCTCCTTGAAAACATATCTATGTTTTGGCCCCAATTCTTTCTGTGCTAGCGAATTCCACAGATTTGCCAGGAAAATAGATTCCTGTCACCGGGGCTGAGTCCCCACCTACTGCACTGCTGACTTATTCCCCTAAACTCAACCGATTGTTGGGAATCCAAGATTTGGGCTCCTGCCGAAGAAATCACTTCACCAGCCACAATTCCTGCTACCAGTGGCCTCATTCAATTCCAGTTAGCATGCCTAAACAATGCATTTTTATAGCACCTTACACAAAGCAAAATATTCCAAGGTAATTCCCAGGAACATTATCAAAGTAAATTTAACATATTAGGGCAGGTGATCAAAATCTTGGTCAAAGAGAGATAGGTTTGATGAAGCATCTTCAAGCGAGGAGAGAGCTGGATGGGTAGAGAAGTTTAGAGAGTAAATTCGAGAGGTTAAGGCCCAGGCAACTGAAGGCATGAATGGCAATTGTAGAAAGATGAAAATCAGGGATCAACAGTAGGCCAAAAGTGGAGGAGCTCAGCGATCTTGAGTTATTGGGCTAGAGGAGTTGCAGAGAGAGAGAGAGACTGAGATCATGAACTGATGCCATACCTTCGTGTAGTGGTTCTCCTAATCTCCTGCCTTGGCTTTCCTTCGGAAATGGCACAGAGAAAGTTGGAGGGCTGCATTCTTCAAGCAATGCCACTCTCCATCGGAGAGGAGATAACTTTTCCCTATCCATTGATTTGATTTGAGTTGATTTATTATTGTCACATGCATTGTCACGTGTATTGGTGTACAATGTTGTCTCTTGTGCACTATTCAGACAAAGCATGCCATTCATAGATTACATAGCGGAGAAGGAAAAGAGAGGGCGCAGAATATAGTGTTACAGTCATAGCTAGAGTGTAGAGAAAGATCAACTTAGTGCCAGGTAATTCCATTCAAAAGTCTGATGGCAGCAGGGAAGAAGCTGTTTTTCGATTGTACATTCTTGTTCCCTTCCTTGATAAGGTGATGTCAGCTAAAGTGTTAACATCAGGAGCATTTGATACTGATGTAATGATGATGCAATGTGGATTACCCATAATAAAAACCATAACCTTCTCAGGAGATGACAGTGAAACAGAAAATAACTATTGAAGCATTAAATTAGAATTTTATGGTCACTCCACAAAATTCAAACTAGATACTGGTGCAGATGTTTCAGTATTATCTGATGTTAAATTGCTTAAAACTATCACATTTCAACCACCCTCCATCCAGTTGCAAGATCCAGGAAGGACCACACATTAAAATCAATGGGTCAACATTTGGCAAGAGTAAGATGAGAAGATAAAGGGATTGTGGAAGCCCTGTGCATGATAAAGAATCGAAGGTCATCATTATTGAGCAGAGAAGCATATTAGCAGCTGAGGCTCATTTACAGGTTTGATGAAATTGCTGTTGAGCAGTCTAATGAGATATTCCAGAATGAATTTCCATTCCTACTTTCAGGCTTAGAAAAGCTGAAAACTGAAGATCACATAGTCTTTAGGGTATGTGCTAAGCCTGTATGTCTCTTTCCGGTGAGGAAGGTCCCCCACCCACTCTTACACAAAGTCAAGAGTAAGAATGGACAAGTGTAATAACAAGGGATCATCTCTCCAGTTACCATACCAACAAAGTGTTCTGGAATGGTTACAGTACGAAAGTTTAATGGTTCAATTAGAATCTGTGTGCACTTGACTCAATTAAATGAATCAGTAGAGCGCAGGGTCCATCTGATTGTATCAATGGATGAAAGTCTCACCAAATTAGTAAAAAATCACCCTCTTCACAAAATTGGATGCTAATATCAGCTAACGGCACTTTCCTCTGGACAAAGAATCCAGATCGTTATCTACTTTCATCATCCCACTTGGTCAATATTGGTTCCGAAGGTCGCCTCTGCAATTCAAATGGAAGGTCACACAGGAGTCTATGTGGAAGGAGGGCTGCGCAAGGAGGGGTATGGGGGAAAGGGCAAGGCAGATGGCAGGCAGAAGGTCAAGGATTTGGATGAAGAGGACGAACAATGGAAGACAGAGGGATGACCAAGGGGAGGGAAGCTGTACCCCAATAAGGCTGCATAACATACACACAAGGGGCTCTAAGGGCTAGACTTGTATCAGTAGAAAGTGATGCACACAGACTGTAGATTATGAGGTGGATGCAGGTTAGTGGGGCACAATGGGTGTGGTTTGCACAAACATCAAACAGGTCGGGCTTGCAGTACTTTGTGAAAGTCACTATTGTCCATCGTCCTCTTTAGAGATGGAAGCCCTGTCAAGACTCCTGTTTCAGGGGCTGGCAGAGAGAAGTCACAGAGTGCAAACATTCTTGCTGCAAAATGGGAAGGAGTCAGACATGACAGGCTGTCCATGACTATATGGATTTTAGTCTGAAGTCAGAGAAAGGAAAGAGCGCAGACGAATAGCAGCACGCAGCCAGAGCAATCATTGGAAACATGGGCTGGAATTCTCCATCAGCAGATTTCTTGGCAGCGAGAGGCAGCACACGATTCACTCGCGGCAGGATCATCTGGTGCATTTCCCATTGTAGTGTGGGTGGGGTGGAGGCTGCTGGGAAACACACGGCCAGGGTGCACTGCCGCTGGGACCAGAGAGTGCACCATTAGTGAACAACCAGAGAATTCCAGCCATGGTGTACCCCAGCTGCAGGGAGGAATAAGGGCTGTGCGCTTCAAAGAAAAAATGCATAGCTTGGGAGTGCAGGACTATTCTCGAGCTGATGTACCTGGATGTGGCAAGCTCTGTATTGGGCTGCAGAATGTATGATGATGGTCACAGGGGACATTTACAGCCTGTAGATAGGGAACACATAATACAGGATGGGGGAGGGTATCGTCGTGTGGCTCCAGGTAAATCAGAAGCACGGGGGCAGTGAGGGAGTAAGGGTTGAACTCCGTCCTGTAATAAAATGCAGCACCGCCGTCTAGATGCTCATGTAAAATGGAGTCTTCTGAAATTGAAAGTGAGATTGGTTCTGTTTTAACGGATGTGTTTGAGTAAATTAAGCCATTCTTAGAGTTTGATGGTGGAGGGAGCTGAGAGAGGACTTAGAATCAGAGAATCATAGAATCCCTACAATGCAGAATGAGGCCATTTGGCCCATCAAGTCTGTACCGACCACAATCCCACCCAGGCCCTATTCCCATAACCCCACACATTTACTCTGCTAATTCCCCCTGACACAAGGGGGACACCCGCACATCTTTGGAGAGTGGGAGGAAACCGGAGGACCCGGAAAAAACCCACGCAGGCATGGGAACAAAGTGCCAACTCCACACAGACAGTGACCTGAGGCCAGAATTGAACCTGGTTCCATGGCACTGTGAGGCAGCAATGCTAACCACTGTGCCACCATGCCAGGATTGGAGGAGCAGATGAAATCATTCATCCGCTTCCTGCATTGGACGGCACTTTCTAGGCGGGTGACGGCCCCGCTGACCACCTGGGTAATGCTTTTGACAAGAACAAAAAGCCTCCCAGGCTGGAGAGGTAAGGTCTGTCTGCTTCTTTGAGCTCTCCCTTGGATAGAGGACATGGTGGTGTGCTTGCATTCCCTGAATAAGGGCCTTAAGAGCCCTGGCGCTAAAGCGGGTGCTGCCTTCTTCCTGAAGCTGCTAGCCTTTTCCCTCTGGGTTCTGGGCATGATGGTGGGTCCAGTGAGGCCAGGTGAGTGAGAGAGAATGATATAAGTGTGCTGGACTCATATTTAAATATGGCGCATAGACCTTCAAATCCATCAGTGAGAGCAAGCAGGAGAATCAGCTGCTGGCCCGGCGGGAGATTCGGAGGGAAACTCACTTGTGCATAATTAATGAGCTTCCAAGTGAAGAATCTTGCGTGGGATCACGTCATTCTGGTTGGCAGGACAGGCACTGCCGGAACCTCCCACCACCGCACTTAGTCTCAAATGGGAGAGTTTCACCTGATGTCTCAGACAATGGAAAGCATGGAAGGAGGACAACATTCTTGTACAAAGCTCCTCAAAGGAAGAACATGACCATCATGTAAGAACAGTTCCAATAATCCTACAAGAAGCAGGTTTGATGCGAAGCAACAAATGTGAATTTTCAAATCCTGTGCTTAAATTCTGAGGACTCACTGCACAAGCTTCGGAAAATATTGGCCGAACTGCAAACAATCCAAGATCATTCGAGAGTTCTCACAGTTTCAAAACATTTCAGAATTTCAAAGATGCCTTGGGATGGTCAATCAGGTCGGCAAGTTCCTACCAAACCTGACAGAAATCAATGAGCCATTGTGACAGCTGTTGAGAAGAAGTTAAGAATGTTGTTGAAAACCAGAAGCATGCTTTTGACAAGAACAAAAATCTCCCAACATCACCAGAAGTTCTGGCGCCCTATAATCCAGAGATGCCAATAATTGTAGTAGCGGCCACATCATCTACAGTCTTGGGCACAGTGTTGTGTCAAGTTCAAACTCGGTGGCAATAATAAGAAGGCAGATTGTTATTTGAGTGGTTGTAAGTTGAGAGAGGTGGATACTCAGCGAGACCTTAGTGCCCTCATGCATCAGTTGCTGAAAGTAGTTGCGCAAGTACAGTAGGCAGTAAAGAAGACAAATGGTATGTTGGTCTTCATAGTGAGAGGATTTGTGTATAGGAATAGGAATGTTTTACTGCAATTGTACAGGGTGTTGGTGAGGCCACGCCTGGAGTATTATGTGCAGTTTAGGTGTCCTTATCTGAGGAAAGATGTCCTTATTATAGAGGGAGTACAGCGAAGGTTTACCAGGCTGATTTCTGGGATGGCAGGTCTGTCATATGAGAGACTAAACCAGTTCGGATTATATTCACTGGAGTTTAGAAGAGTGAGAGGGGATCTCATAGAAACTCATAAAGTTTTAACAGGATTAGACAGGGTAGATTCAGAAAGAAAATCCCTGATTGTGGAGGAGTCCAGAACTAAGGGTCATAGTTTCTGGATAAGGGGTAAACATTTTACGACTAAGGTGAGGAGAAATTTCTTCATCCAGAGAGTGGTGATTGTGTGGAATTCACTACCACAGAAGTAGTTGAGGCCAAGACATTGTGTGATTTCAAGAAGAAATTAGATATAGCTCTTGGGGCTAAAGGGATCAAGAGATCTGGGGGGAAGGCAGGATCAGGATATTTAATTTGATAATCAGTCATGATAAAAATGAATGGTGGAGCCAGCTCAAAGGGCCGAATGTCCTACTCCTGCTTCCATTCTCCATGTTACTATGTTTCTAAAAAATATGGACAAAAAGGACCAGTTTATTATAGACAAGATCTCCCACAGATGCAACAAAAACGTATGTAAGCACTGGGAAGGCAATATTAGCAGTCACATGGGCCTGCAAGATGTTTTCAGATTATGCCATGGGATTAAGATTCAATATTGAAACCAAACACACATCTTTGGTTACTCTTAACCTAAAGGAAATTGCAAAAATGTTGCCTGGAATTCAACATTTTAGACTGAGACTCAAGATATGATTCAGTCACTGAGTACATTCAAATGAAATACATTTGATAACAGATACAGTATCAATGGTAGGTGTCAAGCTGGAAGATTTACATTTTATTCAGGAAGTGGAAACAGATACCGTGCTCATTATAAAACACTTAGAATACCTACAGTGCAGAAGGAGACCATTCGGCCCATTGAGCCTGCACCAACAACAATCCAAACCAGGTGAATGTATATATTTACCCTACTAATCCCCCTGACATCCCCCTAACATAAAGGGTCGATTTAGCATGGTAAATCAACCTAACACACACATCTTTGGACTATGGGAGGAAACCGGAGCACCCGGAGAAAAGCCGCACAGACACGGGGAGAATGTGCAAACTCCACACAGACAGTAATCCAAGCCGGGAATTGAACTCAGGTCTCTGGCACTGTGAGGCAGCAGTGCTAACCACCGTGCCACCTTGCCAGCCACTGAGTAAAGACTACAAGAGATTAAGAAAGCACAACAGCTGGATGATGAGTGCATCAGAATTAAAGAGTATTAGCAGAATGGATGGCCAGAATATGCCCATAACAACCCAGTACTTCTCCAATACTTTGAACAGAGAAAACATCTCGCAATCATTGACCATTTCTTAGTTTTTTATTAGCAGCTTGGTCATCCTGAATGCACTTTGACTCAACATTCCATAGAAAATCCATCAAGGTCACTTGTGAATAGCAAAATGCAAGGCAAGAGACCAAGAGTCAGTTGGCCATTGAAGAGTGTATCACAAGTTGCCTTACGAGTGAAGTGCATAGCCAGAAGCAGAGTGAACCACTTGAACCATATTCCTTTCCTACTAGATCATGCAAGCGGCCAGGTATGGACTTTTTTGCGTTTTGACCCAAATTTGCATCATTGTCATTGACTACCATGTCAGATGGCTTGAAGTGAGTAGACCTCACAGTGCCAAAGTGAAGGTAGTCAATACATCGCTAAGAAGAATCTATGCAACACATGGTATCCCAGATGTTGTGCAGTTAGGCAACAGACCTCAGTTTCTTAAAGAGTTGTTCCATACCTTTCTGCGGGGATATGGTTTCATGCATGTGATTATTTCATTTAGATATGCTTCCTCAAATGGAGAAACAGAAAGAGGAGCTCAAACAATCAAGGAATTGGTGAAAAAGAACAAAGGTATTAACTTACCGTTTCTTAACTACAGAAATTCACCACTAAAAAATGCTTCCTGGTGATCAGACCTATTGATGGGAAGACGGCTGTGACCACAACTCCCAGCTCTACAAGAATAAAACTACAATGTAACATTATCTTAAATGATCTTGGGAAGGTTAAGAAGTATGAGGAGCAACCAAGTCAAGCTTGTAATTTCAGGTTCAATCAAGGAGAACATGACTTGAAAATGCTGCAGCCTAGGGTGACAGTGTGGATATGAGATCAACAGAAATAAAGCATTGTAGTGGAAAGAATTCCAAGGCCAAGGTCTTATAGAATTGAGAAGTATCAGGGAGCTATCAGAAGGAACCGAAGAGACTTGATACCATTGAAAAGAAAACCAATGGAACCTTAGATATACTACTGAGGTCCAGATGGAGACAAGGAATCAGAAACAAATGGAACCTCTACAAGCACCCAGGTGGAAGACAATCCTATTGAATGATGAGATAGTGCAGTTCTTCCTCAATCTTGAAATGAAATCATGGCATGATTAGGAAGATTGATCAAGGCACTACAGAGACTAAACCTGTGAAGTCGGAGACTTTGAGTGAGGATGTAGGAGCATGTACATAGTTGCAATAAAGATAGTGAGGGATGATGTAGAGTAAAGGGTTAACATCAGCAGCACCTGATACTGATGTACTGCTGATGTAACTCAATATCACCTGAATAACAGACTGAGATCTGGTGGGAAGCAAAGTACAACCTGATGTAGAGTACTGAGATTGACATAGATCTGCAAATAAACAAAAATGTTTCTTTACGGATAAAGGTCTATGATAGTGCACTGATGCATGCTCACAGACTTTGTCAGGAACAGAAAGGGTATTTATTAATAAGGAAAACTGTACAGGAACTGTCAGCAACCCCCCACTCCCCGGCTGCCCAAGAGCAACCCATTGGCTGCCCCA
Organism: Mustelus asterias; assembly: GCF_964213995.1. Classification (NCBI taxonomy): domain Eukaryota; kingdom Metazoa; phylum Chordata; class Chondrichthyes; order Carcharhiniformes; family Triakidae; genus Mustelus; species Mustelus asterias. The sequence goes on from NC_135810.1 coordinate 18,845,960, forward strand.
GTCCCTACATGTCTTCTACATGTCTTCAGACTGTCTTCTGCCTAAGAGAGGACTCCATACCCAGGGGTGATTATCCACTCTAAGTTCCAATTGGTCCCTCAAGCCTTAAGTCCCTCAAGTCCCTTCCTTGAACACAAAATCACAGCTCTTGTCTCATAATGTATTTTCGAGATATTTTTAAACACTTAACTGTACCGGCCAGTCTAAGCTTATTCCACGCCTGTCCCTCAGCGTCTGGCAGAATCACAACATCTCACTGGGTCTATTTGCCCAAAGACAAGCTGTCGTAGGGCTCCCAGGGAGCTTGAGCTGCAGCAAGATAGGAAAGAGCGGAAAGGGTCAAACAGGCAGCCTGGCAGTAGTATCAAAACTCACTGCAGGTAGGCAAATGACAAATTACAAATAACTACCTCCCAGACTGCACTAGACAGTCAAACCCCAGGTTTTTGGACAATACAGCAACAATAAAGAATCAATATCGGTTATCATGACCCCACAATGTCTAGAGAAGATGTATCTGTTCCATTGTGCCTCCCAAAAACTAATCAAGTATCGGGGAGGTGGGGACAATTGACATACACCATTGAAATTTGCATTCCAGAAGGAAATTGCAGGGCTTTGATATTATAACAAGGTAGACAGGATATGTGGAAAATAACGATTAAAGATAAAAGCACAAAGGACAATGCAGCAGCACAATGTGATGAAAACAGAACTTTAACAAGTTTAAGGTAACAAGATGATGACCTATCGAAACCTCATATGCAACACATTGTAATGCGAATAAATATAATAATGTGTAAGAGCCTATGATTAGCAGAGTAGCTCTGAAACAAACTGGAATTACAGCTCTGAGTGCTGCTCTCCCTCATGCATGTTGAATAAAGCCATTTTTGTTGAAGTTCTGTACAATTTCATGGACAGTTCATTTAATTCCTTCAACACAGGCATCTTGGTGAATAACTTTTTCCTTCAGACGTCAATTAAAACATAATACTCACATGTGTCGGGCCACAGACAGTGTTTTCATAGTCCACCCCATCCTCATTGCTGGAGTAATGATGCACGGTCACAGGCTTCGCCAGGATCACAAAGGGTACTTATTAATAAGGGAAAACTGTACAGAGACTGGCAACCACCCACTGCAACCACTCCGCCTAATCCCTCGGCTGCCCCAGTCCCTACATGTCTTCTATATGTCTTAAGGATGACTTCTGTCAAAGAAAGTTCTATCTCACCTGGGCGATTACCCATTCTAAATCCCAATTGGTCTCCCAAGTCAGGTGACCCTCTTCTGCTGTGTTGTCCTTAAAGGAACAACAACCACAATCACCACAGGTAGCATTCTGAGGCAAACGCTAAAGAAATCCCAACTGGATCCGACCCCAGGATGGAACAGATGGTACATGTTGTTTGGAGATACAGAGTTATCATCTTCATTTCTTCTACTTCATTCAAATAAATGCAAGGTCAGTCCCATGCCTGTATTTGATACTTTCTGTTAAATTATACATGACGCAGAGTTATGTCCTTTTTAAATTCATATTGTTAATTAAAACCTTTAACAAAATAGATACACAGGCAATATGAAGCGTTATCTAATATGATAAATTGTTTTCTTGTTTTTTTTGCTATTGTGGTTGTGTGTGAATTTTTTTCTATGACATTTCAACACTGCCTCAGGCAATAATTGGGGAAAACTGAAGGCAGTGAGTCATAAAAGGCCTGGAATAATTTACAAACAGTGCAAGAAGACATGAGTATAACTAACGGTGTCAATGCGAGCTGTTACATGTCATCTTTACAATCGAGCTTGACTCGGATGGTGGTCTTTTCGCCTCAGGTTCAAAATGCTGTGTGCCGAAACTCAAAATGTTTGAATTCAATGTTGTCCTTTCGCAGTCCTGGATGAAAGGTAAGTGATTGTCGAAAAGCTTCTAATAGTTTTTTTAGAGAAACAGAGTCCAAATGGAAAACATAAGGTAGTTTGCTAAAACGTGAAATGCCAGTTCAGTGATTTCACAGCTGCATTTTACAATAGATTTTATCTTGAATCTAAACTTATTGTTTATACAGACTGTAGTAATTTGTTCCTCTGTTTTCCTGTTGCTGGCTGGATTTGTTTAGGAGTGTTATAACTTCCAAGGCAATTCATTGCAGCTTCAAATTATAAAGTGTTTATTACCAATGATATTTATATATGTACAAACAAGGGCCGGACAAAACTACAATATTGCTGGAATTTTACCGCCTTGTCCATCCGAGGCTTGGTAGATCCCACCCGCGCCAACAGAGAATGCCATTCTGCGAGCCTCACCCGCCCTGATTCTGGGGCGGGCAAGGCAGTAAAATTCCAGCCCATATGTCTACTCTCTTCTCTTACCTGGTTCCAACTGTTTAAGTCCAAGTTTGTATTTATTAGTGTCACAAGTAGGCTTACATTAACACTGCAATGAAGTTACTGTGAAAATACCCCAGTTGCCACACACCGACGCCTGTTCAGGTACACTGAGGGAGAATTTAGCATGGTCACTGCACCTAACCAGCACGTCTTTCAGACTGTGGGAGGAAACCAGAGCACCCGGAGGAAATCCACGCGGACACGGGGAGAACGTGCAGACTCCGCACAGTGACCTGAGCTGGGAATCGAACCTGGGTCTCTGGCACTGTGAAACAGCAGTGGTAACCACTGTGGCACCGTACGGGATGGGGGGATGGTTGGGGGGGGTGGGGGGAAGGTGTGGCGGGGAGTGGGGGAGCTGATGGTTCTTCCCCGGCCCAGGATGTCCTTGCACCCGATTGGCTCAGCTTCCTGTGTTGTCTTTTGATGGGATCCAACCCAATCACGTGGTCCTCAGGGATTGTCCCAATAAAGGGGCCACGCTACCACAAGGAGCATTACTGAAAACGTGTTAATACTGTCAATTCCTTATGTTCTATGTGTTTTTGTTTTCAAGGCACTTTGAAATGTATTTCTATAGGTTGGCTTTTAAATTAAATATCAGTTTAATTTGGAATCCTTCTTCTGTGAAACAAAATAGTTCGATGTAAATATGTTTTCGAAATGAATCGCTTTTTAATATGACTTTTAAAAATAGCTCTATGTAGTTTCTTTAATTTCCTTTCCCTCTTTCTCATACTTCTGCTTCATGATCCAGAGACCCAGAGTAATGCTCTGGGGACCTGGGTTCAAATCCCACCCCGGTAGATGGTGAAATTTGAATTCAATCAACATTTGGAATTAAAAGTCTAATAATGACCATGAAACCATTGTGGATTGTCAGAGGAAAAAACAACATCTGGTTCAGTAATGGCCTTGAGGGAAGGAAATCCTCCATCCTTACCTGGTTTGGTCTACATATGGCTCCAGATCCACAGCAATGTGGTTGACTCTGAAATGCCCTCTGAAATGGGCTACTAAACCACTCAGTTCAAGGGCAATTAGGGATGGACAACAAATGCTGCCTCAGGCAGCAAGACCCACACCCCATGAATGAATAAAACAACATTCTTTTCTCTTTGATTCTGTTCCCTTCTGTCATTAACACCAGATTTTGTGTAACAATTATCCATCTCCCATTCAAATCATAGAATAGAATCCCTACAGTGCAGAAGGAGGTCATTCAGCCCATTGAGCCCGCACCAACAACAATCCTAGCCAGGCCATATCCCCATAACCCCACGTATTTACCCTGTTAATCTTCCTGACACGAAGGGGCAATTTACCATGGCGAATCTACCTAACCTGCACATCATTGGACTGTGGGAGGAAACCGGAGCACCCAGAGGAAACTTATGCAGACACGGGGAGAACATGCAAACTCCACACACACAGTAACTCAAGCCGGGAGTCGAACCCGGGTCCCTGGCACTATTAGGCAGCAGTGCTAACCACTGTGCCACAGTGCCGCCCACAAATGTTCTTTTCTGTTTCTCTTTAATTATTATGTTCCTTTGTGTGTCTTATTCCTAAGAATGTTCTCTTTGCTAGTTTTTTTCTCTTCCTCTATATGGAAAAATGTGATTTGTTCTCAATACCTTGGCTCAAACAAGACTGACAAATATATTACACTTCCTCCTGCTGTTGTGTTTCCTTCCTTATATCTTGCATGAGTAAAAATAAAGTATCAATAATTTACATACATATTTCCAAGGGGTATTTTCACTCTTTCTTAAGCTGTAAACCATGACTTAGTTGGTAGTACTCCTGCTGCTGAGTTCAGCTCCTGTTCCAAGATATGATCCTGAAGCTTTCCCTCGGCGTGTGTCTGCAATTAGCAAGCCCAGAAGTGAATGTAAACACCGCCTCCATCCAACATCTGCAGCTGGCAACAATCTTATGCTGGCTGGCCAATTATCAGCCAACGAACATGACTCTTGTTCTCAGAGGGGGTCAGCATTGTTAGGGTGGTCGGGGAGAGGGCGAGCCCCTCTGTGGAGTCAGCTGCAGTTGAAAGGGCAGAAGGAAGGATGCAGTCAAGGTCTTGGAGAGGAGTTTTGGGAGATTGTGCTGGATCCAGCCTCTCTAAGGATAGAAGTCTCCTTACTTGCATTACATATGATCAATATGGTTCATAGAGAAACAAGAGAGTCCAGACTCCACATCCTATATCCACAGTCTTCGCTTCATTCTCAGCTCCCGCTCTGTATTTAGAATGTGCAAATTGTGCATTTGCCCACCTGTCCTTTCAAACTGTACATCGACTGTAGGAGTGCACAAGTTTCTTAAATTTGCAGTTCATTGCTTACTTTGCTGCCTGAGTTGGCCCTTACATTGACATTGGGCAGGCTGCCGACATGTGAGCACACACACCACTCCACACATGATGCGACATGATGACATCCGGAATCCCCTCCCACCGGCATCATCATGCTTTATTGAAACTCAAGCCATGAATACAGAAATCTTGACAGACACTCCAGTGCAGTATTGAGGGAGGTGTTTCTTTTGGAGGAAATCTTAAACCAAAGTCTGCTCTGCCCTGTCAGATGGTTATAAAATATTCTGTTGCACTCTTTGAAAGAAGAGCAGGGCAATTATCCTCGGTGTCCTGTCCAATATTTATTCCCCAACCAACAAAACCACATGACTTGGTTGTTACCATATTGCGGTTTGTGGAGTTTCCTGCGCACAAATTGGTTGTTGTGTTTCCAACATGACGTTGGTAAATACACTTTGTACTTCATTGGCTTTAAAGCACTTTGAGTCATCTGGTGATCATGAAACTACGATATAAATGCAAATCTTTCTCTTTCCTTCTTTTCATTTTGTCCTGGTTTTATGATTCACCTCTACGCTTTTGCCTCAAGCTCCTTGACGATCCATCTTTCTCAATTCAGTTCTCCGGGGAACCAGTATTTCTTCCCCTCTCTCAGTAGCCTGTTTTAACTTGCTTTTTATTTCCCAGTCCTGATTATCAGTGATAGATACTCAGTTATCAGAGTTCCAGTAAGACCTTGCAAAACCACTTGTCCTCCTCCGTGCACTACATTTCCAGCCTGATATTATGAGGGCAGTAGGCAGTGCAGAGAAACTAAAGGAACAAAAATTCCTAGGTCAGAGAGGGTATAAAGCTTCATTTACACTGAGATGGGGGTGAATGTAGAATGGGGAGCTGGGGCAAGCACTGGAATGTAGGCTGGATCCAACTTCTGCTGGGGGTCTGGCCCCTTTGGAGAGGACTTTTATTCAACTTCAACAATGGAGTGTCATTGGGGTTTGGACAGATCTTCTGCTTTCATTCATTTTGTCAAGGAGACTGGTGGACTTTCTGGAATTCTCCAGGATATTCCTTCCTTTGTGCCTTTGAAAGCTCTCAGTTTAGCTGAGGCTTGATGTGAATTCTATTTGAGGTCTTCTGTGGCCCCCAAATGTACTCCAGAGTAATATTTTTAAAAATCAATTATCTTCTCTATTTAGAGTCACTCCAATAAGAGTTTAGAAATACATTTTCTTTGGTGTATTTGTAAGGGAGTTCTCACCTCTGCCTTGGAAGGGTGGGTTAGCTTGAGCTGAGCTATCTGTTTCAAATACACCTTACGTAACCCATCCTTCCAATCAAATATTGCCACCCCTTAAGCTGACAGAGGCTTTGTCCTTTGGTGCTGACAGGCGAGGGGTGAGATTCTCAGATAATGGCCAGAATTTTCCAGCCATTGATGCTGCAAGCGGGGGTGGAGAATTTGGCGCTCAGCCAAAACTCCGTTCACTGCAGCGGCACCAGAGAATCTCCGCCGTATTTGAGGTCAGAGGTTTTTGGCAGAGGTGTCTGCTTATTGCACCTAAGCCAGCAGAATGAGACTTCAGAATTTCCCAGGCATCCATGCTTACTGCATGGACAAGTCTACAGGGACTTTATCCATGTGAGCAAATGTATCTGTTGGCTGCAGCTTTTTTAAAAATAAAGAATTGTTGGAATTGAGAAGAATTCCAGTGCATTTGTCATTTCTGCAAATGAAAACAAGGTGCTACATTTCATGGCCCTCTTGGTGCACATTCACAGTGCTGCTTGTAGCTCATGCTGTTACTGTGTATTACCAGCAACTGGTACCATCCTCCCCAACGCCCCAGCACTCTCACTGTGCTTCAGCAAATAGATTTTGAACTTTATTCTTCAATTTACCTGCGTTAAATGTGACCAAAAAACCCCCCCTAAAAAATCAATGAGATTTTAAAACCTGTAATGGAAAAATAAATCAGCCATTATTCTGTCAAGCTTTCCACATGCTTTATACAATGTATTCCATCACAATCTCTCCTCAATCTCTTTCATCGGTCTAAGAAAAGCTCTCATTTCTCTTCCTTCCACCCATCGCTGAGGCTGCGTCAACCAATGCTTCAGAATAACGACATGAATCGTGAATTATACATTACATCTGTGCCCGCTTTCAGCCTTTGGCTCTATCCTGCTGCTCTCCTATTCCATATAACGTTTGGTTATCACGATCTGAGGTTTTCCCTGAGCCTCTGAACCCGATACGTTACTTTGTGCTTCTTACATTATTCGATTTATTGACTAGCCATTACAAAATTCAGTTGCGTGGCATTCATATTTTCAAAGCTGCAGGTGCCACTTAGGGGTGAACATGGCACCCATGGTACAAGGACACACTTCAGTAAGTTTGTTTGTGCACGTAGAGGAAAGGCAAACTCATATTTGACATTCATAGGCACAATAGGCAGATTGAGGCATCAATTAGCACGTAATACTGATTTAACTGCAGGACATACCTCTTTGATTGAATATTCTAGCCGGTGCCCTCTCTTAAATGTACACAACTAGTCATATGTCCAGCAGTGTAAGGACAACAGACACATGGAAGCACCACTACCTGGTGGTTCCCCTCTAAGCTACACACAATCCTGATTTTGAAATATATCGCCGTTCCTTCACTGTCGCTGGGACAAAATCATGGAATTCCCATGGAACGGGATGGTGATTGACTTGGAAGAAAACCTCCAGGTGGTTGTGTTCACTGGTATCTGCTGCTCTTGTCCTTCTAGACGATAGTGGACATGGGTTTGGAAGGTGCTGCCGAAGGAACCGTGGTGAGTTAGAGTCATAGAGTCATAGAGGTTTACAACATGGAAATAGGCTCTTCGGCCCAACTTGTCAATGCCGCTCTTTTTAAAAAAAAAACCCCGAAGCTAATCCCAGTTGCCCGCATTTGGCCCATATCCCTCTATACCCATCCTACCCATGTAACTATCGAAATGCTTTTTAAAAGATAAAATTGTACCCGCCTCTACTACTACCTCTGGCAGCTTGTTCCAGACATTCACCACCCTCTGTGTTAAAAAATTGCCCCTCTGGACACTTTTGTATCTCTCCCCTCTCTAAACTAGCACAAAATATAAAAACTGATAGTAAAAGTTTTTACAAATATATAAAACGGAAAAGAGTGGCTCAAGTAAATGTTGGTCCCTTAGAAGATGAGAGGTGGGATTTAATAATAGGAAACGAGGAAATGGCCGAGGCCTTAAACAAGTTTTTTGTGTCGGTCTTCACAATGGAGGACACAAATAGCATACCAATAATTGACGGTTGGGACTGTAGGGGGTGAGGACCTTAAAACAATCACTATTACTAAAGAGGTAGTGCTGGGTAGGTTAATGGGACTAAAGGTAGACAAGTCCCCTGGTCCGGATGGAATGCATCCCAGGGTACTAAAAGAAACGGCAGAAGTAATAGCAAATGCATTAGTTGTAATTTATCAAAATTCACTGGACTCTGGGGAGGTGCCAGCTGATTGGAAAACAGCTAATGTAACGCCACTGTTTAAAAAAGGAGGTAGACAAAAGGCAGGTAACTACAGGCCGGTTAGCTTAACATCCGTAGTTGGGAAAATGCTGGAATCTATCATTAAGGAAGAAATAGCAGAACACCTGGAAAAGAATGGTTCAATCAAGCAGACGCAGCATGGATTCATGAAGGGAAAGTCATGTTTGACTAATTTACTGGAATTCTTTGAGGATATAACGAGTGCGGTTGACAAAGGGGAACCGGTGGATGTGGTGTATTTAGATTTCCAGAAGGCAGTCGATAAGGTGCCTCACAAAAGGTTGCTGCATAAGATAAAGGTACACGGAGTTGGGGGTAAAGTGTTAGCGTGGATTGAGGATTGGCTATCTAACAGAAAGCAGAGAGTCGGAATAAATGGGTGCTTTTCCGGTTGGCAATCAGTGACTAGTGGCATGCCGCAAGGATCGGTGCTGGGGCCTCAACTATTTACCATATACATAGACGATCTGGAGGAGGGGACCGAGTGTAGGGTAACAAAGTTTGCGGATGACACAAAGATGAGTGGGAAAGCAAATTGCGTGGAGGACACAGAGAGTCTGCAGAGAGATTTGGATAGGCTAAGTGAGTGGGCAAGGATCTGGCAGATGGAGTATAACGTTGGTAAGTGTGAGGTTATCCACTTTGGAAGGAATAATAGTAAAATGGACTATTATTTAAACGGTAAAAAATTACAACATGCTACTGTGCAGAGGGACCTGGGGGTCCTTGTGCATGAATCACAAAAACTCAGTTTGCAGGTGCAGCAGGTAATCAAAAAGGCAAATGGAATGTTGGCCTTTATCACGAGAGAGATGGAGTATAAAAGCAGGGAGGTCATGCTGCAACTGTACAGGGTACTGGTGAGGCTGCACCTAGAGTACTGTGTACAATTTTGGTCCCCTTATTTAAGAAAGGATATATTAGCTTTGGAGGGGGTACAGAGAAGGTTCACCAGGTTGATTCCGGAGATGAGGGGGTTAGCTTATGAGGAGAGATTGAGTAGACTGGACCTGTACTCATTGGAGTTTAGAAGGTTGAGGGGAGATCTTATAGAGACATATAAGATAATGAAGGGGCTAGACAGGGTAGAAGCAGCGAGGTTATTTCCACTTACAATGGAAACAAGAACTCGGGGGCATAGCCTCAAGATATGGAGGAGTCAATTTAGAACAGAGTTGAGGAGGAACTTCTTCTCCCAGAGGGTTGTAAATCTTTGGAATTCTTTGCCCAGTGAAGCAGTAGAGGCTACCTCGTTAAATGTGTTTAAGTCACAGATAGATAGATTTTTAACCATGAAGGGAATTAAGGGTTATGGGGAGTGGGCGGGTAAGTGGAACTGAACACACTATCAGATCAGCCATGATCTTATTGAATGGTGGAGCAGGCTTGAGGGGCTAGATGGCCTACTCCTGCTCCTATTTCTTATGTTCTTATGCTCTCACCTTAAACAGATGCCCTCTAGTTTTTAGACTCCCCTACCTTTGGGAAAAGATATTGACTATCTACCTTGTCTATGCCCCTCATTATTTTATAGACCTCTATAAAGTCACCCCTCAGCCTCCTACGCTCCAGAGAAAAAAGTCCCAGTCTATCCAGCCTCTCCTTATAACTCAATCCATCAAGTCCTGGTAGCATCCTAGTAAATCTTTTCTGCACTCTTTCTAGTTTAATAATATCCTTTCTATAATAGGGTGACCAGAATTGCATACAGTATTCCAAGTGTGGCCTTACCAATGTCTTGTACAACTTCAACAAGACGTCCCAACTCCTGTATTCAATGTTCTGACCGATGAAATCAAGCATGCCGAATGCCTTCTTCACCACTCTGTCCACCTGTGACTCCACTTTCAAGGAGCTATGAACATGTACCTCTCGATCTCTTTGTTCTATAACTCTCCCCAATGCCCTACCATTAACTGAGTAAATCCTGCTCTGGTTCCTGCAGTGCATCTTGTTGATGTTACACACTGCTGCCACTGTTCATTGGGGGTGGAGAGATTGAATGTTTGTGGAAGGGGTAGCAAACAACTGGGCTGCTTTGTCCTGAATGGTGTCAAGCTTCTTGAGTGTTGTTAGAATTTCACTCATCCAGGCAAGTGGAGAGTATTCCATTACAGCTCTGACTTGTGCCTAGTAGATGGTGGACAGTCTTTGGGGAGTCAGGAGGTGAGTTACTCTCCGCAGGATTCCGAGCCTTTGACCTGCTCTGGTAGCCACAGTATCTATATGGCTAGTCTAGTTCAGTTTCTGGTCAAAGGTGATCCCCAGGTTGTTGGAAGACCTGGCCATGGGTTATCCATGACCAATTGGCTCATGATACACACACACACACACACACACTGCAAATAAAAAATGCCATGCTGACACACGAAATATGATAGTGCAGACCACTGGGGAATTTAAACATCACTTCTTCTGCCTGGCCTGCTTGATGGGGACCCTTTCCCCCTCATACTCATTCCTGCTTGTCCTCATCTGCATTGTCTCTGTTCATTCTCCAAGTGTAGGTTGAGGAAGGTTTAAATCACTGCACCATTTTTGAGAGCAAGTGGTCTAACCAGAATCCTTAATGTCACCGGTGTATGGGTCCCAATTCATTGCAGTTGGATGCTAATTGCAGTACCTCACCATCATGAGGGTATCACCCTTGCCACCAGCTATACAACAAGCTATGGACGAGATGGAGGAGGACAAAGAGAAGGGGAAAGCAACACAACTGCTTGCTGGCTGGACTTCCTGCTCTTCTATCTCTTATTCTTCCATCCTAGCCAAGCAAGTTCCAAGCTTTCTGAAAGAAGAAAGACAGAAGGTAGCACTGTGGTGAGGGAATGGGTGGAAAGAAAGAGGTGCATGCTTGAAATGTCTTCAGCTTGAAAATCAAAAGAGAATGTGGGATGAAAATGTAAAGCGATGTGCAAAGGAAGATGAGATAGCGTCAACGTTGTTCCAGTCCCAACACTGACCACAGCCTTATTCATAGTCACTCCAATGATGGAGGGCACGATCTCCTCCATTGGGTGAGGGCATGCATGTCTTCCACCAATTCCATAATGCTGCTTCTGCTTATGCATCACCTTGTCTTGACAAAGAGAATGGTGTGTCAGTGAGGGCAATGCAAGGTGTTTGAGCAATGTGGCTATCATGGTTGAGTAGCAGGCAGTGCATGCAAGCTGTGAGATGTGTGTGCGTGTGTGAGGCCTTTAGCCTTGCAAAATGTGAAGCTATGAATGTGATTGACATAGATTGTTGATAGTTGAGTTGTGGAGTAGAGGATGGGCGATGTGAATTGAGCAATTTGTGAAGCTGATGCGCGATTGATTCACATGGGAGGCTAGAACATACCCGGGAATAAAGGCTTTTATTCACTACAAATAGGAGCGCACTACTCAACAATATTATCCCAGACTAAAGACTACTAGGAAGTAGCAGTGACCTTTATACTCCTGTAAGAAGGCGGAGTCCTGGGCGGAGCCGAACGGAGTGTACCACATAAACAGTAATAACAGGTGGAACACCCAACAACCCTAACCCCAACAGCAACGAGAGTAACATATATACAAGTACCCATAGTGGTAACCATCTATGGTTCACCACAGAAGCTAATGGTTTAGTTGGTAGGATCTTGAAGTTGAAGCTAAATTCACTAACCTTGACCACTCATGTGGAGTTATTGAATTTCCTGCAGCACTGTATCCAGGCCCTCAAGACCACTGTTTGCGTTGTCTCGAATGGCTACCAGCTCTCATCGGAGTTCACCTGGAGGGCCTCTATGAGTAGAAGTTGTCTCTCCTCCGTCTACACTTCCCGCTGCCTTGAAAAAGCAGCCAGCATAATCAAGGACCCCACACACCCCGGACATACTCTCTTCCACCTTCTTCCGTTGGGAAAAAGATACAAAAGTCTGAGGTTATGTACCAACCAATTCAAGAGCAACTTCTTCCCTGCTGTTATCAGACTTTTGAATGGACATACCTTATATTAAGTTAATCTTTCTCTACACCCTAGCTGTAACTGTAACATGATATTCTGTGCCCACTCCTTTCCTTCTCCCCTGTGTACGGTATGCTTTGTCTGTATAGCACGCAAGAAACATTATTTTTCACTGTTTACCAATGCATGTGACAATATTAAATCAAATGATATCTAATTAAATCTTACCAAATTCTGTAGAAAGGCCCACAGTATGATATTGGAAAACCTTGGGGCACAATCTCCACCCTGTTGCACCATTACCTAGTGTTCCTCCTACTCTTGAGTTTCTGTCTCAGCCACTCCAGCACCTGCTACAGCTACAATTCACCACCGCCTTAGAGAGACAGACAGGGTTTATGAAGTGTAGGCTAGCTTTTATGTGCTGCACATCTCACTGGCTTTTTGGCCTCTTGCTGAGGCCTTGAGTGCTGGTCTGCATGCTGCTATCACTTAAATTCACAGACAGCACAAAGGTTGAAAAGACACGGTTTAATTGCGCATCAATACCTGTATCTGTTTGCTGAAGACATCAAAATTTGCCCCTTAAGCTTTGTACAGCAGTAGAAATATATTATCAGGTAAACTCTGTTTATTGCGGCTGGCCACGGTCTTGCAGCAGTGTTGAAGATAACGTGATATATAATGTGCCTGATGTTTTAATAGCTATTATAGAGTTTAACACGGACATTCTTATTGTTGATAACACTTAACAGGAAAACCATTTATTTCACAAGGGTATTTTATAACCTAGTTTGTATTCATATTAAAAAAAAGCACATTTTTTCCAAATCTTTTGGCCTTCGTAAATCAGACCAAGGAGTGAATGATAAAAGCTAATAGCTGCATTTCATTTTCACAGCCTAAATTCTGAAGCATTTGTCTGAGATTCTGACAATGAAAAGGTAAATTTGATGAATACCTTACTATTTGTAATATTTAATTCTATTCCGGTGCAAAAATGCTGTGAACGGAACCAGCATAATGTAAACCATACTTTGTAGAGTAGTGGGAGGTGCATTTCAATGAAGGCATTTAATTAAGGCATCAATTAGGCTACTTCAAATCTGCAATAAAACCCACAAAAGATAACCCGATGTGGAGGTTATGGGAAATGCAAGGTGTAGATTTATGCATTTTTAAAAGTTTTATGGTTGAACAAATCCTATCCTCTTCTGTACCCTCGAATAAATTCTGTTTTATTTTTCTAATGCACTGATCTTCATTACTGCAAAATGGACATTATTGAACATAATTCAAACACTGAGCACAAGAAGCTATCATACAGTGCAGAAGGAGGCCATTTGGCCCTTCAAGCCTGCACCGACAACAATCTCACCCGAGCCCTAACCCCATAACCACATGCATTTACCCTGCTAGTCTCCCTGATACTAAGGGCAGAATTTCCGGCCGCGCTCGCCCCAAGACTGGAAAATCCTACCCGAGGTCAACGGACCTTTGCATGGTTCGTGTCCCGCCCGCTCCGATTCCCGTGACAGCCGGGACGGGAAGACTCCCTCCTTAGGGTCAATTTAGCATGGCCAATCAAACCAACCCGCACATATTTGGAGTGTGGGAGAACACTGGAGCACCTGGAGGAACTCCACATGGAGAATGTGCAAACTCCACACCTAAGACCGGAATTGAACCGGAGTCCCTAGGGCTGTGAGGCAGCAGTACTAACCACTGTGCCATCGTGCCGCCCAATCTTGATGCCCGCTGGCCATATTCATATTCAGATAATGTACAGAAATTTCAGGTGAGGAATAAATCAGATGAAAAGATGCACTCTTGGCACATTTCAGTAAAATGTACGTTTTTACACAGCACAACTCCAAAGATGTACAGGTTAGGTTGATTGGCCGTGCAAAATTGCCCCTTCATATCAGGGGGACTGGCAGGGGTTACTGGGATAGGGCCTGGGTGGGATTGTTGCCGGCGCAGGCTCGATGGACCAAAAGGCCTCCTTCTGCATTGTAGTGATTCTATGATTCTATAATTTTACGTCAAAGTCAAGATGCAAAAGTTTAAAGTATATTTCTCATTGCACACATTACAACAAAGATAGGCTGTTGGATATCAGGGATAATGATGTGTTGTATTAATTATTTTCCTGAGACAGTTTTCAGTTTTGGTGTTGTGTTTGATACCAAAATGATTTTCTGACTGTGCATCTGCACCATGGCCAAGGCTGTCTACATTCACCTGTGTAACATCACTCACCTCCGACCTCTTATTAGCTCATCTGTTGCTGGAACTTTCACCCATCCCTTTGTTACTTCTACACTTGACTATGTTCTCCTGACTGCTGATCTCTCATTTTTGACCCAGCAAAATAAACCTGTGCTCATCCAAAATTCTGCTGCCCTTATCTTTTCTTGCTCCAAATCTTGTTCACCCATTACCCATGCTCCCTGACATGTCAGTCTGATTCTTCTGTTTCCGAGGCTGACTCGCCTCTATTTTAAAATTGTAATCCTTGTTTTCAAATCCCTTCATGGCCTTCCCCTGCTTTGTCTCTGTAATCTCCTCCAGTTTTACAAGACTTTGAGATCCCTGTATACTTATGATTCTGGCCTCTGGACTGACGATAATCTTTCCACCACCGATGGCCACGTCTCCAGCTGCCTTGGCCCTAAGATCTAGAATTTCCACCCTGACTCTCTCCATCTCGTGACCTCTCTCTCCTCTTTTAAGATGCTTGTTCATACAAATGCTTTTGATCGAGGATTTGGATGTCTATTGAATACCCCCTTCCGTGGTACTTCTGTCAAAATCATCCCTTTGAAACGCCTTCGGACATCTTACCCCACTATATGAATGCAAGTAATTTTTATTTTTCGTATCAACTCGTCTTATAATGCTGCCAAATATAGAAATTTTATAGCTAAGATTCATGATTAGAATGAACTTTGTCTGTAATGGTGTGGTGTCTTGGAAAAGGCCAGGCAGTGAAGGATAGAACACTGGAACCAGGCCTGGATTTTCCCAGCCTGGATCCGGCCAGAACAGAGGCAGCAGAGAAAAAAATATGGCTCATTAGTCATGCAGCAAGATATACATATAATATGTATATATCTATCTGTGCTGTGGGTATAGCACCAGTGACAGTGGGAAGAGACAAATAAATGGCCATTTAAGGGGTTCAATAGGCCCAAGGATAGGTGGGCCTCACAATGGCTCCCCATTTCCTGTTTTATTATCATGATGTCTGGACAGGTGACAGGCATAGTACCCATTGTATTTTATGAGCCTCTCTCCTTCAAATCTGCAAGTGGGGGAGTGTAACTAAGCCCTCTGTGTGAGTCTATGGATGTATGTGTATTAATATAATAGAGTGCTGGAAAATATACTGTGTTTGACATCAAACCCATGAGCTTGAACGGTAATAAATTATGCACCATTGATGTAACAGTGTTGGTTAAGCAATTAATGAAAAAAGTATGAGTGTATGGGGAGCAGCAATGACTAATACCAATGTTTTAGCATAACATGAAGCTGACTTTTAAACAAACACTGAGCAGTAAAATCCTTTGCTCATTTATCAATTTTATTGTTGTCACTAGATAATGGTCATATGCATTCTCATTTAATTGTTTTACTGCGGTTGTATTTGAATTCATCTTCAGTTGCCTTATTTGATTCTCGCGATTTCACAGCAACACTAATACCTCCTGAAACTGAGTCCTTTAGCCGACTATAACTCCAATGGACATCCATGAAGATTCGGGGAGTAGGGACTAAAGTGCTGTGTAAAAACCAACCAGGCCCTCATTCAAAACCAGATGGTTGACCGGTGGTGGTCAACATGTGGAATGGACTGGTCAGGCAGACAATGAGATCTGAGGAGGCAGATTGGTCTACATTTTAACAGGATGCTGGGTATGTTATCAGATATTAACAGAATCATAGAATCACTACAATGCAGTAGGGGAGGCCATTCGGCCCATTGAGCCTGTACTGACAACAATCCCACTCAGGCACTATCCCCCTTACCCCATGCATTTGCCAAGTTAATCCCCCTGGCACCTAACTTGCACATCTTTGGAGTATGGGAAGAAACCAGAGTACCCGGAAGAAACTCATGAAGACACCGGGAGAACATGCAAACTCCACACAGGCAGAATCCGGGTCCCTCGTGTTGCGAGGCAGCAGCGCTAACCACTGTGCCACCGAGCTGTGTTATCAAAGGGTCTAAGAGGAAGCGGGGGAACCATCTCTGTGTTGGTTGTAGGAATGTCCAATAACTGTAGTTGGTGAGTTATGACCCTGTTCAGTCACGTATTCTAACAAATTTGGAATTTAGCAACAGCAGGATGGACAATTGGTCTTCATTTTCATAAAGTAGCGATCATAGTTGGGTGGGGACAATGGGAGGCATGTACCCATGCATCCCAACCCTCCAAAACCCCTCCCCCCACCCCCACCCCCGAACATCCGAAGTACACATACCCAGGGGAATGGAAATTATGGGTCAATGTGCTTTATGGAGCCATAATCTCTTGTATCTTCTTGAATTGCCTCAGAGAATGTGGCATGATCTTCTCAACAAATCTTCCGTGGAATTCAACGCAGATTCTCAGGCTCTTTTTTCACGTCTCTCTCAAGCAATGGGTGTTGCAAACAGCTAGGGTGGATGGTGCATGAGGTTACCCTTTCTAGTGGAGAAAAGGAGTTTTGTTGGTCTGAGGGCCTTTTGCTTTTTTTCTTTATTCATTTATGGGACATGGATGGCACTGGCTGGCCAGCATTTATTGCCCATCCCTAGTTACCCTTGGAGGTAAGTTGAGATTCAGCCACATTGCTGTGGCTGTGGAGTCACATATAGGCTTGACCAGGTAAGGACGACAGATTTTCTTCCCTTAAGGCTATTAGTGACCCAGATGGGTTTTTCCAACAATTGACAATGGTTTCATGGTCATTAGTAGAGTCTTCATTCCAAATATTTTTTCTTGAATTCAAATTCCACCACCTGCCATGGTGGGATTTGAACCCGGGTCCCCAGAACATTAGCTACCTTTTTGGATTAATAGTTTAGCGATAATACCACTAGGCCATTGCCTCCCCCTGAAAGGGAATGGGTTATATGACCCTTGGTGTCCGGAGATCTTCCTCACTTACTTCACAGCTGGTAATGAGCCTAAACTTTTCCCAACTGAATGTCAATTTAATTGAACCCGTTCTATTTAGTTTCTATCTGAATTTGCGCCTCTCTCCTCTTGACTCAGTTCCCTCTTCCCCCCTGCTCTTTAAACCGGGCGGTGCAGCTCAGCCTGAGCTAAACTACAAAATCAACATCCTGTCCATCTCCAAAATCATCATGTCAGCAACGTTTTGGTTCTTTTTCAGAAGTTTAGCGCGGGTTAATAGTTGTCAAATTTGAATCACTCAGCACCCAACAGATAAAAGCCTGATGGAGAACTTCTACTTATGTGGACTTCACTGTATCTCATTACATATTTAATACTGATTTTAATACTGGTTTTAAAGCTGATTTTGGCACTAGATGATACATAAGAAGCAAGAATGCAGATTGAATTAATTCCATATGCACTGCTTGAGAAAGATCCTCAGGATAATTTGACTGCATTGAGTGCTCATTACTGCACCTTCTTATGTCAGAAATGTCCTTTTGGCAAGGAAATCTGACGTCCTTACTTAGTCTGGCCTACACTTGACTCCAGATCTGCAGCATTGTGGCCCATGAAGAGGGCATGTGGCAGTAGCCCTTGTGCCAGGGAGTAAAGACCTAAACTGCACTGTACTCCCTCTCACGACAGATGAGCAGTGGATGTGAATAATCTGCAATGATGAAAAGTTGAAGATGACTTAATATTAACAACACGAACACAAGGTACCAAAGTCAGACCCCATTTTAGCATATTAAATTCAGCTTTGGATACATTGGGGTGAATTTTCTTGTTCCGCCCATCACGGGAATCGGAACGGGCGAGGAGCGGACCATGGAAAGGCCCATTGACCTCGGGTGGGATTTTCTGATTTTGGGGTGAGTGCAGCTGGAAAATCCCAACCATAATCTCAAGAAGGAAATATTGACTTTGGAGTGGGATGCAGATTCATCAGCATGATGTTATAGCAAATGCACAATGAGGGCAAGCAACATAAACTTGCCTTGGATTGCTTTGAATTTAGAAGATTGAGAAGTGAACTGATCAAAGTTTCTTCCATGATAAAAACAATTTGAGATACACAGAATCTATTTTCTTTGCTGGGGGAAATCAAGGACAAGAGGACTTATTACAATGAGAGCAAGATCTACAGGAGATAAATAATGAAGCATTTTTTTCGAATGAAGAATACAGCAGAAGAAATATGGAATCCTCCCCCTCGGCAGATTGTGAATACTGGGCCCACTGAACACTTACGGGAGTAGTGGATTTTATTCATGCATGGGATAGGATTTCCACAGTGCCTGTCCGCGTCTATTGCCATAAATTTGGTTGAAGATCAATCGTGGACAAGTTGCATAAATGACTATTTATACTGTTGATCTTTGATGGTTCGACTAATTATCTGCCAAAGTTACAGCGTGAGATGAGGGAAGTGTTGGTAGAAGGCGATATGTACACTATGGCTGGACCATTCACGCCAGTGGGATTTTCCCATCCCGCTGCAGTGAACGGAGATTTGGCTTGGTGCTAAATTTTCCGTCTTCGCTGCAGCGGGAGCGTGGCGTGAATGGGCGGTAGGATCATGCCCTATGTGTTTACGTAATGGGACTGTTACGTTCTGTCGAACTTGCATTGTTTCTGCTCTGTGGGTCAGCCTTACCACATTTTAAAGTTATTTTTTAAACCGCTGAGGAGGTTGCCATGGTTACAACTGGTATTCATTGATGGCAAGAGGCAGCAAACAGCTGTTTGATTTGTTCTTAAACTGTTTGAGGCTCCCGGGAAATTAACTTTAGTTGGGTTACTTAATGTAAATGTAATAAATGCAGTAAGCAGTTTTCTATAGATATGAACAGACCAAAAACAAAACCTGTAGCGTCTTGTTTGGAGCCGTACACATTATGTGAAGCGATTTTGTATATACTAGGATAGTGTGTGTTAGAAATTATGTCACTTTCAATTTGACCAGAGCTACTTTATCTGTGAGCCGCTGAAAGCTCGAAGCCACTGATTTTCTTTGGTAGTGAGTACTAACTGTAACTATGGCAACTCCCTCATTAGTGTGAAGGCACCAGCAGTATAAAGACTTGTACAACTGATGGCCGCCTTGTACTAAATAAACCAATCTACAAAGTGTGTAGCCTAACAAGCAGCATGCAAGGCGTCCTCTTCAATAAGTTACAAGCAACTGATCCTTTCAGAGGCACGATGATGATTGATTGCCTGTGAGCGATGTGCGGTGTTGCTGCATGTTACTCCGCACTGTCCCAATGACTTCCGAACCCCACTCCAACTATGTGTGGCTAAAATCCGCAAGGCTATCTTCTCAAAGCAAGCACTGATGATATTACCTCCATCAAGGAAGATGGGGTAATAGGAGACCATCTTATTTAAATGTTTGATTTGATTTGATTTGATTTATTATTGTCACATGTATTAGTATACACTGAAATGTATTGTTTCTTGCGTGCTATACAGGCAAAGCATACCGTTCATAGGGAAAGAAATGAGAGAGTGCAGAATGTAGTGTTACAGTCATAGCGAGAGTGTTGAGAAAGATCAACTAAATGCAAGGTAGGTCCATTCAAAAGTCTGATGACAGCAGGGAAGAAGCTGTTTTTGAGTCGGTTGGTACATGACCTCAAACTTTTGTATCTTTTTCCCGATGAAAGAAGGTGGAAGAGAGTTTATCCGGGAGGCATGGGGTCCTTGATTATGGTGGCTGCTTTTCCGAGGCAGCAGGAAGCGGAGACAGCCTCAATGGATGGGAGGCTGGTTTGAGTGATGGACTCGGCTTCATTCACGAGTAGTTTCTTGCGGTCTTGGACAGAGCAGAAGCCATACCAAGCTGAGATACAACCAGAAAGAGTGCTTTCTATGGTACAGCTGTAAAAGTGGGTGAGAATTGTAGCGAACATGCCAAATTTTTTCAGTCTCCTGAGAAAGTAGAGGCATTGGTGGACTTTCTTAACTCTCGCGTCCTGCTATAGTTAAGAAAGCCCACCAGCACCTCTACTTTGATTGGGTCAAATAATTGGGTCAAATGTCTGTATCACCAAGGGTACAACATGGTGTAACCTGAGTGGTTTGGAGAATGTAGCAGTTGCTGCATAAGAGGGTATGGCGTGCACATCCCACCTGTCTACTTGACATACGCTACTGATAAATAGCTTTAGCTTGGCTGATTTTCTCAAATCCTGAACTTCTTTATTATTTGTCACCAAGTTATCTTAATCATTGACACATGCTTACATACTGCACTACCACCTCGAATATACTATGTGGAAATATTGCCCGGGGCTACTGAACCAGGCAGCCCTCACTTTTTGGGATAACAGTTGGAAAGATGTACTGGTTAACCAGGGTGTTCTGCCTTGAAGAAGTTCCTTAATATGAAGTGAATTGTTTTTGCACTGAAGGCATTTTTAGCTGCCATCTTTCCACTAATTACTGCAGTGCTGGAATTTCTATTTCCTTTCCCGGGTTATCTTTCAAATGAAACAGAAAGGTGGAATCCCATCTGAAGAGTGAAGGAATTTCTCCGTGACCCATTTGGTACTTATCCCTCAACCAACATCAAAAAAGAGGTTATCTGTGCATTATTGATTGACGTTTGTGGGGTCTTGCTGTGTCCAAATTGGCTGCTGCATTTACAACAGTGAAAACAGTTCGCTAGTATTTAATTGGCTATAAATCACTTTGGGATTTGTCAAGGTCAGGAAACACACTGTATGAATACAAAGTTACTGTCTCCACCACTTGCATACTATGGCTATAGTGCACACTATTTACGTGATACACTGCAATAAGACTCCTTCAACAACGTTTCTCAAACATAAATGCCGGAATTCTACTGCTCCACCAGCCACGGAATCAGAGTGGGCGAGGGGCAGACAATGGAAATATCCATTGACCTCGGTGGGATTTTCCGGAGTTGCTCAAGTGAGGCCATAAAATCCCACCCAAAAGCTCCATCACCTCGAGGTTTGAAGGCAGGATGTGTATGGAAACACTACAATCTTTAAATTCCCCTTCAAGACAAACATACATGGATATATATCAATGTTCATCATTGCTGAGTCAAAATCCTGGAACTCCCTATGTAACAACATTTTCAGAGCACTGTCATCACATTTTGCCTAGTGGTTCAAGAAGACAGACTTTCAACGATGACTGGGATTGACAAATGAATGAAGGCCTTACCAGCAAAGCCCACATTCCATATAAATATATTACCTCTTTCCTTCACCTGGCGAAAGAGAAAGTCTGCACAATAATTCCTTCCATAAATTTTTCTGCTTCTCAACTCTTTAAAGATCTGGGTCACATTTTTTCCCATTATTGTGTGGCTTGGATGCTTTTCCTAACTTCTGCAATTAACCTTGTTTGTCCTTTGGAGGGTGGCACGGTGGCACAGTGGTTAGCACTGCTGCCTCACAGAGCCAGGGACACGGGTTCAATTCCGGCCTTGGGTGTCTGTCTGTGCGGAGTTTGCATGTTCCCTATGTGTCTGTGTTGGTTTCCTCCGAGTGCCCTGGTTTCTTCCCACAGTCCAAAGATGTGCAGGTGAGGGGAGTAGCGAGGTAAATGCATGGGGTGTTGGGAATAGGGCCTAGGTAAGATAAAAAACTGGGTTGGTGTGGACTCGATGGACTGAATGGCCTCCTTCTGCAGTGTGGGTATTCTGTTCTGTGATTCCCAATGCAACAATGTCCTTTTAAAAGTAATGTGTCTGGAATGCAATACTCTAAATGCATTATACAAAGGAGTTATGCAGGGCTCAGATAAACTGTTCTAATTCATCGCCACAAGATGCATCACCAGATTTAATTGGCCCTGTTGTTAATGGTGTTGCATTACACTGGAAGCTTAATGGTCAGGAAGCCTAAATGTAGTTATTATTATAAATTGTTGCACAACATTCGGCCCCAGTCACTAATGGAAATGAATCATGTTTCATGTCAGAATTCAAAGAGTAGTTCTCCCCTTCATTATTCAGTGACTGTTTATTCTGCTTAGCCTTTAGGCAGTATTTGCATTTTGAACATGCCGTAGATGAGAAGCTATCAGTATTTTCAAACTTTTTTTTTCACCGTAATGTTGGTAGGAAATATTGTACCTTAAATTCCACTGCAGTGAGATACTTTTCTCTATGCATTTAGGAGATTTCTCAAACGGGACAAGGATACATCAGGGCTCAAACTTGTCTTTATTATGTTCTATCAATGTGTCTACATGTGATTTAATAAATAAGATCTCATCACTGCCCATTTTGCAACAAACTCACTTTTCTGATTGTGGTTCTGATCGGTAACCAGAATGTCCAAAATGAAACAGCCAGAAGTTTCATTCTAATATATTTATGACACAGAGTTGTTGCCATATAAACATCCATACTTTTTTCAAGCATTTTGGGTAGGACAGAAGAGGAAAGGCAATATGAGTTAAATGATATAAACTGAAAAGGGGAATCAGGGAAAGAGAGAACTGGAGTTTTTTACACACAAGTCTTTAAATGTGGGAGGACAAGTTGCGACAACGGATGAACGAACACCGCTCGACAATCACCAGGCAAGACTGTTCTCTTCCTGTTGGGGACCACTTCAGCGGTCACGGGCATTCGGCCTCTGATATTCGGGTAAGCGTTCTCCAAGGCGGCCTTCGCGACACACGACAGCGCAGAGTCGCTGAGCAGAAACTGATAGCCAAGTTCCGCACACACGAGGACGGCCTCAACCGGGATATTGTGCGAGAACCTCTCCGGCTATGTCGAGGGCATCCTGAAACCCATTGTACCAAGAACCCCCAGCTTTTGTCGTGACACGACGGACTTCCTACAGAAACTCGGCACACATGGAGCAGTTGAACCAGGAGCGCTCCTCGTCACAATGGATGTCTCGGCACTCTACACCAGCATCCCCCATGACGATAGCATTGCTGCAACGGCCTCAGTGCTCAGCGCCAACAACTGCCAGTTTCCAGATGCAATTTTACATCTCATCCGCTTCATCCTGGACCACAATATCTTCACCTTCAACAACCAGTTCTTCATCCAGACACACGGAACAGCCATGGGGACCAAATTCGCACCTCAATATGCCAACATCTTCATGCACAGGTTCGAACAAGACTTCTTCACCACACGGGACCTTCAACCGATGCTATACACTAGATACATCGATGACATTTTCTTCCTTTGGACTCATGGTGAACAACCACTGAAACAACTCTATGATGACATCAACAAGTTCCATCCCACCATCAGACTCACCATAGACTACTCTCCGGAATCGGTTGCATTCTTGGACACACGCATCTCCATTAAGGACGGTCACCTCAGCACCTCACTGTACCGCAAGCCCACGGATAACCTCACGATGCTCCACTTCTCCAGCTTCCACCCTAAACACGTTAAAGAAGCCATCCCCTACGGACAAGCCCTCCGTATACACAGGATCTGCTCGGATGAGGAGGATCGCAACAGACACCTCCAGACGCTGAAAGATGCCCTCATAAGAATAGGATATGGCGCTCGACTCATTGAACAACAGTTCCAACGCGCCACAGCGAAAAACCGCACCGACCTCCTCAGAAGACACACATGGGACACAGTGGACAGAGTACCCTTCGTTGTCCAGTACTTCCCCGGAGCGGAGAAGCTACAGCATCTCCTCCGGAGCCTTCAACATGTCATTGATGAAGACGAACATCTCGCCAAGGCTATCCCCACACCCCCACTTCTTGCCTTCAAACAACCGCACAACCTCAAACAGACCATTGTCCGCAGCAAACTACCCAGCCTTCAGGAGAACAGTGACCATGACACCACACAACCCTGCCACAGCAACCTCTGCAAGACGTGCCGGATCATCGAAACAGATGCCATCATCTCACGTGAGAACACCATCCACCAGGTACACGGTACATACTCTTGCAACTCGGCCAACGTTGTTTACCTGATATGCTGCAAGAAAGGATGTCCCGAGGCATGGTACATTGGGGAAACTATGCAGACGCTGCGACAACGGATGAACGAACACCGCTCGACAATCACCAGGCAAGACTGTTCTCTTCCTGTTGGGGAGCACTTCAGCGGTCACGGGCATTCGGCCTCTGATATTCGGGTAAGCGTTCTCCAAGGCGGCCTTCGCGACACACGACGGCGCAGAGTCGCTGAGCAGAAACTGATAGCCAAGTTCCGCACACACGAGGACGGCCTCAACCGGGATATTGGGTTCATGGCACACTATTTGTAACCCCCACAGAGTTTCACTGGCTGTCTTGTCTGGAGACAATACACATCTTTTTAGCCTGTCTTGATGCTCTCTCCACTCACATTGTTTTGTTTCTTAAAGACTTGATTAGTTGTAAGTATTCGCATTCCAACCATTATTCATGTAAATTGAGGTTGTGTCTTTATATGCTCTGTTTGTGAACAGAATTCCCACTCACCTGAAGAAGGGGCTTGCAGCTCCGAAAGCTTGTGTGGCTTTTGCTACCAAATAAACCTGTTGGACTTTAACCTGGTGTTGTTAAACTTCTTACTGTGTTTACCCCAGTCCAACGCCGGCATCTCCACAATATATTTCCAAGTCAGGATGGTGAGTTGCTTGGAAGGGAACATACAAGTGTTGCCCTTGTTGTTCCAGATAGAAGTGGTTGGGGATTTAGAAGGTGCTGTCTAAGGATCTTGATGAATTGCTGCTGTGCATCTTGTAGATAGTACAGACTACTGCTACTGAGCGTCAGTGGTAGAGGGAGTGGATGTTTTTGGATGTGGTCAATTAAGCTGGGCTGCTTCATTCTGGATTGTGTCAAGTTTCTTGATTGTTGTTGGAGCTGTACACATCCAGGCAAGTGGGGAGTGTTCCATCACACTCCTGACTTGGTAAGTAGTCTCACAACACCCGGTTAAAGTCCAATAGGTTTATTTGGTAGCATGAGCTTTCGGAGCGTTGCCCCTTCATCAGGTGAGAGTCTCTCACTTGATGAAAGGGCAACACTCCGAAAGCTCGTGCTACCAAATAAACCTGTTGGACTTTAACCTGGTGTTGTGAGACTACTTATTGTGCCTACCCCAGTCCAACACCCGCAACTCCACATCATGACTCCTGACTTGTGCCTCGTAGAGAGTGGACAGGGTTTGATAAGTCAGAAGGTGAGTTATTTGCCACACTATTCCTAGCCTCTGACCTGCTGTTGTAGCCACTGTGTTTATGTGGTGAGTCCAGTTGAGTTTCTGGTCAAAGGTAACCCCAAGGATGTTGACAGTATGGAATTGCTGATAGAAAAAAACACACATTCACAAATCTTCTTTAAAAATACTCTGTTTACAACCCTAAAAAGAGTTAACTCGACAGATCATTAAGGTAATTAACAGAGGCTTCAACCACTTCACAATTCTTAATCCTACCCAAAAATAACATGATTGAGACATTGACAGACGAGATCGCAGAAGAACAACTTATAATAACAATTTCACAATGTTAATCCAGCAAAGTCAACCAGACACTTCAATTGTCAAAACAGAACTCCCTGCTTTTATTAGCCTGGACTCATAGCCAATCTGAAATTTTTCACACTTGTCTGTGGTGGTGTGATATTATTCACTCACTAAGTCCAACTATTGTGGCGACATGTACTGTTAAATATACGTTGTTTATACTCCACCAGATAACTTTAATTCTAGATTCAAAGTACTCAAAAAGACAACTGGATTTTTAATTCCATTGGAAAGCTTTAAATTTGCACTAAATTTTGATCTGCTTATTATGTGACATGTTTATAAATGTCCACCATGCGGACCATAAGACCATAAAACATAGGAGCAGAATTAGGCCACTCGGCCCATCGAGTCTGCTCCGCCATTCAATCATAGCTGATATTTTTTTCATCCCCATTCTCCTGCCTTTTCCCCATAACCCCTGATCTCCTTATTAATAAAGAGCCTATCTATCTCTGTCTTAAAGACACTCAATGACCCGGCCTCCACAGCCTTCTGCAGCAAAGAGTTCCACAGATTCACCACTCACTGGCAGAAGAAATTCCTCCTCATCTCTGTTTTAAAGGATCATCCCTTTAGCCTGAAGTTGTGCCCTCTGGTTCTAGTTTTTCCTACTAGTGGAAACATCCTCTCCACGTCCACTCTATCCAGGCCTCGCAATATCCTGTAAGTTTCAATAAGATCCCCTTTCATCCTTCTAAACTCCAACGAGTACAGACCCAGAGTCCTCAGCCGTTCCTCACCGGACAAGCTCTTCATTCCAGGGATCATTCTTGTGAACCTCCTCTCGACACTTTCCAAGGCCAGCACATCCTTCCTTAGGTATGGGGGCCAAAACTGCTCACAATACTCCAAATGTGGTCTGACCAGATCCTCATGCAGCCTCAGAAGTACATTCCTGCTCTTGTATTCTAGCCCTCTCGACATGAATGCTAACATTGCATTTGCCTTCCTAACTGTCGACTGAATCTGCACGTTAACCTTAAGAGAATCTTGAACAATGTCTCCCAAGTCCCTTTGTGTTTCTGATTTCCTAAGCATTTTCCCATTTAGAAAATAGTCTACGCCTCCATTCCTCCTTCCAAAGTGCATAACCTCACACTTTTCCACATTGTATTCCATCTGCCACTTCTTTGCCCACTCTCCTAACCTGTCCACGTCCTTCTGCAACCCCCCTGCTTCCTCAATACTACCTGTCCCTCTACATATCTTTGTATCATTTGCAAACTTAGCAACAGTTCCTTCCTCCAAATCATTAATGTATATTGTGAAAAGTTGTGGTCCCATCACTGACTCCTGAGGCACACCACTAGTCATCGGCTGCCATCCTGAAAAAGACCCCTTTATCCCCACTCTCTGCCTTCTGCCAGTCAGCCAATCCTCTATCCATGCCAGGATCTTACTCTTAACACCCTGGGCACTTAACTTATTTAACTTATTTAACAGTCTCCTATGTGGCACCTTGACAAAGGCCTTCTGGAAATCTAAATAAATCACATCCACTGGTTCTCCTTTATCTAACTTCCTTGTTACCTCCTCAAAGAACTCTAACAGATTTGTTAGACATGACCTCCCCTTGACGAAGCCGTGCTGACTCAGTCCTACTTTATCATGCAGTTCCAAGTACTCCGCAATCTCATCTTTAATAATGGACTCTAAAATCTTGCCAATGACCAAAGTCAGTCTAACCGGCCTATAATTTCCCATCTGCTGCCTCTCCCCCTTCTTAAACAGCGGTATTATATTCGCTACTTTTCCAGTCCTCTGGTACCCTCCCTGATTCCAGTGATTCCTGAAAGATCGCCACCAATGCTTCCACAATTTCCTCAACTATCTGAGGAAACCTGGGGTGTAGTCCATCCGGTCCAGGTGATTTATCCACCTTCAGACCTTTCCATTTCCCCAGAACCTTCTCCTTAGTGATGGCCACTATATTCACCTGTGCCCCCTGACTCTCCTGGAGCTCTGGCATCCCTCTGGTGTCTTACACCGTGAAGACTGATGCAAAGTAACTATTCAGTTCCTCTGCCATTGCTTTGTTTCCTATTATTACTTCTCCAGTCTCATTTTCCAGTGGTTCAATGGCTATTTTTTGCCTCTCTCTTACCTTTTATATATTGAAAAAAACTCTTCCTATCTCCTTTTATATTACTAGCTAGCTTACACTCATATTTCATCTTCTCCCCACTTATTGCTTTTTTAGTTGTCCTCTGCTCGCTTTTAAAGGCTTCCCAATCCTCTGGCTTCCCCCTAATCCTTGCCACTTTGTATGCTTTCTCTTTGCTTTTATGCTGTCCTTGACTTCCCTCATCAGCCATGGATGCCTCGTCCTCCCCTTAGCATGTTTCCTTCTTTTTGGGATGAATTTCTGTTGTGCCTCCCGAATAACTCTCAAAAACTCCTGCCATTGCTGTTCCACTGTCTTCCCTGCTAGGCTCCCTTTCCAATCAACTCTGGCCAGCTCCTCCCTCATGTCTTTGTAGTTATCTCTATTTAATTGTAATATAGTATAGCAGTTTGGTGTGTTTGGGCCTCTAGGGTGCTGTTCGGTAAAGGTGACACAAGTTTTGCTTCTTCATAAAATACCTTTATTTCTTAGATCCAACTTCACACACAATTCTCCATCAACATAATAGTGCCACCTGTGGCTCCTTTATATATCAATTACTTCTATTACATAATTGACATCAAAATAGGATTTAATTGGATGGCCTGTTAACCCATTCTTAGCAAGGTGTTGCCATTGGAAGATTACAGAAAGACAGGAAGCAACATTCCAGAAGTTGCGGTCGGCTCATAACAGTGACAACTTGGTGTTGAGGTACTCTTGAGTAAACCTTATAATGACTTACTTGTGCCAACAGATCTTAGAAGTTTGAAGGATCCCACTGCTGAAATATCAGGTATTAATTCAGTCTTCTTCGCAACATCCTGGGGCATTCCCAATTCTAAATCCTCAAGGATGTGAAAATATTGCACATAATCATCACTGACTAAGAGGTGGCAATTTAGTCAAATTTGAGTGAGATGAAATTGCTAACTGAAGCAATGGACATTGAGTAGAGTTCTGAGGCTACAAAAATACAGCTATTTCTGACTTTAATGGAAAACACATTAGGACAGGGGGTAATACCATTGTTTCTGCTTTGTCATCGCCCATATTATGCTCCAAAATTTACCCTTAGAAAGAGAGAGAGAGCGCTCATGATTGCGTAAAATATGTGAAAACTAGTGACTGGAGCAGAAAAGATATTTTATAAATACTATGGGGGCGATTTAGAGCCCGCAATCTCTGTCTATGGGAATGGCAGCATGTGCTAAAAGTCCAGAGAGCATGATTCGTGCTGGCGAGTTTTGGAGTTCCAATCTTCCTGGCCCTCGCTGGTGGAGTGGCCTGAAACATGTCATAGGATGTAGAATCATAGAATCTCTTAAGTGCAGAAGGAGGCCATTTGGCCCATTGAGTCAGCACCAACCACAACCCCACCCAGGTCCCATTCCCGTAACCCCACATATTTACCCTACTAATCCCCCTGACACTAGGGACAATTTAGCACGGCCAATCAACCTAGCCCGCACATTTTTGGACTGTCGGAGGAAACCGGAGTACCCGGAGGAGACCCACACTGACACGGGGAGAATGTGCAAACTCCACACAGATAGTGACCTGAGGCCAGAATTGAACCTGGGTCCCTGGCACTGTGAGGCAGCAATGCTAACTATTGTGCCACCGTACTGCCCATTAGTGAGCACTCATTAACGAGTACTCTCTCCAGGACTCCCCCCCGCCCCCCCCCCCCCCCCCCCCCCAGATATTCATCAGCCGTCATTTACAACACATCGACAGAAGCGTGACCCTGGCACCTTCACCTCTGAGAGGGGTTTTGGAGCTGAGTGTTCAGGCAGCCAGTAATATGCACTGCTCAGGGGGCACGGATAGATTCAACTTGGGACAGGGGGAGGGGGGTCCCAGAACCACCAATTTGGGCAGAGGGGTTGGGAAGAGTCACTTTCAGGCCTTCTCTATCCTTCATGTCGGCACAAACCTTGCTCTAAATGGGTTGTGAAGGCTGGTATGCAGGCAGCACTTCCCGTGTCCTCCTTCCTTGGTTCCTGTCATAATCATAGCTGAGGGAGTGACCTTCCTTCCTGGGGGCTGATAAGAGTATGGGAGGGACATAGCAGTGCCATTCTCACACTCCACAGGTTTGAGGCGCCATGTAAGTGCTGGGTGGCATGAAAAGACAGGGTGGAGGACAAGGATCTATGGATGGACAAGGTGAAATTTATTGACAAACATTCAGAACAAAATGGTGTCCTTACTGTAAGAGTGCTGATATTCACCCTTGCACACTAAGTGCCTACGGTTTCTTAATCTTCCTGACCCTCCCACTATGACTGGGTTTCTCCCCATGATCCAGAGTTGAGATTGAGGTGGCCTGCTGACTTCAACGCTCTTTTGTCTGAGATGTCTTTGGCAGGCGCCCCCTGGGGGGCGGTGACCTTGAGGGCCCAGACCTGTTTTGGGCAGCACGGTGGTTGGACTGCTGCCCTCTTCGGTGTCAGGGGCTCGAGATCTGTCAGTCACAGTGAGGGGGGTGTCAGATGGGCTGGAGATACCAAGAGTCCCTGGCTGGAGAGCCCTGGGCTATACATCTGATGATCTTCCCTTCAGGTACCTGAGGGCCCTTGTGCTCCTGCATGAGATGGAGGGGCAGCCGGAGTCAGATCCAGAAGCCCCCGTCATCCTCTGGTGCTGACACTCATGGATTCCCACCAGTGCCTGCAACATGCAGTCAAAGGCCTGCACCGTGGTGTGGACATCTCCTGCATGTCCTACATCAAGGTCTCCACTGTGGATGCCAACCTTGACGTGCTGGCCTTTGTTTGCTGCAATGGTGGCACTATCTCCTCGGATAGAAGGAGATGGGATCCTCCAATCGATCTTGAACTGTGAGGAGGGCTGCTGCCATCCGTCCCTGAGACTCATAACTCTGCTTTGGAGTTCCAGCAGCTGTGGGACGACCGGGGTCAGGGGCACATCATTGGCCTGGGGCTCAGCAAGAGTCCTGGGCTCTGGCATTCCTCTGAGTGCCAGTTCCCTGGAACATCCCTGCCTCCACCTGCTGTGGATCTTCAGCTATGAGATGCTCACAAGTGAGTGAGCAGAAACCTGTCTACTTATTGGATCCAACTAAGTGTGAGTATCTGCGCTGGTGCAAAGTGCGGGTGACAACTGTGACACATCTTCCACAGTGGTATTGGAGAAATTCCCCTCTGAACTGCTGGAGTCCGGTGGGTCCAGGGGTCATGAGGATGGTCTGGCCTGGTCTGCTGGTTGGCCTGCAAGAGAAGGGACATGGCATCAATGCCTTACAGGGCATACATAAGAACTTAAGAACTAGGAGCAGAATAGGCCATCTGGCCCCTCGAGCCTGCTCCGCCATTCAATAAGATCATGGCTGATCTTTTGTGGACTCAACTCCACTTACCGCCCACTCACCATAACCCTTAATTCTTTTATTGTTCAAAAATTTATCTATCCTTGCCTTTAAAACATTCAATGAGGTAGCCTCAACTGCTTCACTAGGCAGGGAATTCCACAGATTCACAACCCTTTGGGTGAAGAATTTCCTCCTCAACTCAGTCCTAAATCTGCTTCCCTTTATTTTGAGGCCATGCCCCCTAGTTCTAGTACGGAGGGAGGGAACATTGTTTACTCGAGACTTGAGGAATGATAGCATTTTTGTTGAGAATTCTCACATTTCTTTGCTGTCCCCACTCATCTAGCAGCTCAGGCACACTCTTCCTCCTCTTCTTTGTAACCTTCTTTATTTAATTTATTTATTAGTGTCACAAGTAGGTTACATTAACACTGCAATGAAGTTATTGTGAGACTCCCCTAGTTGCCACACTCCGGCACCTGTTCAGGCCACACTGAGGGAGAATTTAGCACGGCCAATGCACCTAACCAGCACATCTTTCTGACTGCGGGAGGAAACCGGAGCACCCGGAGGAAACCCACGCAGACATGGGGAGAACGTGTTGACTCCGCACAGACAATGACCCAAGCCAAGAATCGAATCCGGGTCTCTGGCGCTGTGAGGCAGTAGTTCTAACCACTGTGCCACTATGCCACCCATGCATAACTTTAGACTTCTCTATAAACAATGGCCTAAAACGAAATGTTCTCTTTACCTTGTACTGCAGAGTGATATAACATAACACACACATTTAGTATCCTTGACAAGTTAACAGTAACTGCAGTGCATATTGAGGAGTGGGTGATGTACTGTCAGAGGTGTCACTTTTTGGATGGAGATATTAAACGTAGGCCCCATTTGCCCTCCAACGTCGACGTGGAAGATTCCACAGCACTGTTTTGACAAAGTGCATGGAAGTTACCCCTGATGTCCCGGCCAATGTTTATTCCTTAATCAACACCACAAAAACAGATTATTTGGTTATTATCACCTACGCTGTTTGTTGAGGCTTGCTGTGTGAAAATTAGCTGTTGCGTTTCCCACGCAAGTATTGTCTACACTTCAAATGTTCTTTATGATGTCCTGTGATCATGAAATATGTTATATAATTGCAACATTGTCTTTTATATGCACTATTTATTATGAAAACAATTCAAGGCTACACTTTCTGATACAGTATCAGGGTGACAAAGGAAGCATACTACTTTCTTGAAAATAGTTTTTCATTTTCTGCACTTTTGACCTTTCATCCTCTGGAAATATATTATATACCAGATCTTATCGGGCATCAACAAACATTCAGAATCACTCCCAGTTGATCATTCTTCTTGTGGGTGGCCACTGAATAAATATTGACAAGTTAATTCACCATGGAGGCTGGTGTGGCACAGAGGTGTTGTCACTGGGCTAGTAATCTAGAGACCTGCGTAATGCTCTGAGGACTGGGATTTGAATCCCACTGTGGCAAATGGTGACATTTGAATTCAGTAAAAATCTGAAATTAAAAGTGAAACCATTGTTATAAAAAATCATCACCTTCAGGGAAGGAAATCTACCATCCTTACTTGATCTGGCCTACATGTGACTCCAGATCCATAGCAATGCGGTTGACGCTTATGTGGCCTAGCAAACCATCCAGTTCAAGGGCAATTAGGGATAGGCAATAAATGCTGGTCCAGCCAGCAAAGCCCACATCCCACCATGAATGATTTAAAAATATCTGACCCAGATATTGTCCTATCTGTTTAGATATGCAATTGCAGCAAGAAAAAAAGAGACTGTGAACTCACATGGCCCTTCCCTGAAAGACCAAGATGCCAATCTTAGTCACTGCCATCTTGTGAGGGACACAATCGAGTTCAGTCAGGTGTTTCCCAGAAGGAGGGTAATAAAATTGGAAGTCGAATCACGTCAAACTGTTTCTCTAAATATCCAATAACTGGTTGCAATTATTACTGTCATCAAACTTAGAATCAGAATCGCTACAATGCAGAAGGAGGCCATTCAGCCCATCAAGCCTTCACTGACAACAATCCCACCCATGTTCTCTCTCCGGAACCCCATGCATTTAGCCTGTTAGTCCCCCTGACACTAAGGAGCAATTTAGCATGGCCATTTTTGGACTGTGAGAGGAAACCTGAGCACCAGTGGAAACCCACACAGACACGGGGAGGATGTGAAAACGCCACACAGACAGTCACCCAAGTCCGCAATCGAACCTGAGACCCTGGTGCTGTGAGGCAGTGGTGCTAACCACTGTGCCACCATGCTGCCCTTGCAATAATTTGCAATAAGTTATTTTCATCCTTCCAACATGAACAATATACATGAGAGTCTGGGGCTTAAAAGAGGCTGAAAATAATTAAAATATAGTGTATTTGCTTTACATTAGAGGGTTCTTGACTTTTAACCTCTCCTACAACTAAACATTAATGCTGATTGCATCAAACCTTAGGGGTATCAGGGCAAATTTTCCCGTTCTGTCCGCCACGGGAATTGAAGCAGGCGGGGCATTGACCATGAAAAGATCCGTTGAGCTCTGGCAGGATTTTCCGGGTTCAGGGCGAGCGTGGCCGGAAAATCCTGCCCTTCAACTTTGATTATCCTTTTATGCTATAATTCTTTATTCAGTCAACAACAATATTCTATTATTGCGCAACTGCAAACTAGTATTAGAACATGAACAATAGATGTCAACAACAAATCATTATATTTCTCCTCACTAGCTGTGGCACAGGATCTTGGAGGATTTTGCGATAGAAACAGCAATGACAATGAGGCACACACTCATGTAATGTGACAGGTGTCTTTTTTTTGCAAATGAGCCTAATGACACAAAGATAATTGACTTGGTACTGAAGTTACCAATGTTTTCTTTCCTTCATATACTACAAGGACCCTGAAGAGATAAAGATTCAGAATGACATTTCTTTTCAGATCATTTATTTTCAATAGTTTTAAAAGACATCAGACATTTACCTTAACTGTTTGAGCTCTACGATCATTCCACCCCAAAGGAAATGATAGCACTGGGACATGCTGATGTGCATGCAAATGATAGCATCTATTTTCATCAGATAATTTGATGAAGAGAACATGCAGAGCACCACACCATGATTAGCATTGATGTTCCGAATGAAAGTGCAGTTTTTTCAGGAAGTCCAAATGATCACTCTATTCATGCCAATAGCAAAAAAATGCAGATTCTGGAAATCTAAGATAAAAACATAAATTGCTGGTTATGCTCAGCTAGTCTGGCAGCATCTGTGGAGAGACAGAAACAGAATTAATGGATTGAATTCACCTGGACAGGAAAGCAGGCAGATGAACCCAGACATTCATAGAATCCCTACAGTGCAGAAGGAGGCCATTCAGCCCATTGAATCTGCACTGACCACAATCCCACCCAGGCCCTATTCCCGAGACCCCACATATTTACCCTGCTAGTCTCCCTGGCACTAGGGTCAATTTAACATGTCCAATCAACCTAACCCGCACATCTTTGGACTGTGGGAGGAAACCAGAGCACCCGGAGGAAACCCATCACACAGACACAGGGAGAACGTGCAGACTCCCCACAGACAGTGACCCGACGCCGGAATTGAACCCACGTCCCTGTCGCTGTGAGGCAGCAGTGCAAACCACTGTGCCCTCATGCCGCCCAGTGTACATTAGTGTAAACGCCATCAATGGCATGTCTATCACATGCCCACCTGCCCCTCAGCCGCCACGATTTTACTGGCAGCCATGGATTCAGTGGCTGATCCAACTGAGGCTCTTTGGTGGACAATTGATTCCAATTTTTAAGGGCCTCATCCCACTGCTACACCAATTTACTGTATGGTTGGAGAGATCTGTACCATATGCAACCCAACAGATTTAACCCTATCGGCTGTTTGTCAGCGAAACATAGAAGATAGGAGCAAGAGGAGGTTATTTGGCCCTTTGAGCCTGCTCTGCTCATGGCTGATCATCCAACTCAATAGCCTCATCCTGTTTTTCTCCCATAACCTTTGATCCCACTTGTCCCAAGTGCTATATCCAGCTGCCTCTTGAATACATTCAATATTTGGCATCAACTACTTCCTGTGGTAATGAATTCCACAGGCTCACCACTCTTTGGGTGAAGAAATGTCTCCTCACCTCGATCCTAAACATCGTTTGTCCCCTTCCTAGGTCCCTGTACCAAGTTGAACCAGCCCCCCACAGTTTTGCCTCCCCAAGGCCATCCTCCACTCTCTCCTATCCAATATGCCCAATCATCTCCCTCACCTGGGCCTGCCAACTTGGCTCCAGAAAGAGACCAGACTCACCTGGGTTCTGGGACATTCATGTTGCTCCCCCTCCCAGGCCATTTGACATACAGACGGTGCCCACTGCTTCTGGTGGCCCTGCTTGCAAAGACCAGAAGCTCTATGAGGTGGGATTTCCTCTTGGAATTCCACACTAAGTAAAGGGCTGCCGCCTGAAAAATTAATGTGGACCAAGTCGCCAAGTAGAGCTAGGCTCTTCCCCCGACATTTACGCTGGGGTGCGGGAAGCCCACCACTCACATATAACCTTTCCTAATGTCAATAGGCCAGGTGAGCAGGAAACAGAAAAAGGCAGGGTACAAAATAGATAAATCAATGATTACTAAAATCGCATTAACATTAAAATCCCCTGGAAATTAGAGGAAGATGGAAAAAGCTTTACTTCCACAGCACCTGACCAAGTCTCATAGAAACGTTTGAAGGCCCGTCACGCACATTGAATGACTTTGGTCGGGATTTTACAGCCCCTCCGTCGCGGGTCTTGCTGCGAAGGATGGGAGTTCCCACCCTTTGAAGTGAAGTAATTATTATGACACAACAGTCATTTTACACACAAGAACCCATAAACTGCAAGGAGATGAATGACCAATTAATCTCTGTGGTGCTGTTGGTTAAGGGCGGGTTGAGGGGAGAAGAGTTAGCAGAACTTACTTACCAAATGAAGTTGATAGTTGATCTGCAGCCTGGGTTCTCAACTAAAGTTGCAGCCTCAAAATAAAGGGGGGTCAGTTTAGGACAGAGCTGAGGAGGAACTTCTTCTCTCAGAGGGTGGTGAATCTCTGGAATTCTCTGCCCACTGAAATGGTGGAGGCTACCTCGTTCAATATGTTTAAATCACGGATAGATGGATTCCTGATCGGTAAGGGAATTAGGGGTTATAGGGATCAGGCGGGTAAGTGGAACTGATCCGCTTCAGATCAGCCATGATCTTATTGAATGGCGGGGCAGGCTCGAGGGGCTAGATGGCCTACTCCTGCTCCTATTTCTTATGTTCTTAAAGTGTCAACTTAACTCAGTTGGGGCGGCTATTTTCTCTGAGTCAAAGGGGGCGATTCTCCCAGCCTGCACCACTGCTCTAGCAGTGCAGCGGGCTGGGAGACATCAACGGAGGTCATTTAGCAGACTCCCCGCTGGGCACCACATCCTCCGCGTGTCTCCAGAGAGATTTGACAAAAGAGTCATCTGGACTCGAAACGTCAGCTCTTTTCTCTCCTTACAGATGCTGCCAGACCTGCTGAGATTTTCCAGCGTTTTCTCTTTTTTGTTTCAGATTCCAGTATCCGCAGTAATTTGCTTTTAATTTTTACTGGTATCCTTGTTTGCATTTCTCCCTCTACCAACATCATTAAACAAAAAAGATGATCATTGCTTAACTGCTGTTTGTTGGATTTTGTGTGCAAATTGGGTTGTGTGTTTGCTCACAGGATGTTTGGACTTCAGAGGTTGGTTTAACATTTATTTATTCGTGACACAAGTAGGCTCACATTAACACTGCAATGAAGTTACTGTGAAAATACCCGAGTCTCCACACTCCGGCGCCTGTTGGGTTACACTGAGGGGGAGTTTAGCATGGCCAATGCACCTAGCCAGCACGTCTTTCAGACTGTGGGAGGAAACCGGAGAACCTGGTGGAAACCCATGCAGACACGGGGAGAATGTGCAGTCTCCACACAGAGAGTGACCCAAGCCGGGAATCAAATCCAGGTCCCTGGCATTGTGGGGCAGTAGCATTAACCACTGTGCCACCATGGTTGCAAAGCACAAGAAGATATTCTTGAAATTTGAAGTTTTATCTAAATGAAAGAATATTCTTGAGGGAATAGCGGATAGGGAACCTAGAAAGGAATTAAAATTTGGGGATCTTGCAATTTCAATGATGAGAATGTCAAAAAGAAACTTTTTCATATTCTCTGTACTTACTATTCAGTGTTACACCTTACCTTTCTCGTCATTTTATTTACTTTAGGCCATGGCTAGACTTGGCTTAGGCTATTGTCATTGTACATTTGTATGATGTTCTGAAATTTGGAATGCAATTATCCCAGAGGTTCTTAGATCAATGATACTCAACCTGTATGATAGAAATAAAAGTGTCAGCCAGGCTTTATTTGAAGTCACAGAATCACAGAATTATTACAGTGCAGAAGGAGGCCATTTGGCCCTTCATGTCTGTACTGGTCCTCCAAATGAGCATTGTGACTTAATGCCATTCTCCTGCCTTTCCCTCCTTGCACACATTTAAGCAAACATGTTGCTGGATAGTTGTGTATGCAGAGCACAGAATTGTGGCGTTTGGATAATTCTTAAATGTTAAAAATAAAGAAGAATTGAAGAACACATTATTATCATAAGGATATGGAATCCGTTGATTGGTAAAACAGTCCTCATTTGTGATAAATGGTGTGCATTGAGTGATTCTGTCAGAAACTTAATGGATTGGGCCCAGAGCCTTTTGTCTCTTTGTGTTTGCATCAAGGTAAGAGGTGATGTGTTAGCGCAGGGATCATTTTTCACTTTGCCCCTACTGACAGCTCTAAGCAGTCTTCAAGGTTAGGTATGTGGGACAGCGTAGCAATGCAAGAGGTTTCAACTTGCAAGTGGTGCAGGTTAAGGTGTTTTCTAATTTACAACAGAAAACTTTGCGAGGCTCAGTCCACAATTACAGTTGTCAAATGTAATTTAACGCAACTGTAATTAGCTCCCAGTGAATCTACCCCTTTCCAGAGGGTAGATTGCGCTGGTCAAAAAATAAAGTGCAGGTATAATGGAGTAAGCTAGGGGTCATCCCTTGCTTGTACAAGAAATGGAGCGATGACTCAGCCACTTCTCTCAAGGTTAGTCAAGGAAGTGAAAACATGGCATTCATTACAAACTGAAGAAGAAGATATTGGTAGCGGTGTTAAATCTCTCCGGATGAATCATTGTATTATGCAAGGAAATTCTCTGCCTCGCGCAACCTGGAGCAACATCAGGCCAAAGTGGTGGGGGATTTCAAAAGACTTATAAAGGTACACAGGAGAATAATGAATAAATTTAAAAACTTTAACCTGATCGTTCTAATTACAGTTGCATCAATTCAGAATAAATTGTCACATCGGATGCATTTTTTTCCTGGTGCAAGAGCATTGCATCATTGTCCGTTTATTGTGACTAAATTAGTCACCCCTTCTTATAAATTATAATATAGAAGATAATGGGTGGAATTTTCTGGCTATTTAGCTGAAGCACCAAATTATCCATTCTCGCTTGCAGCAGCAGCGGGACGTAAATGGCCAGAAAATCCTGGCCAATATTATTTAGTTGACATTATCTTTTAAAGTTTAAAGTTTATTTATTAGTGTCACAAGTAGGCTTACATTAACACTGCAGTGAAGTTACTGTGAAAATTCCCGAGTCGCCACGCTCCAACGCCTGTTCGGGTACACTGAGGGGGAACTTAGCATGGCCAATGCACCTAACCAGCACATCTTTTAGACTTTCTCAAAATTACACTAATATTCTGCTTAAATAAATTAAGTAAAGTTTTTAAAGTTTATTTATTAGTCACAAGTAAGGCTTACATTAACACTGCAATGAAGTTACTGTGAAATTCCCCTCGTCACCACACTCCGGCACCTGTTCAGGTCAATGCACCTGACCATTAATGCAACGATGCACCTAAACTATTAATAATACTTGTGTCTCTTTCTTCTGAAGGCGCTGTTTCATACTGCAGTAGGGTTCCTTGGTTGATCATTGCTGACCAGCATCTGGTCCAGCTAGTCCACATCCACCCACATTAAGATAGGAAGGCTGCCCAGTCCAATCAAACAACCGACAGCTCTCCAGTCCCTGCAGCGCCACTGGCAATGGTGGTCACTGCTGGGATTGCATTCTGTCCCTGAAGGTGAGGAGCTGGGGTCAGAATCAGAGCATGTTTGTGTGCGTGTGGATGAGTGACAGGTGGGGGTTTCATCCAGGCCAGCCTTGCAGGTACCAGAAAGGGGTATAAGAAGGGTGGGGGCCAGGGTAGACAGGGAGTGGGCAGGTGAATCAGGTTGGTGTCGGGGAAGACCTGCAGAGTCTCTCTGCTGGGAACAGGAGCCCATAATAGTGGCAACCTCTGCCCCATGTCTATCAGCAGTCTGTGCTGACTGGACATTTGGCATGGGCTTCTCTCACCCCAGCAGTGGTGGGATGAGACCCTTAACTGAACATTACGTGGTCACTTATGAATCTCAGTGCACATGTAGATGGCAAAATTGCAGTAAGGGCAGGGCGGGTAATTGGTAGGCACACAATCCACGCCATTTCATTAATGCCCTCACCTGAAAATCCATCGCGGGTGGGGGGTGGGGGTGGGTGAAGACGGTCTGTAAATTCCACATCATAAAGTCATAGAATAGAATCATAGAATCCCTACAGTACATAAGGAGGCCATTCAGCCCATTGAGTCTGTACCAACCATAATCCCACACAGGCCCTATTCCTGTAACCCGCACTTACCCTGATAATCCCCCTGACACTAGGGTCACTTTAGCATGACCAATCAACCTAAACCGCACATCTTTGGACGGTAGGAGGAAACCGGAGCACCTGGAGGAAACCCACACAGACATGTGGAGAACATGCAAACTCCAGACAGACAGTGACATGAGGCTGGAATTGAACCCGGGTCCCTGGCACCGTGAGGCGGCAGTGCTCACCACTGCGCCATCGTCATGGAACATTCTGCAGCTGAACAATTAACAAAGCTCAGATTTTTATGCAAGATCTTTGCTACTGTTGGAACTTGAATCTTTCATATGATAGCAGATTTACAGAGGCTGTGGAGTAGTTCAGAGGTGCAGCCATAATGAAGAATTCTTTGGAAAAGATGAGAAAAGGAATGAATAATGTTGATTAAGCTGGTTAATAAATTGATGGCTATACCCTTCTACTTTTAAAAGAACCATGCAGTTGTGCTGGAATTAGAATGTTGCCCT
This sequence comes from Mustelus asterias, assembly GCF_964213995.1. Classification (NCBI taxonomy): domain Eukaryota; kingdom Metazoa; phylum Chordata; class Chondrichthyes; order Carcharhiniformes; family Triakidae; genus Mustelus; species Mustelus asterias. The sequence continues at coordinate 18,886,606 of NC_135810.1, forward strand.
CAAGATTTGAGTAAAATTTCCAGGCAGGAGTGCTGCAGGTCGCCTCCCCCACCCCCGAAACATTTGAGGTAATATCTTGCTCCACTCATTCAAACTATGGCATTCAGATTGTAAAAAGCGTGATCCTAAAGCAAATTTAATCTCTTTCTATTCACGGGAAAAGGCACAGATTCAATGGACTCTTCCAGAATGGAATTAGACAACTATCCGAAATGCAGAAAAAGTGTGGCGACAGTGAAAGACAAATTTGATGATTATGCCTAAGAACCAGAACTGGCAGAGTGGGCCGAATGGCTTCTTTCTGTGCCGTAAGGCTCCACGATTCTATGACAAGTAATTGATCCAGAATTGCAACGCAGCCAATTCCAGCACTGACATTTCAGAGCAAATCCAAAAGGCGCCCAATGAGAGCGAGCTCTGAACTAAACATCTTATGTGTGTTTTTAAATTATTGAGCAGGCCTCAAGTGTTCATGGAGAGACAGATGGAAGCACTAACCGCTGTTGCAATAAATCTTCCTGCTTCTGCAGGGTAAATTATTAAAGTCAATAACGGCATGTGATTGTAATGGTGATGCTGGAGGGCCCTTCCAGATAATATTGTGTAGATCATAACTAATAGTCAGAAATAGCTACCTCATCTTCATGTCATTACAAAGATGGGACTGTTGTCTGATATAGTAAATTGTCAGGATACGAAAAAACTGAATGTTGGCCAAACAAATCAAATGTTAATAAGAAGAATCCAGCCCAATAAATTTGACACTCAAAATCCTGCCATAATCCAATGTTTCTCAGGCATAGCTATCACTGATGTTCTCTCAATTCCCAAAAATTTTGGGTCTGGTGTTCACATCTTACAATAATCAGTGGGCTACTACATGAACATTAAATTATATAATTTGGATAAATTATGGAACCAATTATTGGTAAATTATTGGATAAATATAATGGAACCATTAAATTCCTACAGTGCTGAAAGAGGCCATCCGGTCCATCAAGTCTGCACCGACTCTCCATAGGAGCATCCCACCCAGACCCTCCTCTCTGCACTATCCACATAACTCTGCATATTTACCACAGCTAATCCCCCTAATCTACACATCTTTGGACACTGACATGCAATTTAGCATAGCCAATCCACCTAACCTGCACATCTTTGGAGTGTGGGAGGAAATCCAAGCGGACTTGGGAGAACGTGCAAACTCTGCACAGACAGTGACCCAAGGCCGGAATTGAACCGCTGTGACACTGTTCCATTCATTAGAGATAGACTGCTGTATGAGTGATTGTGAGTGTTTACATAGAGGCATTGCTCCAAAAGACAAGTGGCCCTTCTGAAAACATACTGGCCTGCAGTTTAAGGTAGGCAAGCATGCAGGGCTGGCCCATCTTGTTTCCCTGCTCTTAGCAGCTATTCAGTGCAAGCATTGAACCTAGTGCAGCTGCCTGTGGAATACACAGAACATCTCGGAGCCCTTGGATACAGTGTGACAACTATCAGGAAAGCTCCTCCAGAAAGAGATCAAGACATTTTACAGCCTCTCCCCGACCTTCCCATTCCCTCCCACCAGGTGAACACTTCCTGGAGACCATTTACTGTAGAATTATACAAATACCTACAACTGATAGCATCAATTTGCTTCATCGCAATAAATCTTTATAGATAAATACACTATCCCGCATGTAACAGATTGTTGCATATTTAAAAGGGTTGCAGGTTACTTTAAGAGCTGATTTGATGGTGATGTCATTGGGGTACTTGCACAGGCTGTTGTTTTACTTTCAGTTTGTATTCTGTACAGAGAACATCTCTGTCATTAATTTGAATCTACGTGTGCAAACCATGGCTTTTCAATTGGAATAACATCCGCACCAGCCCTATTCAAAAGATTGATTGATTGAATTTAAGTGGTCTCTCTGGTGTGCCATGTTATCTGGATGATATTCTACTCACAGGGTCCAGTGAAGAAGAACACTTGAATAATTTCGAAGCAACATTAGAACGTCATCAAGCACATGGTCTGCGTATCAAGAAAGAATAGTGTAACATTTTCCAGGTGTCAGTCCAGTATCTGTGCCACAATATCGATTTTTAAAAGCCTATATAAAGCTCCTAAAAAGATGGACACTATTAAAAGCATCACGTCTGCTAAATGTGACACATTGAGGTCCTTTCAAGGATTAGTGAATTATTATGGCAAATTTGCTCCTAACTTAGCGACATTAGTGAAGCCATTGCATAATTTACAGTGTATGAAACAATCATGGGATTTGACAACAGAATGTGAAAAAGCATACAAAGATGTCAAAGATGAATGGCAGAAGTCTGAAATATTGGTTCATTTTAATCCGAAGCTACTATTACTGCTTGCTTGCGACATTTCACCTTATGGAATAGGGGCAATTGTTTCACATGTTATGAATTTTGGAGAAGAACAACTTGTGCTTTTGCTTTGTATATTCTGACTGGTGCTGAATCTACCAATGCTCAGCGAGAAGAAGAAGCACTAAATATAATGTTTGACGTACAAAGGTTATTATTTATATGGTTGTCATTTCACATTATTGACTAGTCATCAAACCTTAACTACTATTTTTGGGCCATGTAAAGACATACTGTCATTAACTGCTAGTCCATTGTAAAGATGGTCACTGATCTTATACGCACATTCTTATTCTTACGATATGAAGTATCATCAATCAGAGTGCCATGCTATTGCTGATACATTATCACATTTAACTTTATCCATTGAGCAGATGCCACCAACAAGTTTTGTTAATTTCTTTACTTTTCACCTGTAGATCATTTACCTGGGACAGCTTCTCTAGTTCAGAGACATACCCAGAAATGATCCCATGATGGGGAACATGATGGATATCATATTGAATGGAACAATAGATGGAAAGCATTATCAGCATCCTGATTTGAAACCATACATGTCAAGAAAGCTTGAGTTGGCCGTCCAAGGTGGATGTCTATTATGGGGAATCCGAATGATGATTCCTCGTTGTTTGCATGGAATAGTTCTTGGACAACTACATGAAGGACATCCTGGTATAATCCGAATGAAGGAATTAGCACATAGTTATAATTCAGGTCAGAAACTCTAAAGTGTATTACGAAGTCTGTCTGGATCATAAGTTTTGCAATTTGTTTTTGGCTAGGGTGTGCATGAAATGCTTCACTTCACGTATGATTCAACTGACCCACTACAGAGCTTTTATCAAACAAAGTTTATTTAAGAACACAGTTAACAGATGTAGAAAGAAAATTAGCAACAACTTTTACCAATTGCAAACAAGATCAAAAACAGCCATCATATTGTATAAACCTTAACAAATATATGAAATGTTCCAAGCAAACAAATTTCCTGGAACAAAACCCCTGCCACAGGTTTAGCACATAAAATATGAATGCTCACGTGATGCTGGAACTTAATCCTTTGGTTGGATGCTGCAGTTCTCTTGAGACACACAGACAAGCTTGAAGTAAGAACAGCTTCCCGAAGCATCAGGGAGAGAGAGAGACTCTAGGTATGAGCTAGCAAAGCCATAAACAGCAGAATTTTCACTCCAGGAAGGCAAGATGACTTGCTTCCAACTAGCCAGCTGAATTTCCAATTCCAGGGGGAAAGAGAGAAACACTGCTTTTCAGTCAGATGTCCACACCCCTTCTAAACTAAAATAGCAGTCAGTAGCCAAAACTGAAAGTGGAACCTTGAGTTCACGATGAAGAAAGAAAACTGTCCAAAACACATGACCGTCCACCCAGTCCTCCTCCTAACAATGCAGGGTCATAAAACCAACCTCAGAAAGTACCTGAGACCCCGTGCAAAAATAAACAAAGCCCCATTTAAACCATTGAAGCAGCAATAAAAGGACTTCTACCCAGACAGCCTGGCAACAATTAAATCAATGAACCTGTCTACAATGGCAGAGAACATGATTTTTAAAAAAATCTTAAAGGTACACTGGTGGCCCAACATAGTTATTTTTGGTAGCTGGGTCTGGATGCTCAGATTGAAGATAAAGTGGGACAGTGTCAATCCTGTGCACAAATAAGAAATACACCACAGCTGTCTCCTTTATACCCTCGGGAGTGGCCTAAATGCCATGGCAATGACTGTATGTAGATTTTGAGTGTTCCATGTTCTCAGTCATCATTGATGCACACTCCAAGTAGCCAGAATATCATAAGATCCATTACATCTGAATGAACTATTGAAAAACTTGACAAGTTTGTTGCAAAATTTGGTAAATAGGAACAGATTGTTGGTGATAATGGTTCACAATTTACTTTACAAGAGTGTGAGGATTATCTCAAAGTAATTGGTATTCAACATATAAAATTCAGACCTTATCAACCACCAACTAATGAATTCAATGAAAGATTCTTACAATCCTTGAAACATTCTTTAAAAGCTTCAAAAGAGCAAAGATCATTATCATGTCATGTAAATAGCTTTTTTGCACCTTGCAGAAACACTACTCGTGAGTACAAAAGGTTTATCTGCACTATCACTTTCACTACCCTTTCTCTTTCTTTGATTTCAAATTCAAGCTACTTTAATTCTTTTTCATGTTCAAGCTGTTTCATTTGTAATTGAATTCTAGCCATTTCCAATGATTCTGATTGTGTTTCTGGCAATTTTAAATGCTGAGCTATCACCACAATTATCTCCCCCTTCCTTACACCATCAGGTAATGTCAACTGCAACATTTTTGCCAATTCCAAAGCATTGTTTTAGTCACCTTTTGTAAACCACCCTGTGTAACTTCTTCCACTCCCAGAAACTTCTTAGCCTCTGAAAGAGCCGTTATTCCACAAGGAACTCCCTATTTAAACCTGAATACAATACCTGAAAAGAAATCACAAATATGCCCACCACTCACTATCTTTAACATAAAAACATATGAACGTAAAAACTAGGAGCAGGAGTAGGCCATTTTGCCCCGTGAGTCTGCTCCATCATTCAATAAGATCATGGCTGATCTTTTCATGGACTCAGCTCCACTTACCCGCCCGCTCACCATAACCTTTAGTTCCTTTACTGTTCAAAAATGTATCTTTGCCTTAAAAACATTCAACGAGGGAGCCTCAACTGCTTCACTGCACAGAGAATTCCACAGACTCACAACCCTCTGCGTGAAGAAGTTCCTCTTCAACTCAATCCTAAATCTGCTCCCCATTATTTTGAGACTATGCCCCCTAGTTCTGGTTTCACCTGCCAGTGAAAACAACCTCCCTGCTTCTATCTTATCTATTCCCTTCACAATTTTATATGTTTCTATAAGATCTCCCCTCATTCTTCTGAATTCCAATGAATATAGTCCCAGTCTACTCAGTCTCTCCTCATAAGCCAACCCTCTCAACCCTGGCGCCCAGCAAAACAGCCTCCGCTTGAGTCTCCCAGCTCGCTGTGCTACAAAAGCAGGATGGGAGAATCGCCCCCCACATTTTTCGTTTAATATCCAAAACCCCTAACATGTTTTGGACATTATACAGTTCTGCACAGATCCTCCAATTAAAGGACATGGGTCTTGTGTACAACAACGCGCAGAGAATCAAACAATGCCACTAATTAAAATATCGCGCCGCTTGTCCTGTTGTGATAGTTTCACAGGCTCATGTTAATGAATTACTGGTAGGATGCGTGATCGGAGCAGATGTCACTGCAGCCAGCTCCAGTTAAATGTCACAGTGCAGTAGCTTAGAGAAGATGGAGACATCACTTCTGTTCACTGGTGCTTCCCTGTCCTCAGAGGAAAGATGCTGCTGTCCTTCGTGTCCTCCTCCCACACTGGTTTCTGCTGATTATTGGCAGAATACATGTTCATGCTTCTATCAGATGCAATGTTGTGCAGCATACAACACGCTGTCTGCCACAATATTAGCAATTTCTGAGGGACACACAGGAAACTTCCAGCAGCTGGTTACGGCATCTGAAGATCGTTTGAACTGACCGATTGTTTTCTCAATGTGTACATTTGTCCAGGAATTGTCTTCAAGGTATCACCTCTTAACCTTGAACTGGAATATAATGAGCCATGCTTGCATTGAAGTTCCATATCTCCCAGCATCCTACCATCAAACCTTTGTGTTTGGGAACAGCTTGACAATGTTGGATTGGCATAGACTGTTTGAACACTCTTCAAAATGGCAGGTTTCTCGTTTAAACTTCTCTCAGATACTTCACTAGTTGGTCAGGGAAATAGCTGATGTGGCCTTCCATCTGTTCACCTAATCAAGGTACTTAAAATCTATCTGGGTAATTTAACCATTTTCTATTGGATTTGTAATAAAATATTACTATCTCTAAATATTCTTGTTTTTAAAGATAAAAATAAAGTTGCAGCAATGAAGGAGGCCTTGATTGAATGCAACTTGGAAAATGCACGCAAGACATTCTTGCTATAAAAGAAATTCTGCATGATCATTGGAGGAATGGTTCTGTGCTCGTTAATGCTAATTCACATTTTTAATTAACAGCGATCATTAGCAAAATGTACTGCAATCATGAGGTCCTTTGGGCATACCTGCATGCCAGCATTTATCAGTAATTATCATTGTTTAAAATCACTTAAATGAGGAGTTGCTTAAATGTTACCGGTGATTTACAGACTGTATCAAAACTATTGCCTCTTGTAAAATGCATCAGAATGTTCTTGGTGCTTACTGATTTGAGTTGAAATAAACCACACCTTCTGTTACATTTTCTGTCAAATTCTGAAGAACAGACATTTTAAGATAGATGTATATTTTCCTATGGGGAATGTCCCTCATATGGTGGAGTAAACAGGATGGACAGTTTTGTTAAGACGTGAATTGATTAATGAATATACTTTCTGCCAAGTACAACACAGCCAGCATTGGAAGCCTATTAGAATAGAAGAAAGGGGCAGCACGGTGGCACAGTGGTTAGCGCCGCTGTCTCACAGCGCCAGGGACCCAGGTTCAATTCTGGCCTTGAGTCACTGTCTGTGTGGAGTTTGCATGTTCTCCCCGTGTCAGCGTGAGTTTTCTCTGGGTGCTCCGGTTTCCTCCCACACTCCAAAGATGTGCAGTTATGTTGACTGGCCGTGCTAAATTGACCCATAGTGTCAGGGGGAATAACAGGGTAAAAACGTGGGGTTACGGGGATAGGGCCTGGGTGGGACTGTTGTTGGTGCAGGCTCAATGGGCCAAATGGCCTCCTTCTGCACTATAGAATTTCTATGATTCTATGAAATCTATTTGCATTTTATCAAGGCATCATCCCTTGTCCTGGGCCTGATGGATTCAGTGACCACCAATCTTATGTTTCCAATTACAGTTGACAACTGGACTGGCACCGAGTGACTTTGAAGGTTACAATTGTGAATATTATAATTTAATAAAGAATTAATTGCAATTAAACTCAATGTAAAATTTTAAAACTAGAATCTGTTTTTTTTTTCAGTTCAACTCTTTGTTCTGTCTCTCTGACTGTGGTTCCAGAGAACTAATTCCTCATTTCTGTAGCCTTAGTTTAATCAGGCATCTTTTCACCTAACTGATGGTGTCGGAAAAATTATAATCCATTCAGCGACACAGATACAGCATATTTATACACTCAAATCATTGCTACTTCACTAATGCCACATGAACATCTGCTATTCCCACCAACACTATTGTTGATCTCCATGGAATTAAAGTTGTGTTTTTGATTTTAAGCGTGTTACTAACAAAATTGAACTGACACAACAGTTTCCAGTTATAAAAAAATTTACAATGAGATTAGTTGAAATTAATTCTTTATTAAATCACAGATTATTCACAACTGTAACTTTTACCTCGTAGACCTCGTGCTAAATAAATGGCATGAGAACAGCAAAGAATTACTTCAAATTGAATAAAGCAAGCAAAGTGAAACACAAAAGTAAGGTTTGTGGTGGACCTCAGTTGTGCCTTTGTCCTATATGGACCACTGTTGTGTGTGCTTGTCATACCTGGACACATCCCCTTCCAGTTTGGTTCCTCCCCTCGGCACCTAGTATAAAGGTGGCTGTCTCCTCCCCCTTGTTCAGTCCACGTTGGTTATATGTTGGGATCTGCTCCTGATTCTGTTGTGAATAAAAGCCTACACTTATGTTGGCATATCGGTAGTCTTTCGCCTTATTGATAGCGCATCAAGGTTTTTTAAGAGTAAAAGAAAATTAAGGAATGGAATGTGAACACTAAAAGGAAGGTGTGCCACCCTCTGCTACCTGGGCTGTAAAACTGTACAGTAAGTTTTTATTTTTGTCTCAGTTTTCACAAAGGGGGTCGACAGGTGGCTCATTTGATTTGGAAAGGGAACTAGAGTCTGTAGCACAGGTAAATTATGAAACCATCACATTACTATCGTATGGTTGCCAAACAGCTGAACGCACTTAAGGTAATTATATTCCAAGGGCTGGATAAGATGTATTTGGGCATTTATTAGGAACTGCAGGAGGAGATTGCAGGTACTTTGGCACAAATCTTCTATAAATCCCTGCATACTGGAGCAGTACATGAGGAATGAAAAATTTCACGTGTTATTCCTGTTTTTAAAGGAGGTAGCAAAATTCATTCAGTTAACAAAAAGACCAGCAATTTTCACATTCACTTTGGGTACATTTATGGAAAGCCGTAGTAAAACTAATATCATCAGACTTTTGGATCAAAGTAAAGCCACAAAAAGGAGACTGTATGGGTTCAAAAGGGGTGGTCTTGCCAATTTAGTTTATTCGTTTTGTTTGCGAGTATGGCAAAGGAGCTTGATGGGGGTAAGGCAGCCAATGGGGATTCAGTAAGTCCTCTTATACCAGCGGCGAGCAACCTGCAGCCCACATGTTGCCCATCAGGATTCTGAGTGTGGCCCTTGAGACGTTTTGCCGACTGATACCAGATTCCACTTTTTTTCAGTACATGAGGGCTGGAATTTTCTGGCTGTGCACGCCCCGCCATCACTGCCAACAAGAATGGGGAATTTGGCGCTCAGCCAAATCTCAGCTGCAGGTGAGGTCCGAGCATTCAAGCCATAGGTTTTTCAAACCAGTATTACAAAAGTGATAGGTGCGTAAAACAAGAGTATGTGTAGTGAGGTATATGCTGATTGCACACAAACTTGACATTGACCGTGCACTCTCTCTACATCTAATCAAAGCATTTGTTTTGTTTTTACCTTTTGAAGCTGATGACAGTTCTGTTAATATATGAATGATTAAACATTTTCTATCACTTGTTATGAAACATTTGGTGTGTATTAAATGTACTCAATCTTATTCATGGGGTCATTCTTAATGAACAAGCCCATTTTCAATCTTGCAGCTCATTGAGATGAAGGAGGGCCATGCATGCAGCTCACTCATGAGTCTAGGTTGCCCATTAATGTCTTATAGAGTTCCTGTGGAAATAATTGAGGGTAAAAGAAAGTGAGAATCAGTAGGACTATGTTAGAATGAACAGATAATCGATTGACTAATGGAACTTAGAGGGTGATGATTGGGGAATTGTCATCCATCTGGGAGTAAGTCACACAATAATCTGCCTTAGGACCTCTTTGGGTTAATGTCTTCCTCAGTGATCTAGAGATACAAATGCAGTGGCTAAGTGTGCAGATGATGGAACACTAATGAAGGTGGTAGATTGCAAAACTGAACAAAAAAAGTCCCAAGAGGATTTAACAAAGCCAGAGCATTGGGCAGCCAGTTGGAAAATGAAACTGAATGATAATTTGCTTTGCATCAGGACATAAGTTACATGAATGGGGTTAGCACTAAATAGAAAGAAAAAATGTTGTGGAAAATAAAATAAATCTTGGTGTACCAGTTGACAATTTTCTTTCCACTTTCTTTCCACTTGGAAAGGAAGCTAGAACTAGAGGGCACAGCCTCAAAATAAAGGGGGGGTCAGTTTAGGACAGAGTTGAGGAGGAACTTCTTCTCTCAGAGGGTGGTGAATCTCTGGAATTCTCTGCCCACTGAAGTGGTGGAGGCTACCTCGTTGAATATGTTTAAATCACGGATAGATGGATTCCTGATCAGTAAGGGAATTAGGGGTTATGGGGATCAGGCGGGTAAGTGGAACTGATCCACTTCAGATCAGCCATGATCTTATTGAATGGCGGGGCAGGCTCGAGGGGCTAGATGGCCTACTCCTGCTCCTGTTTCTTCCTATGTTCTTATGAAACTATCACAATACTTGGTCGAAATGGATGAAGCAAGTTGTGAAGGAGAGCAATTTTGGCTCCAAAGTTTAAATCTGTTCCTCTTGCCATCGATACTGCCAGGGTTGCTGAGTTTTTCCAGCACTTTTTGCTTCTCTTTCAGATTTTCAGCATCCTCAGTGTTTTGCTTTTATTAAAGTAGATTGAATGTTGGAGTGCATTAAAAGATCAATAGTGAACTGAAATATTCAGGTAATCCTGTCACTTATAAATGATTGGTACAACTGCTCTTGGGGTACAATATTCGCTTCTTTCCACTGCAAGGCAGCAAGGATTTTGTTGTTCCTGCATTTTAGGTTTAATTAGGGCACAGGAGCAAAGTGGGCAAGATCCCCACCTAGACCCAATTAACCCAATTAAATGCCCCGGTTCCAAACATACCTCGGGGCTGGGCATTAAATTCTACCCATGTTCTTTGACTTGACTAGATTCAAACTAGGATAAGGCCAGCCAAGCTTGTACTAAGAGTCAGGAACAGAGTTGTGTCATTTTCAAAATGCCTATGTTCGAATTCCTTCTCATCCCCACCTGGAGCTGTTGCCACTAATGACATCCTTTTATCTTTTGTTCAAATTAGGTTGACATTTCCATTGCACTTCAACCTGAATCAAAGCTTGTGAAGTCTTCAAAGTCCACATTCCCTGTGAATCAATTGTGTGAGACCAGCAGCGAAGTACAGAGGGTTTTGCTTTCCACTCAAGAGTGAAACTGTCAGCCAGACATCTCTTTTCAGTGACAGTATGATTTATTGTACTTATTCAAATTGCAACTCAAGCTCCATCATAAGAGGGTTGAGAAATAATTTCGGAAAAATACTTGTTCACTTTGATCTATTGGCTTTTTATTAAAATAAATAAAACACATCTGAATAATAAAGGAGACCTTAGTCATTTCAGTAAGTCATTATTTACTTGGTGTCTAGTACGGCACATGTAGGTTTTCACAACATCTGTTTTATTGAATGGCTCCATGACATGAGCTGCTGTGATGTATTCAGTACATGTCAATCTTTTCTTAATGACCTCCAATGTCTATGTGTAGAATATCAAAAATCGACCAAGAAATTCAGGCACGTCCAATGTGAGGAATGTACATTCAATGATTGGTGATGCCCATGGTGCCCGTAATGTCCATTATTGTGATCCATTGCTGCTAAGATTAAGGGGTCATTCACATGAAAAATGTCTTTGAATGGCCCTCAGATAGGTGAGGAAAGGAAAAGTCTGGTTAGGAAGTGGGTGATTGGGTCAACAAATAGTGATGGCTACTGAGGATGCAATTGGTGGCCATGAAAGAAGGGGGAACAACGGTAGAAAGGTGGAGGACACTATTCTTCATGCAAAGTTGCCTCTTGCTCCTTCTGGCTCCACATTCAGCTAAGTATATTTTTAAAACTTACCTTGCAATCCTTTAAAGGCTGCTTCTCTGAGTATAAATGCCCATACTTTTACTGGCTTTTTATCCAAGATTTCTCTTACTGTGAATTTAAATTCTTATGCGGCTTGGTGAAATTTGATCTCATGTTCTCCAGATTACTAGTTTGATACTTTAACTGTATGCTACTGTGCCTAATACAATAAGAGGGTGGCTCCATGATGTGTTACATCCTTGAAAGTCACCATTCTGTTCCGCTTCATAATCCATGTAGCTGAATTTTGCAACAAGCCTTTCTGCTAATGATGGCTACCATGGCAGACAGTGGTGGATAGCTGCCTCTCACAATCCCTTCACATGATTCTGCAACATTAAAGACTTTAACTAAACTAATTTACACAAAAAGCTATCAGATGTGGCTCAGTTTGTAGAACTCTTGCCTCTGCGTTATATGCTTGTTGGTTTAAACCCCATTCTAGACAATTACTTACAAGGTTCCAGGTTTTTATGTCTCTACCCGTGAGGGGCTATGGGAGAATTCCGCCCTTTGGGAAGGATTTAATGGCCTCGCTCAGGCAAGACCGGAAATTCCCACCAGAGATCATTGGAGATTTCCGTTGTCTGACCCTCACCCACGCCGATTGCATGGCAGGCGAGGTAGCAGAGTTACGGCCATTGTGTTATTTCATATTTGTCCTTTATAATATCACATAGGCATGCCATTGCTAAACAACATACATATTATTTAATTGAATTGGAAGTGACATGCCATTGTGCTACTAACTGAAAAAAAAACCTTAAACAACAAACTGCTTTCCATAATATCAACAAAAAAAGAAATAACTTGGATTTCAACAAATATCCCACTCCTGTTGCACAATGCTTTTGTAATGGGTAGACATTATGGCTGCTGTATAAACAAAGCTTTTGGGGTTGGGTGTTCATGTGGAGTCTGACAGAATACTCCTCACTTGTCTTGATGATCGCAGATTCAATACATTTCAAGAAGCTCAACCCCATCCAGGACAGAGCAGCCTGCGCGATCGACACCCCAATTATCGGCACACACGTAATGGGCCGAAGGGCCTCTTTCTGTGCTGTATGACTCTATGGGAGGAATTTTCCCATCCCGCCTGCCACAGGAATCGTAGCGGGCAGGATACAGACCATGCAAAGGTCCGCTGACCTCGGGCGGGATTTTTTAGCTTTGGGGTGAGTGCTGCTGGAAAATCCCACCCTGTGACTCCATGACGACTTTAAACAACCAACCCTTCTGCCACTGGTACATGGTGACCGCAGAGTGTACCAAAGACTTCAGTACTTGCCAAACCTTCTTTGCAGCTCCCTCCAAATCTATGACCTCCACCACTTAGATAAACAAGGGCAACAGATGTATAAGAACAATAACAGGTGCAAGTTTCCTTCCAAGGCACACACCACTTGAAAGTATATCACCATTTCTTCAACGCCACTGGGTCAAAATCTTAGACCTACCTCCCTCACAACATACCAGGTCTAACTACCCCACATGGAATGCAGCAGTTCAGGAAGGCAAGTCCACATCTCTTTCTCTCGGGCAATTGGTGAGGGGCAATAAACACTCGCCTGGCCAGTGATATTCACATTCCATAAACAAAAAGAAAAGACTTATAAAATTGCAAAAAATAATATAAAAGAAAAGAACAAGGGTTTTTATAATCATGTCACAAACTAAATGTTGGTGAGAAGAGGATCAGACCATCGAGGGATGAAGGAATAAATCCAATTGTAGAAGATGAAGACACAACAGCAAAATAAGTATTTTGTCCTGACTTTTACAAACGGTGGTGTGAGTGATAACATAGACGTTGTACAGGATGAAAATAAAACAACTGAAAGAAATAGAACTAGCTCAAAACAATCAGAGCTCTAGGGAGAAAGAGCACTGGCGCCTTATCAAATATGCCGGAGGATGTTGAAAGAAGACTGGGAGGCGAAAATAGAGATCCTGTCAGCAATTTTTCAATCTTACTTGAAGGTGCAAATTCTGACAGAGATGAAAAATCACCTGTGTAACCAAATTGCTTCAGAAGCGAGAGAGAGAGATATTGAGTAACTACAGACCGGTAGCCCAGTGTCAGTTGTCAATCATCTACAAAGCACAAGTGTATACACAGATACATAACACAGTACCTCCATGATATGACCCTCTTTACAGAGTGTACATGTGCTGCCTTCAGCCAGTGTGGTGAACCATAGTTGGTTACCACTATGAGTACTGAACCATAGATGGTCAGCACTATGGGTACTTGTAGATATGTTACTGTTGTCACTGTTGGGGTTAGGGTTGGGCTGTTCTACCTGTTGATATTGTTCTGTGGTACACTCCAGTTGGCTCCACCTACCTGGAGGAGTATAAAGGTCACTGCACTGCCTGGTGACCCTTTAGTCTGGGATTGTATTGTATATAGTGTGCTCCATTCTTGTTAGTAATAAAAGCCTTTATTTCCCGGGTACGATCTAGCCTCCCGAGTGATTTAATCGCGCATCAGCCAGATACATGTCAGATGTTCAATTTAGTTCAGTTACTTTATTTGTGTAGCAAGTAGGCTTACATTAACACTGCAATGAAGTTACTGTGAAAATCCCCTAGTCGCCATACTCCGGCGCCTGTTTGGGTACGCTGAGGAAGATTTAGCATGGCCAATGCACCGAACTAACACGTCTTTCAGACTGTGGGAGGAAACCGGAGCACCCGGAGGAAACCCACACAGACACGGGGAAAACGTGCAAACTCCACACAGACAGTGACCCAAGCTGGGAATTGAACCCAGATCCCTGGTGTTGTGAGGCAGCAGTGCTAATGACTGTGCCACCTCACAGATGCAATGTGACAATATCTGGAGTGCAATAGCCTCACTGCCTGCATCCTTATCTTCCAGAAGTTCAGCATTCTCGTCCCCTTTAACCCCTTCCTCATTGGAGGAGACATGCAGTTCCTCCAACTCCTCTTCATCCAGTTTCTCCCACCTTTGCATTGCCAGGTTGAGTAGCATGCAGCAAGCCACAGTGATATGTAACACCCTCTGGGGAGTGTATTGCAATGCTCCAACAGATCTGGTGAAGCACCAGTGCTCCATTTTCAGATGCCAATGGTGTGCTCCCAGATTGCAGCTCAAACCTCATTGTACCTTCTTTCAACAGAAGTCTGAGGCCGATGTACGGGCATCTTTCTTTGTGGGTAGCCCTTGTCCCTGAGGAGCCAACCCTGCAGCTTGCGTTGTCCCTGGAAGATGCCAGAGATCCAAGACATGCTAAGGATGTACAAGTTATGGATGGTCCCAAGGTACAAACCTGTATGATCCATTTGTTATGGTCACAGACTAGCTGAACATTGAGAAAGTGAAGCCTTTGAGGTTCACCCCCTTTTCAGGCAATGCATTCCAGACCTCATTGCTTCTTCAAGTCACCTCCACTTCTTTTGACGATATTTGCCTTAAATCTGTGTCCATTGGTTACCAACGCTTCTGTCACTGGAAAGTTTCTGTGACATTTACTCTATCAAAGTCCATCAAGATTTTGAACACCTCTATCAAAGCCTGCCTTAACCTTCTCTGTTCTCTGGAGAATTGTACATTTTGATCTTCTTTGCATGTAACTGAAGTCTTACATCCCTTATAACATCCTTGTAAACATCACAGGGCCTTGACATCCATCCTAAAGCGTCCTGCTGAGAATCGAACACCATACGAGAGCTGAAACCTATTCAATGTTTTATAAAGGTTCAGCATGACTTTTTCTTTTGCTTTCGCTCTTGCTTTTATTTCGAAAGTGAAGGATTCTGTATGCCTTTTTAACAGCCCTCTCAGCTTGTCCTGCCGTTTTCAAAGACATGTGCCTGACTCACTGCCACATCCGTTTGCATCAAAAATCTTGCAGTCACCAGAGCCGTGGATCAGTTTGCATATCATCAACTCAGCAACTATGATGGAGACCAGAGAAAATACTCAACCTGACAATCAATATATTTTTGCCAATGTTTCATGAGAAATGTAACAAGGTGAGCGATGATCACTTATTGATGAGGTCGTGTGGAGTAAGAAGCTAATATTCTTTAAAAGAATGAACCAAAGAGCAATAACTCATTTTGCTATTGGGCACATGAAATACTCTGTGCATTAAAAAATCTCTTCCCTAATCTCAGTCTTGCTTCAAGCTTAAATGTCACTCCCATATCTTCCAGCTCGGATTGCTGAGTCTACGCTCATTATTTTCCTAAATCTGCTCAGCACCTTCTCATTGTTATTTGAAAACTTGATCCTTTTGGCCTCCTCTTTCCATTTCCAATAATCTCATTTTGTTTCCTCGAGCAACGTGGTTGATCCACATCTATTTTGCTCTTCTTTGTTGTAACCCAATGTTCACTTTGTCACTGTGCCATAAGCCATAGTTTAAATTCTCAGTGGTCATTCAAATGTGGCACCGTTCACTCCAGCTATGTGATTGCATTTCATAAACTTATCTCATGTTGCTCTAATCATCCACCTTAATGCAGCCACTAATTCCATATTTTTCAGCCCTTCCAGCTGTTCTTTGGAGTTGCATAATTCTTTTGACATTGCCACTGGTACGCATTACATAAAAACTGGCATCTCACATGTGACATGTACTACATAATCATTATGTACACACTGCTTGAAACTTCTGCAGAAGGTCATGAATTTTTTATGAGTTGAAGGCTAGGGAATTTATGCATTCGCTGAAAACAATTCGGAAGTCCAAAAACTCAATACCCTGATGACACTAGATAGTTAGAAGAATCAATACTGGTCCCTGTGTCAATAACACAAGGTTTCTGCTCTCTGCCTCTATAGTGGCATTATCGCTCACATCGATTTGTAGTGTACTTATACAGGAATTGACACTGACATGCACAAGGAGCACAATGGCCAGATATGAACAAAGAATTGCCTATTACCAAATCTGTACTCGGTTAATCCAGATATATTTACTTATTACATTTACTAAATGGAATAAAAGTTTATTATTACAATGAGTGCAAATCTGATATTAATGCCCATGCCTATTGTTTAATGTGTGCTTTGTTCAGAGCTGCAAAGTGAATTTTGGAGCAGTTGGATAATATTTGCTTTAGTTTAAAAGAAATCCAACGCAGTTCCACACCACTGTTCTTCCTCAGAATATTAGAAAGTTACAGAGAGAAAAATGGGCCAGAATTTTATGTTGCTCGGCTGGGCTCGCACCCAATCTAGAAGCAGGTAAAATCACGGAAAAAGATGTCAGGCACACGTCCTGATGTCGTCACGCACTTGCGCAATATTTTTGTCGGCGGGCATGTGCAAGAGCTGGAAACACCCCAGCTGACAATCAAGCAGGAAATTTAGTCCATTACAGAACTGATTCAACGCAATTTTATGTGGATCATCTGTTTTTACATTTGGCGGGTGGACTGATTGCCCTGACGTTAATGATTTAGCTGCAATACTGATTGCAGCGGGATGAACTGTTATGGCGGAAATAAAATTAACCAAAGTGTCTGGGGACTGAGGCCTATGATTGTGCTGCCTCGACACTTGTGGCCTAGTTTTAACATCGACATTTATTTGTCAGGAGTTAGTAGCTCCTGAGACAGCTCTGCAGTGGCTGCCCCTCTGAGAAGCACCAGTTCATAACACCCCACTCTCTCCCGCTCTCCGGCAGCACTGAGCTATCCCCAGTGAGTGTTTTATGCTGGATGGCCGTAAATTGGCTAAACAGCGTGAAATTGCTCTCTGGGGCCTCCCGCAGCAAGGAACACGTTTTCTGTCTGCATCTGTGCCTCATGGGTGAAAAATTCACGCCTTGTTTTTATACAGTTGTGTTTTTCACTTCAAGACATTTGAAAATGCTTTCTGCCCAATGATGTAATTTTGATGAGCAGCTGTTGTAATATAGGAAAATTGGCGACTAATTTAAACACAATAATCTCTCAGAAAAGAGTAATGTGATGATTGTCAGACTATCTATGCTTTTAGTGATGTTGGTTGAGGGACAAGTGTTAGCGAAGACAGTGGGGATTAACTTCCCTGCTCATCTTCATAATAGGGCCATGGCACACCTAAGAAGGCAGCATGGTGGCACAGTGGTTAGCACTGCTGCCTTCACGGTGTCAGGGACCGCGGGTTCGATTCCCGGCCTGGGTCACTGTCTATGTGGAGTTTGCACATTCTCCCGGTGTCTGCGTGAGTTTCCTCTGGGCGCTCCGGTTTCCTCCCACAGTCCAAAGATGTGCAATTAGGTTGATTGGCCATGCTAAATTGCCCCATACTGTCAGGGGTGCTAGCAGGTTAAATGCATTGGGTTGGGGGGGGATAAGGCCTGGGCGGGATTGTGGTCAGTGCAAACTTGATGGGCCAAATGGCCTCCTTCTACACTGCGGGGATTCTATCATTCTAAGGCAGATAAAGCTTTGGTTTAATGTCTCATCTGAAAGACAGCACCTGTAGCAGCACAGCACCCCTTCAGTACTGTGCTGGAGTGTCAGCTTGGTTTTAATATTAAAATGGTCATTTCCCGATCTCAATTAAACAAATTTCTTTTATAGTATTGATGATTTCTTTGGTGGTGGCACTTTAATAACAGGAATATATGTCAGCCTCTTGGTTTACTTCAGTGTGAAAAACCTGAAACAGTGCTGCAGGGACAATTGAATTAAATCACTTTGGACTAAATAAATGACACCGCATCATGCCTCTTGTTCCTAAGGTTATTACTGATATTGCCACTAATAAATATCCTAGAATGAAATACATTAGATTTGTGAGGTAACAATAATATATTGCTGCACCTAGTGTTTCATCTTCCCTGGTTCAAGTGCTTTATCCTTTAAGTGGCCAGCAAAGCTTTGTATTGGTACCATTGGTAGACTGTCTTAATTGGCAAGAGTGAACATTGGTAGAATTCACTTCAAAGGAAGTTAATTGCTTGCCAGAACTGGCCTTTATCCCAGCTATTAGTTTCAGTTAATTCACATTTTCATTAGAAAGGTTTAATTTACCTTGTCTTAGCACTATGACAAGCTTAAATCTCTGCAGGTTCAATTAAAAAAAAGAGTGAAAGAAGTGAGATTTTTTTTCTATTAATGGTTCTCACTGAGGTCTCAGCCTAGCTTTAACCTCTGTCGATCTCAATGGAACTGCTGCATATTTTTGTTTCCATTGAAGAAAGAATTAGAGCAATCACTTAATGAGTTCACACTGCCAATGGGCCAAGCTCACCTCTGACAGTCCTGACTCTTAAAATCAGCCCTCAGATCGACACAGCACGAGTCAGATTTATGGTATTTTATGTTACGACTGACAGTTTTAATGCCTCAAGAAAGTTAACTAATCAGATTTAAAAACTGTTCCTGTTTGAGTCTGTCAACCATCTGGCAATAACTGAAGAGAAATGTTCTTCTACAAAAAAAAGAGGAACACAACTTCCTCAAAAGTAGCAATGGGGAAGATACAGAAACTTCATTTGGGACTTATGAGGCTGAGAGCAAAGATGATTGTAACACCCTCTCCTTTCCTTCTCTATGAACAGTGTGCTTTTTCTGTACAGCACGCAAGAAACAATAAATTTCACTGTATATTAATACAGGTGACAGTACGAAATCAAATCAAATCAAAAGTTGGGATAAGGATAAAGGCACCACAGTCAATGGCAACAGTAGCTGCTTAAGCTTGGATAGACAAAGAAGCAGGTTTAAAATGTGTGATCTAAGTTGAGTTCGGGATGTATTATAGCTGCATTTGAAGTGTGGAGTTTTAGATTTAGATAAATATTTCCAAGCGAGGCTATTCCTGCATCAACTCCATTCGCAACATTTGTGAAAGTGGCACATTTGGTGCAAGTCATTAGGATTCATACCATTCTCACCCCAATTAGACATCATTTTCATCAGTGTAAGTAGCACAATAAAAGATGTGTAGCTTCTCAAGTACAGGCATGCCAAGTGAAGATCATCTGCTTCCCAGATTTTAACGTTTGCTCTCTTCTCTGACTGAACTTTTACTTTGAGAAAACTAATATTTCAGAAGATATACTGGGCTGGATTTTTCCATTCGGGATGTGGGGCAAACCCCATGTCAGGCAGGGGTAAAATGAGGCAAGGGGAGGGCTGGAATACAGCAATTGCAACTTCATTTCTGCTGGCTGCCATTTCGACTGGCACACAAAATTTGGAAGGTCTCTGTTTGTCAAAAGCTATTGTAAATCCCACTAACGTGACATCACGTCAGCGGGGGATGTGGGAATCTAAACACACATGGAATAATAGAGCGAGGAAGCCCACCAATGATATTTAAATGTATGACAATGTGGTTCCTGATGTTGCATGGTAAGAACCACTTTACATCATTGGCGGAGGGGGGGTTGGGACAATCAGAATGGGAAACCCTGACAGCTTAAAAGGCGTTTGGAGACTCCTATTGGATTCTCTGGCCCAATGCCATTCCCACCCGTCGAAAACAGGATTGGAAAATCTTGCCCTCCATGGGTGATTTTAGGCTGAATTTTCTTGCCGTTCACGCCAGTGGGATTCTCAGTTCACTGAGATTTGACTGAGTGCCAAATTCTCCGCCCTCACTTGCAGCAGCGTTGGTACGTGAACAGATGGAAAATTCTGGCCATTGTGTTTTGCCAGAACAAAATAATTGTGAATTTAGTATCAAAAAATATCGGGACTCCACAAAGTGGTTAGGGAAAGGAAATGTGACTGCAGAACCAAGGAGAGAAAAAAGTTAAATGGATAACCAAATGCCTTGTCAGAGATTAATTTTAACAGAAGGTGTTAGAGGAATGTCAGGTAGAGAGGTGGTAGGATTTAAAGGGGGAATTCTATAGCATGGGCCAAAGTGTCTGATCCCATAGCAACCAACATTGGAGCAAAGTAGGAGGGTTGTATGGAAGAATTAAGGGAGCATGGCACAGGCTCCTGGTAGTCTGAAATGGCAATCTAGCCCTACTTATGTCATAGGAGCCAAATTTCCACATTCAAAGAGGTTTCTCGCCTGAAACGGTGCTATAGATATGCGATAGTTCCATTTCAAAATGGAAGCAGCTACCTTGCCCGTGTTAACAGGACAGTAGGACTACCATTTCAAGCCATTACCAACTCAATGCTGCCAGGGGAATCAACCCAAAATATCTATACTGAAAATTATTGGAGAAATAATCCTTCTGAATGTTTTCGACTGAATAGGTTATTTTTAGTACTTTTCCTCTGTGTGACCTTGTAAATTTTTAATTTGCACGGATGTAATGCAAAAAGCTCTGACAGAACCAGGGTTACCTAATTATATTACTCTGGTGTGACCTCTGATGACAAGAAGACATTATGCTAATAATGTCCCTATAGTACCAGTAATCAAACAATGATAGGAGGGCAAACTGCAGGAGGTTTTCCAGCTGCTTTCTTAAAACACGTCAGGGAATACTTTAATTATGTCTATGTTGAGGTACTTGGATATTTCTAGAAACAGTTCTGACAAAAGGATAAATAGTTGCCTCAGACCTTTCCAAGGGCAGGGAAGATTTAACTGTGTTGCCTCAGACTTCTGGCAATGCATTGTTCTCTACCAGCAAAGTAAACTCAAAATTGTCCTCAAGATGTAATCAATTTTGAGGTAAGTTACTATGAAAATAGTCTTTCATGGTTAGGCATCAATAGCTCAGGTGTACATCCCCCATGATATTCTAATCAGATGTTCATGCAGGCAATGTTCATCCCAGTATTTAAATAGATTTGCAATCCATTTGATTTGATTTGATTTATTATTATCACATGTATTAGTATACAGTGAAAAGTAATGTTTCTTGTGCACTATACAGACAAAGCATACCATACATAGAGAAGGAAAGGAGAGGGTGCAGAATGTAGTGTTACAGTCATAGTTAGAGTGTAGTGAAAGATCAACTTAATATGAGGTAGGTCCATTCAAACGTCTGATGGCAGCAGGGAAGAAGCTATTCATGAGTTGGTTGGTACGTGACCTCAGACTTTTGTATCTTTTTCCCGATGCAAAAAGGTGGAAGAGTCCAGGGTGCGTGGGGTCATTGATTATTCTGGCTGCTTTTCCGAGGTGGCGGGAAGTGTAGACAGAGTCAATGGATGTTGTTCTTGGCCATAAACCTCATCCAAAATATTTCCCGTGGCAACATTTGACAGGATGATGGATACAGGAAATAAATTGGAGTACAGCTGTGTACTTTAAAATGTTTCCTTCCTTCCTACTTAACTACAAAGAAGTTCAAAGCCTATAATTGCTAAATTTTCTGCTGACCACTGGCTGCGTTTTCTGGCGAGGAGCAGATGGGCAGTAAGACAAAATGGAAGATAGATCCATGAAACTGATTTCCCCAAGTTAACACCCACCCTATTTATTGTCATTTTTGCCTCATTTTCAATGACCTGTATTCATTATAGTTCTATTGCCATAAAGTACTTACGTGGCAGGGGAGAGGCAATGATCAGGCAGGTTGATCTCCCAGGAGAGGGTGAAGTAAAGTTGACATATCAGGGTAGCTGATGAGGTTAAACGGAGGTGTCGCCTGGTGCAATTTTTTTAAAGCCATCTCGGCCCTTTGGCTAAGATGAAGCTTCAGATCAAGGCCAGGATGGGGTGCAATGCCTCACCTTGTCAGCTTGGATCTTGATTGTCCCTCATGTGGGGACCATGATTGGATTCAATTCAATTTTTTTTTTGGATGCAATAAAATTTTTTAAAAAGGTTGATCATAGAATCATACGGCACAGAAGAAGCCATTCGACCCATCGAGTCTGCACCAACACATTAGAAACACCTGAACTTCCAGGTGGAGGCTATCCCATTGCACCGTGTGTCTGCAATCTGCCCCATGGTGATAACATGGAACATCACGGTAAAAAAATGACATTGTCATGCTCTTAATTTCTATGTTTCCAGGCCCAGGCCAGCTGGGTAGCTCAACAGCTTATACTTTTTGGACTGGTTTCTGGGAAGAGGAGTGGGGGGGTCCTCCTTTTGATATTTCCTGTGCCGTTCGGAGCTAACAGCCGCCCAGTCAAGTCATTATCCCCCTTTAACCCTCACCACCAGGCCTCACATCTCCCTTCAGCCCTTCATTTGGGTCTGCCAGCCAGACCCCACCAAGACACTGGACTTCCCTTGAAGTCTGGCTGCAGAATCTCTTCTTGTTCTGGAAGTGTCTGCAGTCTCAGCAATGGACACTACTCGAACCTGGCACTGCTGGGACCACAGAACCACCAGCAAATCAGATTGGTTGCAACTCGCGAAGGCTGGACTTTCTCCCCAATGGAGTCGGAAATCTCGATCTTAGACAATTAACATTACTTTGTGTGTAAAGTGGCTGAGGGACAGTTGGCTCAATGCTGGATGGATAGGGGAATACAGTGCCCCATGATTTCCACCTGCAGGGGTTAGAAATCTGGGAAATATCCTGGTATTTTTAGAATACCATCCTGATCCAGTTCGATCTTTAAATTTCAGGAGAGGAGACCATGTTGATGTATTTATTACCTCTGTCGATTGTTACTTTCAGGGCTATGTTTGAGAAAGTTCCCGGAATTTGAAGGAAAGCTGTATTTTGTGCCTTTAGAGTGATAAGTGGACTGTGTTGGTGTGTATCTTAAGGCATTCGAAAGGCCTCAAACTTTTACTAGCCTAAAAACATCAGTTCCCTCACCTCACAGACAAGCTGTTGTTTGTTTTTTTTTCACAATCAAAGGCGAAAACAATGTCCTTTCCATTATGAACCTCTTTGGGACACTAAAACATTCGCCGGAACTCTCCTGTTTCGCCCGCCACAGGATCAGAGCAGGTGAGGGTCTGTTGACCTCGAGTGGAAATTTCTGGTCTCTACTCAAGTGAGGCCATAAAATCCCGCCCATTAGGTTTTAAAGTTTATTTATTAGTGTCACAAGTGGGCTTACATTAACACTGCAATGAAGTTACTGTGAAAGCCCCAAGTCATCACACTCAGGTGCCTGTTTGGCTACACTGAGGGGGAATTTAGCATGGCCAATGCACCTAACCAGCACATCTTTAGGACTGTGGGAGGAAACCAGAGCACCTGGAGGAAACCCGCACAGATATAGGGAGAATGTGCAGATTCTGCACAGACAGTGACCCAAGCCAGGAATTGAGCATGGGTCCCTGGCCCTGTGAGGCAGCAGTGCTAACCACTGTGGCACCGTGCCGTGGATTAAGATGGGCACTGCTGTGACCTTAAGCAGTGGGCAGTCGCCAGCCTCAGGCATCTAATTTCTTTCATCCACAGGATCTGAGATATGCTCCAGGACTGGGTGGATGTTCTGCATGTTTGAAATGTAAACCAAACTAGATTTATTTTTTCTTAGAAAGGGCAAGGAGAGCAATTAGCACAAAAAATCTGCCGGCAAAGCAACAAAAATCATATGACAGATTTAATAAGCGAGTTGCATAAATGAACCATCAGCTGGGAACAGTGATTTACATTTACCTGAGATTAAAAAAAACAGAACATAGACTTCAATTCTTCTGTGTTTGATGGCGTGAGTCTGTTTACTTTTGGTGCTCACTGTGCTTGACTCGTTACCCCTGGTTGTAGACTCTGAAAAGTAAACAAGTTGCAGAGAGCTGAAAGTAAAGAGCTTTAGGGTTTTAAAATACTGTGCATACAGCTTGTTACTCATAGAAACTAGTGTTATCTCTGCATAGATATGAGATATAACATTATAATAACTCTAGGAGTCAGCTGTAAAGGAACAGTGCTTTATTTCACAAAATAAATATAGTAAGTCTTTGGAGGCAGAAGTCCCTTCACCAAAATCCCTTTATTTACAATTCCAGCAGCAGTACACAGGTTGCTCGCGATCAGCAGCCTACCTTCAGGAGTGCCCGAGGAACTGACACTCCTGGTTAAGTACAAGGAAAAGACTGCCTGATTGGTCCATCAATTGGATCCTTAATCAGGGAGTTCACATTCCAATAGACCAACCTCAATGGCTGATTGAAGCCATTATAATAAAGTAAAGCAAAAGACATAAGCCTGTGGTGAGCACAAACAGATCCTAATCAGGGCAAAGAAATAATAGACCCATTTAGGGGCCCACTTTATACACAGCTTGGTATACAAGCTCCGCCTGGTTAATTAATTAGCAATCCCCAGGGAGTTTGTATTCCATGAGTTCTCCAGAGAGGTCAATCAATGATTCCCCATGCAAGTCATTGGAGTTATCACAAAAATATACAACCACAGACGTCAATGGTTTATGGTGTCTTAATATTTTATATAAAATCGATTAATTCATAGATTTCTGAATTTTTGTTCACTGCACATAAGAGGGGGAAGGCTTAACTTACAAGTAGCAGATTCTGGTATGCTATGTAAATAGCTAGTCTTTTTGTCAACCATATAAAAAGAGATTTAGAAGTATTCTGTACCCCAGAGTGGTATTATTCATAAGACTCAAATGCATATGTTAGACTTTAACATCAACTTTTAATGGGGGAGGGTCATCACCCTGAAACAATAATTCTGCTTTCTCCACAGATGTTGTCTGACCTGCTGAGCATTTCCGATATTTTCTGTTTCAATGTAAATGGAGAGAGTTGACATGCACAGTGGCAAACCAAACAAAATAAGCAGCAAAGTCCATCCCATAATTCAATCTTGAACGAAATTCTTTAGATTCAAAAGAACCTCTGATGTATGAGTTAGCATCTCAGATATGACATTTTCCAGGAATTTAGAACATTATATAAGTGACTGATGAATAAGAACAGGCATTGCATTTAGAATTATTTAATTTTCATGGATTACTTATGTTATGACTGTTTTGCCTGGTAAAGTTTCAACCATGGCCAGGGTGCAGTGTGGGGGAGATGGAATTTTAGCTCAAGCCAATGTCACTATGTTCTTGAAGGTCTTTTAAATGGCTTAGGATTTGACTTTTCATGAGGGTAGGGAGGCATCAATTTGAATTGGTTGCTTCTTGCTCATTTAAATCAAGGATTATTCCTTGAAAAAAAAATTCCTGCTATTTATTTCTTGACGAGATTGAACCTTTAATGTTCTGTAAGTTGTATATTTGATTGGTGGCATGTACTACCCTGAGGCGTAACACTATCATGAGAAACACCTTTAGAAAGTATTATTTGATGAGTCTGCCTGCATGCAAAACTTTTAAATATTTTTAAGTCCAAAAATGTGCGGGCTAGGTGCATTGGCCATGCTAAATTGCCCCTTCATGTCCCGGGATGCGTAGAGGTATTAGTGGGGTAAATATGCTGGGTTACGGGGTTAGGGCCGAGATGGATTGTTGCCAGGGCAGACTCATTGGGCCAAATGGCCTCCTTCTGCACTATAGGGATTCTATGATTCAATATGCATGTATTAGTGGTGTGTTTCCACCCGAACCAATGCTTAATAAATCATTCATTAAAAATGAATTCTTCCTTAACGATATATTTAAGAATGGTGCTAGTCTAAGTATTAATAGAAAAGTCACCCAACTCTGTCATGTTCAGACATCCTGACCCTGATATTTATTGAGGTAAGGTTTCCATCAAAAAGGGGAGAGTTCTGCTCGTTCGAAAAATGGCTTTTCAAATCCAAAGTGTTGGTGATTTTTGTTTAAACAGGTGGTCTGCCCAAAACTTGTTGGTCTTCCAGTGTGAAGAGTTGTTTCCGACTGAGTTGTTGCAGACTGGAACATTCCAAAGCTTGGGACAAGTTGTTGCAGAGGTACAATGGGGAAGGTCGCTGTCTAAAACCTTTCAGTCATCGTGTTTTGAGGGGTGGGGAATTGTATAGGACCTCTCAGGCTGTATGACTTCCACTGAATGGATATGGTGAATATTACATCTAATCCAATTGTATTGCATCACCGCAGAGTGCAACATGATCTATGCAGAAAGCTTGAATATCATTGCACTCTCTCTGATGGCCATTTAGAGATGTTTGTATTTTTTTCGGATATTTTATGAATGAAGTTTATTTTTGCAAAATGAAAGTTTTTTTAACCAGTTCCTTGTCCAGAAGGCAACCAGAATGATTGGCAACCTCGGCTGTCTGTGAGGTGGAGAATGCTGCAAAGGAGCCGTAATGGAGGAATAGATAAATTGGTGTTGCTCAGGGTCGAGATTACAGGGGTGGAGTAGTGGGAGGGAATGGGCACAGGGTGGTTTGGTTAGTTGGGCACAGAAAGTGGGGAGCCACAGAGTGACTGGAGGCAGAGATGAGAGGTTTCAGGCAGAGATGGGGAGAGTCAGAGCGAGTTGGAAAGGAGAGACTGGAGGGCTAGAGGTGAGTTGTTCAGGGTCAGTAATTGTGGGGAGACCCAGTAATGGTTGGGGGCCCATTGGTGATCGTGGGAACAACTGGGATTGACAACAGAGGGGTTTTTATGGTGTTAAAGTTCCCTCCCTTGCCCTGGATTTCTGCAACAACAGAGAGCTTCTCCGTCATTGAGAAAATGGCAGAGAAGGCCAAAATCAGCAACATGGCATCTACTATTTCAGCAGGAGCAGAAATGGGGCTGGTTCAATATTTGTGCATTGCACTTCATGGAAGCAGCTGTTCATATGAAATAGTAGCTGCCTCCAGTCACGTCCGGTTTGTGTTAGCCAGGATTGCCGAACACGATGGATGGGATTCTCCCATTTGGGACTAAGTCCTGTGGTAGGATGGGAACGGGGAGTGTTTCCCACTGCGGAGGCTAATGGAAAACCATGCCACATCTTCTGGCTTCGACATGGTTAATTATGCATCCATGAGTTTTGCACCATCTTCATATCCAGGAGCCCTATTTAGAAGGCACCTGGAATCATTACTGTCAGCACTAATATATTGAGCTTAGGGCTGGGATTCTCCCAAAATATTCTGAGGTCACAATTCGCGTGAAAACGGAAGTAATCCTGCAGATTTTTTAGCATGATTTTCAGATTGAATTTCTGACACTCTGTGCATCACGGAGTGACTCAGGGAGATTCCCCCTGAAAATCAGGGAAAGGGGCCTATTCCCGCGCAGGAAGCCAGCAACATAGCACTGAGCAGGCCATTGCGCATGTGCCCATTTGTCAGCGCGGAGATCGGTGCATGCGCAGTGGCTCCGCATTGCTGGCCTCCCGAGTGCTGGCCAGCAGAGCAACCCCTCATCGCTGGCCCACCGCCCCACCCACCTGCCCCATGATCGCTGGCTTCCCAGACCTCCCCGAGCAAGCCCCGGTGCCCAAGGTGCCCCTTGGGCTTTGCTAGTTTGCCCCTTGGGTAATGCCAGGGGGCCAGGCTAGCACTGCCAGGCTGGCACTGCCCAGGGAGCACTCCCCCATTATCCCCGACCTCCAGGGGGGGCCTCAATGTATTCCCTGCACTCAAATGGGGTCAGGCTGCCTGTTCCCTGTTAATGGGGAGCAGCTGTAAACCCCGCTGGAGTGAACCACGCCTAATGGGGTGAGGGGGTGGGGGAGTTGCAAGCGATCCCGGAGACTTCAGTCCTGACCCTGCTAATGACATGGAAATGCTCATTTCCGTATAGTAATCAGCTTGGTGCCGATTTGCGGTGTGGAGCTGCTTACGTCTGAAATCTTAGCTGCGGAGACAGTGGAGGCCTGGGCGCCCAGTGGGAAGCCTGCAAAATGGCCTCCACTGATGTCCTCCAACCCGCTGCTCTGCTAGAGCAGCACAGCGGGCTGGGAGAATCGCCCCCGAGATGTCAAGAAGGAGAGCTGAAGGTCCAGCACCCACGTTTGGTGACAACTCCCTGCTCCTCTTCCTCGACCATGTTGAAGCCACTTGTAATACTCTGTACCCAGTCAATGGTAGGAGGAGGCCCAGCAGGGAAACCATGCCACGCATGCCCTGTCGGTGCACAAGCAGTTGGTAACCCTTGAGTGCATGGCTGTATGGTGGGGTGTGAGGGTGAGGGCTGGAGAGCTGATCTATATTCTGTAATAAGCTTGGACAACATGCCAGAGGCATGCCATTCATCCTGCCTGCCTCTGCACTCAGTTGCCTTTGCATTGGCATTTAGAGACGCAAGGACTGATTAGGGACAGTCAGCATGCTTTGTGAGTGGAAAATCATGTCTCACAAATTTGATTGAGTTTTTTGAAGGGGTAACCAAAAAGATAGATGAGGGCAGTGCAGTTGATGTTGTCTACATGGACTTTAGCAAGGCCTTTGACAAGGTACCACATGGTAGGTTGCTGCATAAGGTTAAATCTCACAGGATCCAGGGTGAGGTAGCTGAATGGATACAAAATAGGCTTGATGACAGAAGCCTGGTGGTTGTAGCGGGTTGTTTTTCAAACTGGGTGCCTGTGACCAGTGATGTGCCTCAGGGATCGGTGCTGGGTCCACTGTTTTTTGTCATTTATATTAATGATTTGGATGACAATATAGGAGGCATGTTTCGGCAGTTTGCAGATGACACCAAGATTGGTGACATAGTGGACAGTGAAGAAGGTTATCTAGGATTGCAATGGGATCTTGATCAATTGGACCAGTGGGCTGACATGTGGCAGTTGGAGTTTAATTTAGATAAATGCAAGGTGATGCAGTTTGGCAGATAATTGCTCCTTGAAAGTGGAGTCACAGGTGGACAGAGTGATGAAGAAGGCATTCGGCATGCTTGGTTTCATCGGTCAGAACATTGAATACAGGAGTTGGGACGCCTCGTTGAAGTTGTACAAGACATTGGTAAGGCCACACTTGGAATACTGTGTGCCGTTCTGGTCACCCTATTATATAAAGGATATTATTAGATTAGAAAGAGGGCAGATAAGATTTACTAGGATGCCACCATGACTTGATGATTTGAGTTACAAGGAGAGGCTGGCTAGATTGGGACTATTTTCTCTGGAGCGTAGGAGGCTGAGGGGTGATTTTATAGAGGTCTCTAAAATAATGAGGGTTATAGATCAGCTAGATAATCAATATCTTTTCCCAAGGGTAGGGGAGTCTAAAACTAGAGGGCATAGGTTTAAGGTGAGGGGGGAGAGATACAAAAGGGTCCCGAGGGACAATGTTTTTCACACAGAGGGTGGTGAGTGTCTGGAGCAAGCTGCCAGAGGTAGCAGTAGAGGCGGGTACAATTTTGTCTTTTAAAAAGCGTTTAGACAGTTACATGGATAAGATGGGTGCAGAGGGATATGGGCCAAATGCGGACAATTAGGACTAACGTAGGGGTTAAAAAAAGGGCGGCATGGACAAGTTGGGCCGAAGGGCCTGTTTCCATGCTGTAAACCTCTATGACTCTTTGACTCTATGACTCTATGTTTTTTGAGTCGCTTACCATGGCTCCCATTTTTGCCCACTCCCCTCCGCTCCTCCCTGAACTGAAAATCTGACATTTGAGATCACTTTCATGGACATTTGCCAAAATGTTACTGCCCCGTGAAGTCGGCGAGGGATGGACAATGGGAAGATCTGTTAACCTTGGGTGGGATTTTACTGTTTCAGGATGAGTGATGCCATAAAATCCCACCCATTAGGTTTACAGAGTCAGGAATTCTCGTGTATCTGCACACTCGAAGCAAGGCCAAAAGTTTAACCTCTCGCATTTGATTGCACCAAACATAAAGTGTAAGTATAAACATTTTATTCCAGAATTTGAAGCCCTTTGAAGATGCCATAAATGGATCAAAAATGAATCTTGGCTTTCTCAAAATCGAACAGCAGTGATTTACACTTAGTAAACTGAACTCAAATAAAAAGGTGAAAACAAAATATTTGCCAAAATATATTAAATTATTTCACACATAAATAGAAAAATGCAAGCTTAAAGCAATATGCAGTCTAGTTTATTGAGCACTTGAAAAATTGAACGGAGAAATTATCTTTTTAGCCAAAGCAGTAATATGGTTAAGAGTATGGGTTAGAAATCTAACCCCAGAGTACCATTTTGTGTTCCTCGGTGCCACACATAATTCTGATATGGACCATGTCGGATAACCATTTTGGAAATGTCAAAAGAGCTGTAAAAAGCAAATGTTAAAGTCTTAGAATAGCTTCCAAAAGTGCCAAAAAGGACCCTCAAAAGCAATGGTCAAAGCATTTAAAGTTCCTGCCCTTCAAATTTAAAAACACTCTCTTAAGTATTAAAAATCATTGCTTGTTATATTAATCTGTCTATTGAAATAAGCCTGAGGGCTTCCATGGCTGAATTCAAGTTACATGACTGATTTCACAACCTTCCATTATCACAGTGGGGTGCCTGCCATTTCACAGTTTGCTTGACAGCTAATAATGGTTATAGATTAGTTGAAGTGAGACTAGGAATTCCGATGCTTGATTTTATGAAGGATCTACCATATTGATGAAAGGGATTACGTAACTGAAGGAATGTCAATGAATTGATTTTTTTTACGAATGATTTTGTTTTTTTTAATTAAGTCTGCGATTGACACTTAAGGTTACCAGAAGCCAAACAAGAAGCATCTTTTACCCACATCAAAAGCAGGTATTAAGCTATTATTATGTTTTTAAAAATTAAACTAATGCCTGTTGCAACTTGGCTTGCTCCTGGGGCAGCCAGCAATGGTGTTGATCGTCTCAGGGAATACCATAATTATGCAGTATTGAATGGGGGAAAAATGTTTGCATTCAATTTAATTACACTTACTCCTGATCCCAAAATCTTTGAGCTCTCTCTGACAGTATTCTTGACACTCACAACAACACTTTTAAGACTCCTGATGCCCACTCACACTTGTTGGACGCCAATGAGCAGCCATTCCTCTTTCATACCCCTTGCAAATCTTACGCAATCATGAAGTTTAACAGTGGCACACAAACCTGGGCAAATTCTGAACAATGTGCTTTCTCTATGATAATGAGATCCAAGGCCCAAAATCTCGTAGGCTGGCTATTAGCGCTCTCTGAGTGCAACTCCCAAGAATGGAAGCTGCCAAATGTTTTCGGCTGTGTCTGTGAATATTATACTAATTACATATGACCTTTAAGCCCATTTGCATTGTTACTGCCATGAGCTATGCGAATTAAGAAGCAATAATGGTTAAGCATAAAAAAAGGACTGTGTGGAATATTCTGTTGCGTTACAGTGGATTTTGAAGTTGACAAGCAAGTAAAACTTTCAGATAATTATTCTCTAACCATTGTTTTTCCACCTGCTGTTAAAATTTACAGAAACATTCCAATGAGTAAGCGACATCTCACACTCCCAGTGTTGTGATAGTTTGAATATTCTTTTTAAATTCGTGAATGTGCAAGTTATTGCTAATTGGTCCCATACTTCTTGGCTTCATTAGAATGTGCCAACTGTAATTAGGTAGAAGTGTGAATATTTATATGAGAACTTATGTAAAATCAGCGTTTTACTAGAATGCGTATGTGATGCCTGAGATTCTTCCTTTTATGACAAGAGATGGTGAAACTCATTAGAACATTAGAACAGCATTGATAAGAATAAATTGAGGAAAAACAGTCAGTAACAGAGCACACATCTACCACATTAAAAGGGAAATACCTTTGGGCTGTGGCACGGTGGTTAGCACTCACAGCGCCAGGGACCAGGGTTCAATTCCAGGCTTGGGTCACTGTCTGTGCGGAGTCTGCACGTTCTCCTCGTATCTGCATGGGTTTCCTCTGGGTGCTCTGGTTTCCTCCCACAGTTCGAAAGGTGTGTTGGTTAGGTGCATTGACCACGCTAAAAATTCTCACTTAGGCGAACCCGAACAGGAGTGTGGCGATTAGGGGATTTTCACAGTAACTTCATTGCAGTGTTAATATAAGCCTACTTGTGACACTAATAAATAAAATTTAAACTTAAATCGTATTACTCTTGCACCACTGTTAAATCGAGTGATCATCGTACAAATCATTATGATTTTAGCTGAACATCAGAGAGTTTTCTAGTTTTTAAAAAACGATCCTTGGATTTTTTTTTCTGCATCGAGGCAGTATTACTAACTGGATTAGAATGAGCTGAATTAGAATGTGAATTTAGAAGATTATACGATTTATTTACATTTTGCCTTGCAAACACCCAGCAGCAATGGCCAATGTTGAAGTGGGTAAGAGCCACTTGAACCATTACTAGGAGAAGCAATGCAGTTTGCAACGCCACACATCGCTGCACATAGCAAGTACTCTGACATTTTTAGATGGTAGTTGAAAACCTCAGGTAATTTTGACTCTAAATAACAGTGTGAAATGGGCCATATCAGACCATCCTGCTATTATAAATCCTCCCAAATTTAACTTGCACTGTCATCAATGGAAATGCAAAAAGTGAGGAATTTCTAAAGGGCAGCTGATTTAAAGTTGCATGTTTTACTCACCCAAAGTCAAAATCCATGCTGATGTGATAGTTCAGAAAGCACACCAATGCCTCTACTTTCTCAGGATACGTAGGAAATTTGGCGTATCTGCTACAATTCTTATTAATTTTTACAGATGCAGCATAGAAAGCATCCTGTCCAGATGTATCACAGCTTGGCATGGCTTCTGCTCTGACCAAGACTGCAAGAAACTACAAAGGGTTGTGGACATAGCCCAGTCCATCACACAAACCAGCCTCCCATCCTTTGACTCTGTCTACACTTCCCACAGCCTCAGAAAAGCAGCCAGCATAATCAAGGATCCCACACACCTCGGACATACTCTCTTCCACCTTCTTCCATCGGAGATCACGTACCAACTGACTCAAGAACAGCTTCTTCCCTGCTGCATCAGAATTTTGAATGGACTAACCATATATTAAATTGATCTTTCTCTACACCCTATCTGAAACCGCAACACTATATTCTGCACCCTCACCTTCCTCCCCTCCCTATGTACTGGGCAGCACGGTAGCACAGTGGTTAGCACTGCTGCTTCACAGCTCCAGGGACCTGGATTTGATTCCCGGCTTGGGTCACTGTCTGTGTGGAGTTTGCACATTCTCCTCGTGTCTGCGTGGGTTTCCTCCGGGTCCTCCGGTTTCCTCCCACACTCCAAAGATGTGCGGGTTAGGTTGATTGGTCATGCTAAAATTGCCCCTTAGTGTCCTGAGATGTGTAGGTTAGAGGGATTAGTGGGTAAGTACATAGGGATATGGCGGTAGGGCCTGGGTGGGATTGTGGTCGGTGCAGACTCGATGGGCCAAATGGCCTCTTTCTGCACTGTAGGGTATCTATCTATCTATCTACTATATGAACGGTATGTTTTGCCTGTATAGCGCACAAGAAACAATGCTTTTCACTGTATCCCAATAAATGTGACAATAATAAATCAAAATCAAATCAAATCTCCCCTTATAATTTACTAGAGAGGTGTTTGTTGGAAAATCTTTTCCGTCCCATCATTTCCCATGCCCCTCTGCCCCATCAGGGCTGCCCACAAGTTACTTCACTGCTTGCATCTGGGCTGCCTGATGTTATGTTGGCTTCAGCAAGCTGCATTGGGATACACTTTGGGGACAGGCAGCTTATGAATTTTATTCAAATAAAACATTTGGCTTGGGCTTCTTGGTTCCTAACCTGAACATTCAGGTCTCTCCAGCGGTCAGCTGCATTAAGATTAGAATCTACCCTCGTGTTTCTCGGAAAATTGTTAAATTGTCCCTACAGATCTCTTGACGACACAGAAAGGCCTCAAACCAATGGTGGAAAATGATCTTGATCAGTCTTTCAAAAAGTAAATAAATGAAATCATTATTCTTGATCATTATTTTAAAGCTCAACTTCATTATAAGCCTCACTGCAGGAACTGAAGAGTGGGATTTTATGGCCTTCCGCCTGAGATCAACGGACCTTCCCATTGTCCACCCCTTGCCCACTCCAATTCCTGTGGCAGGCGGGGTGCTAGAATTCTGGTGTATGTTGTGTACCTTTGCTGGGCTAAGTAAAGGGCTGAAATGCAAATTCATTCAAAGCCATGAGACTCAGCATGGGACCTCATTTGAACAATCATCGGGTTGGAATTAGAGCTCCAGTCACAGGTTTATTGCAACTTTTCGCTTACAAAAATCACATCATTGAGAAAAGCCAGTGACCTAACGTTGTGGCCGAATCCCAAGAGTAAAAAGACTGCAGGACGGTTATGAAATCCTAAAAAAATAAGCCTTTAGAATGTCTTTTTTGAGGCAAAGGCCAAACCCTTGCTGGCCTAGAATCCAAGAACATAAGAAGGAAGAACAAGGTGATGAACCTAAAGAGATTCTATTGCAATAGCTCCTTTGGGCAAGTTCAAAGGATATCAGCACCAGTACAACAATGAAGACTAACAAACCAAGGGCTTTGATGCAGCAGTGAAGATCATACCGTAACATTATCAGGTCAGAAGTGGGAATGTTCGCTGATGAGTGCACTATGTTCGGTATTATTTGCGACTCCTCAGATACTGAAGCAATACATGTCCAGCAAGACCAGGGCTTGCGCTGACAAGTGGCAAATAACAGAATACCAGGCAATGACCATCTCCAGCAAGAGAGGATCTAACCATTGCCGCTTGATATTCAATGGTGTTACCATTGCTAAATCCCCCAGTATCAACATCCTGGGGGTTACCATTGACCAGATACTGAACTGGACTAGCTATACAAATACTGTGGCTACCACAGCAGGTCAAAGATTAGGAATTCTGCAGCAAGTAACTCACGTCCTGACTCCTCAAAGCCTGACCACCATCTACAAGGCACAATTTAGGAGTGTAATGGAATACTCTCCAATTGCCTGGATGAGTGCAGCTCCAACAACACTCAAGAAGCTTGACACTATCCCAGACAAAGCAGCCCACTTGATTGCTACCTCTTCCACAAACATTCAAACCCGACAAACAGTGGCAGTTGTGTGTACCATCTACAAGATGCACTGCAGGAACTCACCAAGGTTACTTCGACAGCATCTTCCAAACCCTTGACCACTGCCATAGAGAAGAACAATAACAGCAGATACCTGGGAACACCACCACCTGAAGGTTTCCCTCCAAGTCACTCATCATCCTGATTTGGAGATATATTGCCCTTCCATCACTACCACTGGGTCAAGTTCCTGGAACCCCCTCCCTAACAGCATGGTGAGCATACGTACACCTCAGGGACTTCAGCAGTTCAATAAGGCTGCTCACCACTATCTTCCGGATGGCAACTAGGGATGGGCAATAAATGCTGAAGCCCACATCACATAAATGAATTTGTAAAAATGACAAAAAAACTTTATGAGAAATAAAATACTGTAGTCCCCATAATTTAACCTTGGCAATGCAACTTAATTTCAGAGAATGAACCTTCAAGGCAACATGGTGGGTTGGCCTCATTCACCCCATCAGTAAAGGGACTCCAACTTTTTCAGATGTATAAACGGCAAGGGATTAGAAAGTAAAGACATTGTTAATGTTGCACTCTGTAACATGATAAATACAGAAAGGATGGAACTATTGATGTTGGGGATCATTTTTATTCTGTAAAAGATCTGACAGATTCAATTTCCCAACATCTAGTGATCTTTTTCTAAGAAACATTAATACACTGCCTGCAAACAGACTCAAAAGCAAAGGACAATTTAACATGACAGTCGTTGTAAACTTTTTAAAAAATAAAACATGAAATTATGCAGGATAGCCAGAAGACTGAGGATCCACAAAAGCTTACAGAAGGAATAAAAGAATTCATCTCCAATTCCAAACAGACCTATATCTAGAAGATCTGTAGAATGCAGGAAACATAGATGATATTGGATCTGAAGAGTCCAATATCAAATATTTGTGGTATCCACAATTTGCCAGATGTAGACAGAACGTGATGGGGATAGTGAATATGAAGAAAAGTGTACAACTCGCAATTCCAGACATACATTACTCAGTGCCAGCTCTGTGAACTCATTGAACACTGTGCCATTACTTATCCACTAGGAATTAGATTTATAATTAATCGGTGGACAATCAAATCTTTAATTTCCCTTATAAAGAAAACATTTTGGGGGGGAATTTTCCGACCATTCACATCCTGCCGTCACTGTGAGGACAGAGAATTTGGCACTCAGCCAAATCTCTGTTCACTGCAGTATTCCCGCTGGAATAAACAACCAGAAAATACATTGCCCCTGAGACTCTACAGGTAAAACAACACATTTTCAACATTCTGAATATCATACTGCAGCAATCTAGAGTGCTTTCTTTGGTATTCTCCTAACAATAAAGCTTATGTTTATTATTGTTATATATAATATTGCTTGAACAAAACAATAAAAATTCTCAATTGTAAAACCATTGTTGCCATAATATTGAATTCAGTCTCCTGAAATCTCCTGATTGGCTGTTGCAGTCTTGGAAGAAATCCCATTTACATTGATAAGCGGGCTTTCTGGTGATTTTCTGTCCATGTTATGGAAGACAATTGGGAGAACCCATATAAGAAGTTCCTGGCATACATTTTTGTTCCACACAGCTTTGTACAGGCAACATTGTCCCAAGAAATAGTTTTGACCTCCCTGTTTAGTGCTGTGCTGGACTCTCTTGGTAGTATACTTACCTCTGTGTTTCAAGGTTCTGGGTTCAAACCCTACTCCAGACTTGAGCATTGGAATTATAACCTACATTCCAGGGCAGTACTGAAGAAGAGTAGCACTGTTAGGTAGTGCTATCTTTTGGACGAGACATTAAACCGAGTCTCCAAATGTCTGCTCAGATGAATGGAAAAGATCCTATGGCAACATTTCAAAGATAAGCAGAGGAGTTATTTCCAGCATCCTGGACAATATTTATCTGGTAAGAAGTTTAACAACACCAGGTTAAAGTCCAACAGGTTTATTTGGTAGCAAAAGCCACACAAGCTTTTGGAGCTGCAAGCCCCTTCTTCAGGTCTGAAAAGAATTCATCTCCAATTCCAAACAGACCTATATCTAGAAGATCTGTAGAATGCAGGAAACATAGATGATATTGGATCTGAAGAGTCCAATATCAAATATTTGTGGTATCCACAATTTGCCAGATGTAGACAGAACGTGATGGGGATAGTGAATATGAAGAAAAGTGTACAACTCGCAATTCCAGACATACATTACTCAGTGCCAGAAGAAGGGGCTTGCAGCTCCGAAAGCTTGTGTGGCTTTTGCTACCAAATAAACCTGTTGGACTTTAACCTGGTGTTGTTAAACTTCTTACTGTGTTTACCCCAGTCCAACGCCGGCATCTCCACATCAATATTTATCTCTCAGTCAACATCATACAGAAAGAGAATCTGGTCATTATCACATTGCTGTTTTTGGGAATTTGTTGCACACAAGTTAGTTGCTGTGCTTTTTTAAAAACACCACAACAGTGATGACAGTTCAAAAATAGGTCATTGGTTGAGATGTCTAGTTGTTGTGCAAATTACTATGTAAATACAAGTCTTACATTTTTATGACAATGAGTAGAGTAGGCACTGAATGCACAAAGAAGTAACACTTTTCTTATTGCCATTGTATTTCAGCACCTTCTGATGCTGCAATGATTCGGCTAAGTATCAAGTGTAACAATGGCTGATGCCAATAACAGGTGATCTTTCTTTTTAGCTGCAGGCTCCTTCCAGGCAGCAGCAAGAGACTTGGTAAATGTCAATCAGTTTTTCGCTCACCGCTGTAATACACTGAGCATGGATGCTTTGTTTCAACATGATGGTAAATGCATTCAACGCAAGAGGGTTGCAAAAGATGACGCAATCACAGAAAAAGGGTAGCGTTGACTGTCACACCTTGAAAGAACATATGCAAAATCCCCCAGAACTATTTAAACGAAAAGGATACCAATTGCACATCCAAAAATCAGCAGTTGAAACTAAATCATCAAGAATAGAAATGCACAGTTTCAAGGGACAGCACAGGACAGCCATATCCTTTAAGAATTAGGGATTCTCTTTTCCTTTCAGCCTGAAGCCAAACCAAGAAATGAGTGACCTCCTCAAGCCATGGCTCTTGATAGGACTGCGGAACTGAGTGAAGTCCATTTGAAACAAAAGAATATCAAAATGTAGGCATTTGGCAAGCCCAGAATAATAATTCTGAAATTTGTAATACAATGGGACTGGACTGCATAGAATCATTGATTCATAGAATTATAGAATCATGGAATGCAGTGTAGCAGAAAGTTAATGCTTTTTATGAAATTGACAGCAGCGCTGTGGAAATAGCTGCTTAAGTACAAATGATTACATTTTTGCATGAGCACTTTGGAAACATAAGCAACTATTGGCTGGAATTTTACAACCCCGCCCACCATGGGAATCGGAGCAGGCGAGGGGGCGGACCATGGAAATGTCCGTTGACCTCAGGTGGGATTTTACAGTTTTAGGAACAAGCGAGGCCATAAAATCCCGCCCATTGAACATAAGAACTCAGAGCAGGAGTAGACCATCTGGTCCCTCAAGCCTGCTCCACCATTCGATAAGATCAGAACAAAGAACAAAGAACAGTACAGCACAGGAAACAGGCCCTTTGGCCCTCCAAGCCTGTGCCGCTCCTTGGTCCAACTAGACCAATCGTTTGTATCCCTCCATTCCCAGGCTGCTCATGTGACTATCCAGGTAAGTCTTAAACGATGTCAGCGTGCCTGCCTCCACCACCCTACTTGGCAGCGCATTCCAGGCCCCCACCACCCTCTGTGTAAAAAACATCCCTCTAATATCTGAGTTATACTTCGCCCCTCTCACCTTGAGCCCGTGACCCCTCGTGAACGTCACTTCTGATCTGGGAAAAAGCTTCCCACCGTTCACCCTATCTATCCCCTTCATAATCTTGTACACCTCTATTAGATCTCCCCTCATTCTCCGTCTTTCCAGGGAGAATAACCCCAGTTTACCCAATCTCTCCTCATAGCTAAGACCCTCCATACCAGGCAACATCCTGGTAAACCTTCTCTGCACTCTCTCTAACGCCTCCACGTCCTTCTGGTAGTGCGGTGACCAGAACTGGATGCAGTACTCCAAATGTGGCCTAACCAGCGTTCTATACAGCTGCATCATCAGACTCCAGCTTTTATACTCTATACCCCGTCCTATAAAGACAAGCATACCATATGCCTTCTTCACCACCTTCTCCACCTGTGTTGCCACCTTCAAGGATTTGTGGACTTGGACACCTAGGTCCCTCTGTGTTTCTATACTCCTGATGACTCTGCCATTTATTGTATAACTCCTCCCTACATTATTTCCTCCAAAATGCATCACTTTGTATTTATCCGGATTAAACTCCATCTGCCACCTCTCCGCCCAATTTTCCAGCCTATCTATATCCTGCTGTATTGCCCGACAATGCCCGATCATGGTTGATCTTTTCGTGGATTCAGCTCCACTTACCCACCCGCTCACCATAACCCTAATTCTTTTACTGTTCAAAAATGTATCTATCTTTGCCTTAGAAACATTCAATGAGGTAGCCTTACTGGCTTCACTGGGCAGGGAATTCCACAGATTGTGTCTAAAAGGCACACATTTCACAACAGTGCATTTAAAAAATATTTTCTGTAAGTTAAAAACCAATGCACAGAGTGGACAGGACAAGTCCTTACTCCATCTTCTTGCTTGCTCCAAAACCCAATTCAAATTCAGATTGAATCCAATTCATGGTCCCCACAAGAGAGACAAACAAGATCCAAACTGACAAGAAAAGGCATTGCACTTGGGCTTGATCTAATGCTTGATCTTAGCCAAAAGACCTAGAAGTTCTACAACAGTGCATTTGTAATGTTGTTGATCCACACTTATCTAAAATTGTGAAGGATATGAATATTTTTTCTTGCTGTTCCATCTACAAAACCTCTTCATGCCAACTATTTCCATATTAAAGCTTTCTTTATTCTTTTACTTACATGATTAAAGTATACATTTTTTTTCATCCTATATATCTACCATGGGAACCAAAGCACTAAAATGTCATCCATGAGAATTTGACATTTTGAAAAAAGGAAAATAACAATGTGCACAATTTACATATTGGACAAATGTCGGAAACTGATGGATAAATTCTATTTCAATTATTACATGGCCCAAAGTTTTCCAAAACATTTCAGTGTAACTATTGCTAAAGGGAAGTGTTGGAATTTACTCCCCTAAAGAGCAGTGGAGGCTATTCACTGAATATTTTGAGGCTGAGTTAGATAAAAGATGACAGGCGAGTCAATGCTTATCAGGGGTAGATGGGAAAATAGAATTGAGGTCACATCAGGTCAACCATGACCTTATTAAACAGCGGAGCAAGCTCAAGGTGCTGAATAGCCTATTCTGACTCCTAATTCATATGTTTGTATACTTGAACAGCAGTCTCTCAATGGCCTTGGATGGAGCTCTTCAATTAAACTGATCAAAGTCTTCCGTGTTTGTACATTTTACTGAAGAAACACTTCCGACTGTGCATTTCCTCGGTGACCCTAATGAGTTGCTGACGGGTCAGGAAACAGGTTTCACAGGCAGGAAGGTGCCAGGCTAAAGCACCTTCTCGTTGGCTTCTTAACAACTTTAACAACTTCTTAATTGCTTACCTGTAAGTTCCAAGGGAGATCTCCCCTCACCTTCAATCCTGCTCTGGGAAAAGCAGAAAAGGGTAGGATCATGTCAGCTCCCTAATCCTGCATATCAATGACAGGGACTTTTGTATCTTGAATCCCACCTCCAACATTCTGCTTGAGATCATCCTTTTTGGTTGAGTAAGGAAGGCCAAAAAGGTGCGAGTGGAAATTACACACAAATGCATTATAGATCACAAGGAGCCCTTGGGCAGGTCCTTGGAATAGTTTCACAAAATGAAAAGGAACACAAAGATTTGGAGAGATTGTTGCTGTAATGCAGCAGTGAGCAACAGATAGCAGATACAAAATTAACTAACAGTTGCTATAGATGAATATGAAAGAAAGCCCACCTAAATGTTAAGAAGGATAATCAAAGGTGTATACAAGTAAAAATGGTGTTCTCATAAAATTCCAATACACGTGAGACAGAGCAACTTACTGCTAGAAGCAATTTCTAGGGACGACACTGTTTAATCCAGACTGTTTATATATTTATAAGCAAACATACATAATAGGACCACAATGAATGGAACAACTAATGTGCACTTCAAAATTTGATAAAGTATGAAAATAGAAAATTGATGGAACGAAGGGGCAATGTTCCCAAGGTCCTGCACTCAGATAGCAATAAAAAATAGAATACTGTGCACAGGAACAATGATGCTGAACCTTTACCTGCCTGTGTCTGAAAAACATCACAGCTGAATTTTCTTTATGGCTTTTCAGTGGTTGCTCTTGACTGAACCTGAAGAGGGCACAGCAATATAATACAACCGTCGCATGATCAACATTTTTAATCTCAGTTAATCTCGGGTTTAATTGCATACTTAATTGATGCAATTATTACATCCATCTCATTCAGATCTGTGTTATCACTGATGTTACTGATTACAAAGAACAAAGAAAATTACAGCACAGGAACAGGCCCTTTGGCCCTCCAAGCCTGCACCGACCATGCTGCCTGACTTAACTAAAAACCCCTACGCTTCCAGGGACCTCTATTCCCATCTCATTCATGTACTTGTCAAGATGCCCCTTAAAAGTCACTACCGTATCCGCTTCCACTACCTCCCCCGGCAACGAGTTCCAGGCACCCCACCACTCTCTGTGTAAAAAATCTGCCTCGTCTCTTTTAAAACTTGCCCCTTAAACTTATGCCCCCTAGTAATTGACTCTTCCACCCTGGGAAAAGGCTTCTGACTATTATTATTACTGTCATCCCAAAGCAACCCAGACCACAGCCATCTTTCACTTGGACCTACAGTCTTCTGGACGCAGCACTGAGTTCAACAAGATTGTTTCTTTTTTGCATTAGTCAGTTTTAATCTTGTTTTTTCATATTTTCTTTCAGCCACAGCTCATTATTATTCTGCCATACACACTCCAGACACATCTTTTAATCCTTTTTGCTCCTCCCTTTGCCTTTTGTACCATGAAATCTTTCATCAGTTAATCTCACCTG
Source organism: Mustelus asterias (assembly GCF_964213995.1). Lineage (NCBI taxonomy): Eukaryota > Metazoa > Chordata > Chondrichthyes > Carcharhiniformes > Triakidae > Mustelus > Mustelus asterias. The sequence goes on from NC_135810.1 coordinate 18,929,142, forward strand.
TTCTCCAGCTCATTATAGACCTTTCCTTTTGATCTTCCCCTCACCTGCCCCTCCCCCCTTTTAATTGATTTGATTTGATCGGATTTGATTTGCTTTATTATTGCCACATGTATTGGCACACAGTGAAAAGTATTGTATCTTGCGCACTATACAGCTAAAACATACCTTTCGTAGAGAAGGAAAGGAGAGAGTGCAGAATGTAGTGTTCCAGTCATAGCTAAGGTGCAAAGAAAGATCAACTTAATACAAAGTAGGTCCATTCAAAAGTCTGATGGCAGCAGGGGAGAAACTGTTCTTGAGTCAGTTGGTATGTGACCTCAGACTTTTGTATCTTTTTCCCGATGAAAGAAGTAGGAAGAGAGTATGTCCGAGGAGTGTGGGGTCCTTGATTATGCCGGCTGCCTTTCCGAGGCAGCAGGAAGTGTAGATAGTGTCAATGGGTCGGAGGTTGTTCAAAGCCTATTCTATTTTGATCACCTTTCAGTTCTGAAGAAAGGTTCTTGACCTGAAATGTTAATTCTGGACATGATTTTCCAGATCTGCCAGCAGTGGGCACCATGGCGGGAAAATTTAGAGTGTGGCCCGCGATGCTGGCTGCCGCTGATAGGACTGTAAAATCCCACCTTCTGCTTCTCTTTCCGCAGTTGCTGTCAGACCTGCTGAGTATTTCCAACATTTTCTCTTTTTATTCTAGACTATAGTCCATGTTCTTTTACTGAGTAACTTGGGTTGATAATGTTGGCCCCTCTTCCTACTGATATAATACCTACAGTTGTAATAGAAAAGAAAAATGTGCACTTCTCAACATAGGCCAGAATTTGCCGGTCCCCCCTCTTTCCTATGCCCCTGCCATCCTTTCCCCCCACTCCTGATTCCTTCCCCCTCCCACCCTGCACCTGGCCCCCACCAGCAGGTTTTCCCACAGCGGGGATGACTTGCAATTGGCTGCCAGCAGGCTCTTCCAGTCCCGTCGAAGCTGATATTGATTTGCATGACTCGCCATTCCACTGCTGGTGAACCTATGGTTGACTTCCATGGGAACGGAAGATTCTGCCAGTGGGAATGGCCATAGAATCCCACTTACGACCCAAGGGCCATCGAGTTTGCTGTTACTTACCAAGTCGTCACACAAAACAACAATCATGCAGGTGTTGACTAACCATGGCAATCAATTTGATCAATTAATCTAAAATATAGTCAGACACGATGTGAGAAAAAAATTCCAGTACTAGAAAGGTTTGGAGACCTGAGGTCCAGGTTACCTGTTTAACCCAAGCACAATAAACCTATGATGATCATAGTTTAAAGCAAACAAACACTGTATCCCAAAACATTACATTCTAAGGGAACTCATAGAATCCTTTCAGTGCAGAAGGAGGCCATTTGGCCCATCAAGTCTGCACTGACTACAAACCCACCCAGGCCCTATACACATAGCCCCATGCATTTACCCTAGCTAGTCCGCCTGAAACTAAGGGGCAATTTATCATGGCCAATCCACCTGACCTGCACAGCTTTGGAGTGTGGGAGGAAACCGGAGCACCCAGAGGAAAGCCATGCAGAAACGGAGAGAATGTGCAAACACCACACAGACAGTGACCCAAGACGGGAATCCAACCCGGGTCCATGGCGCTGTGAGGCAGCAGTGCTAACCACTGTGCCACCATGCTGCCCTCGATCGAATTTGACATTGAATTAATCACCTAAGTGAATGTTCATTCAGTCGTGTCCGTGATGAACTAGGAAGATGTTGATTAACAGATGAGAAGATTTGAATTTCCATTCAGAACCTTGGTCATGTAGCTGCAAGCCCAGTGCTACCTAAACTACTAGGAAATATTTAGATTTAAAAAAAATAAAAAGTCCAACAGGCTCCATTTACCCTGTGTGTTACAGGAAGCTGGTTGCTAAATCAATTAAAACTGATAATCACTTTGCATTTTTCAGCTGGATACCGCATGACACTTTGCTAACAAGACTAAGATCATAATTCTTCCACATCGAAATGATAATGACATCTCCAGCAATCTGAATACTCTTTGACATTCCCTAACAAGTGTAGGCAGGGTATCTGCAATGGTTCACACAGATACGGCGTATAGCAAAGCATTCGTCTACTGTCTACAAATCAAGTAATTACTAACAATGCTAATTGTATTCTGTGCAGGCAAAGCTGGCAGAACGAATATAAATCTTTGGTTTACACTGAAAACATCCCCATCCCCCCATTGATATACAACTGGCATAACTCTGATCACACCCTCAAGAAAGTGATACAATTCTCACCACCCACCTGAATTTCAAAGGCATTTCCTCATTATGCTCAGTCAATGCAGTTCACTTCACAACCTCGAATGTAATGTGCTTCATCTGCATATTACCTGTTGTTCAAAAATTGGCTTTAAAGCAGTATGTTATATGCGGATCCTTGAACATCAAAGACAGTCAGATAGCATATTTCTGTAATACTGCCAATATATAAGAAAACAGCCAGTTTCTAATCCGTCTGATTAGATCAAAACGTGCTCACTAAAAACTGGAGACAAAAGCGTAGAGATGCCATTTCTCTTGATTTCAGAAGAGCAGACAATATTTTTTAGAAGTAATTATGGTACATCTTAGATCTTGGTGCTGGACACTAATCTTCTAACAAGCTGCAAAAAAGCAACTGTTTTTTGTTATACTTTTCCAATTCAATCAAATCAAATCCAATTCAGAGTCTCAACAAGTTGAGACATTTCAGATCCAGGCTGACAAGACAGGACGGGAGACCAAAACCACCCTGTCCTGGGCCTGATCTACATGAGTCAAGCTGATTGGAGAAGAGGGAGGATCCTCCTCCAAGACTTGAGCTCATTTGCATCTTAGCCAAAAGGCCGAGATGCCGCTGTTGCAAAGTAAAATTATTAACTCTAAGGGTTGCTGTCTACTTTTCGATTGCATGAAATCCCAGCCAATAGGGGCGATTCTCCCAGCCCACTGCGCTGCTGTTTAGCGGACTCCCAGCCGGGAGCCAGAGCCTCTGTGTGTCTCCGGGGCCCGGATTTCTGGCATTGTCAGCTCCTCTCTAGAAATCGGCGCAGAGCTGATCGAAATATTTTAATCGCCATTTCAATATCAGTAGCGGGCTGGGATTGAAGCCTCCAGGGACGCGAGCCTCTCCCCCTGCCAGGAGTGGTTCATTCTAGCGTGGTTTACAACAGCTCCCCACAAACGGGGAACTGGTGACTCAACCCCCTTGGAGTGAAGGGAGGCCACGGAGACCCCCTGAGAGGTCGGGGGTAAAGGGGGTGCCCTCTGGGTATTGCCAGCATGGCAGTGCCAGCCTGGTCTCCTGGCACTGCCCAAGGGGCAAAGTGGCAATGCCAAGTGGGCAGGGCCAGAGGGGGGTTGGGGCTTATTGGGAGCAGGACCTATGGGGGGCCAATTTGTGGGGGTCCCACTGCCCTCTGCATTGGGATTAGTGGCAGAGGGAGGGAAGGGGCTGATCGGGGCTGGCCATCGGGGTGGGGTGGGCCACCAGTGGGTTCAGGGCTGCTGGTGGGAGGTCAGGAATGCCGGGGGGGGGGGAATTGGGGAGATCGGGGCTAGCGGGGGCAGGGCAGGGCATCGGGAGACGTCTGGAGGCCAGTGATCGGGGGGGGGGGGGGGGGGGCTGGGGGGGGGGGGGGGTTGGGGGGTTCGCAAGGCCAGCAATGTGGGGTGGCGGACTGGCCAGCCATCGGGATGCCAGCAGTGCGGGGCTACTGTGCATGCGCCAACCTCGGCACTGACAGATCGACTCATGCGCTGTGGCCTGCTCAGCGCTGTGCTGCCAGCCTCTCCAGCCAGAATCGGCCCTGCCTCTGGATTTTCATTGTGGATCTCGCTAGAGCACTCTGTGATGCACAAAGTGTGGGAGATTCATTTTTAAAATCCCCCTGAAAATACCAACGGAATTTACTCCAATGTTTACGTGAATTTGGCACTTGGAATTTTTTTTAAATTCTGACCAATATAATTGGTGGACTGATTGACAAAACCAAACAACATTTGAACCTGAAAGGTTAAAGTTATCATCATTAATATTCAAATCTGCCTTGTCATTTAGGTAATTAGCACTTTTGAACTCCAAACCTTGATCTGGCCATTTCCTTGCCCATCTTGGTATTGATTGGCCTGTTAATATCAGTTTCTTAGACTTCGCTTCACCAGTCCTCATGGAGGATTGTGGTCAACAATTTAATCTCATTCACATCCTTGCCCACATGGCCATGTACTTGCTGTGTACAATTACAACCAACTTTTGATTTGTAACTAACTAGGCAAATGCCTTGCAATTTATTTTGCGTCGTGTTTTATTTTGGACTGCACTCATCTTCTGTGCATTTCATTGAAAATGTGTTTCTGTTTTGTTTTAGTTAAATTGAAATCATGTCCAATGCTCAACAGTGACATTGCCATATGTCCACACTTGATGTCCTGAAGTCTGTGCCTGTCACTTATATACAAATTCAATAGGCAGTTGCTGAAGGCAAGTTCATCACAAAACCTCCCTGCCTCTCCATCTTTCAGATATTCCTCACAATAGTAGCGTTGGACCAATCATTTGATCATCTCCTGTAATACCTCCTTCTATGCCAGGCAATGTAAAAACACCTTGTGTCATTTTATATATGAAGGGTGCTCAATAATTTCAAGTCATTTCAAAAACAAGACCCACACATGGTGCAGGGGGTGGAATGGGACCACTACAGGCCGTCATCAAAAATAATATTTGCAGATGTCTAAACTGAGCAGACTGTTTCTCCTTATTTCCTATTAAAAGCGTAGATAGCTATTGGCAACCTCTTCCCCTCCTGTCTTGATACCTGTCACAATCCCCTCTTCCCTCACCTTACCCGTTACAATATCCAGATATTCAGGGCTTCTAATCAGCACTCACATGATCCCAATTTCCTCAATTTCCCAGTTGCACCCCCCCCCCCACCCCCCCCCCCTGCCAGCTCCCCACCACCTCCCCCCTACCCCAACCTCACCTTCTGATCACCCTCCCTGTGGAGCTGACCCCTTCCTGTTCATCTTCCCCTTTAACAGTCTCCCTGAGGAATGCTTCCTGCAAAAGCTTCAAGGCTGACAGAATTCTCACATGCACATTCAAGAACTGATGGAATATATTGGCCTTAAAAGCCTCTGATGTCAATCCCAGTCAACTTAATTAAGAGGAAAGGGTTTTCTTCTATTAATATCCAGACAGCATGTGTTGCCAATCAACTTATCCTACATGACATGACTGCTAACCAGGCAGATATTTTGATGTGTTTATCATGTGACAATTAATCATAGTAAGAAGTTTAACAACACCAGGTTAAATTGCCAGTTCCAAAGATTCAGTGCCGTAGGAAGATTGATTGGTGATCAGGGCATTCCTTACAGTCATGGTTAATGACTACTGTACAGTATGCACAGATAAAGGAATAGAATAAATAAAATGGGTTCCATGGGACTACAGGAAATTTGAATGATCATAGACATTCTGAAGTCTTGCTTGAGGTGCCTGGGCAAATCTAGTACAATATTAAGATACAACCCAGCAGAGGTGAGCTGAAGTACAGTAGCTTACTGCAAAATTAATAATATCCGCAGGAAGTGCTGTTACCTCCCAACGCTGAAGAGGATGATCAGTAAGAAAAGGGAGATTACTTTCAATAAAACCAAAATTATGAGGACAAGTGAAACTTCTTCCACATGGCTGGTGTTCCCTCCCACTCTGCCTCAACCCCACACATTCCTGATTGCCCCATTAAAATTTGTATTTCCAAAAACATCTCAATAATAACTTCATACCTTCACATTTAATTAGCTCAGTTCAATAGCTTTCACACATCCAGAAAACAACACTGGAGTCTATGTATTCAATCAATTTTACCTTCCAGTCTAATACATTATTTCCAAATCATAGAATTGCTACACTGCATAGGAGGCCATTCATCCCATCGAGTCTGCACTGATTCTCCGAAAGAGCATCCATCCAGGCACATCCCACCCCCCCCATCCCCATAACCCCATATATTTACCATGGTTAATCCACCTAACCTATGTATCTTTGGACACTAAGGGGCAATTTACCATGGCCAATCCACCTAACCTGCACATTTTTGGACTGTGGGTAGAAACCGGGGCACCTGGAGAACGCACACAGAAATGGGGAGAACGTGCAAACTCCACACAGGCAGTCACCCAAGGCCAGAATCTAACTCAGTTCCTTGGTGCTGCGAGGCAGCAGTGTTAACCACTGTGCCAACGTGCTGGCAATGATTCCTACAGGGGCCATTTTCACTTCCACAAAATGACCTTTAACAGAGTCACTGACCTCAAAATGGTGTTGGTAGACATACTGCCAACAATCAGGCTGCTGGCACTTAACTGGGGTCTACCATCGAATGTAGAGTCATAGAATCATAGAATCCTACAGTGCAGAAGCAGGCCATTCAACCCTTCAAAGAACAAAGAACAAAGAACAGTACAGCACAGGAAACAGGCCCTTCGGCACTCCAAGCCTGTGCCGCTCCTTGGTCCAACTAGACCAATCGTTTGTATCCCTCCATTCCCAGGCTGCTCATGTGACTATCCAGGTAAGTCTTAAACGATGTCAGCGTGCCTGTCTCCACCACCCTACTTGGCAGCGCATTCCAGGCCCCCACCACCCTCTGTGTAAAAAACATCCCTCTAATATCTGAGTTATACTTCGCCCCTCTCACCTTGAGCCCGTGACCCCTCGTGAATGTCACTTCTGATCTGGGAAAAAGCTTCCCACCGTTCACCCTATCTATCCCCTTCATAACCTTGTACACCTCTATTAGATCTCCCCTCATTCTCCGTCTTTCCAGGGAGAACAACCCCAGTTTACCCAATCTCTCCTCATAGCTAAGACCCTCCATACCAGGCAACATCCTGGTAAACCTTCTCTGCACTCTCTCTAACGCCTCCACGTCCTTCTGGTAGTGCGGCGACCAGAACTGGATGCAGTACTCCAAATGTGGCCTAACCAGCGTTCTATACAGCTGCATCATCAGACTCCAGCTTTTATACTCTATACCCCGTCCTATAAAGGCAAGCATACCATATGCCTTCTTCACCAACTTCTCCACCTGTGTTGCCACCTTCAAGGATTTGTGGACTTGCACACCTAGGTCCCTCTGTGTTCCTATACTCCTGATGACTCTGCCATTTATTGTATAACTCCTCCCTACATTATTTCTTCCAAAATGCATCACTTCGCATTTATCCGGATTAAACTCCATCTGCCACCTCTCCACCCAATTTTCCGGCCTATCTATATCCTGCTGTATTGCCCAACAATGCTCTTCGCTATCCGCAAGTCCAGCCATCTTCGTGTCATCCGCAAACTTGCTGATTACACCAGTTACACCTTCTTCCAAATCATTTATATATCTCACAAATAGCAGAGGTCCCAGTACAGAGCCCTGCGGAACACCACTGGTCACAGACCTCCAGCCGGAAAAAAGACCCTTCGACCACTACCCTCTGTCTCCTATGGCCAAGCCAGTTCTCCACCCATCTAGCCACTTCTCCTTGTATCCCATGAGCCTTAACCTTCTTAACCAACCTGCCATGTGGGACTTTGTCAAATGCCTTACTGAAATCCATATAGACGGCATCGACGGCTCTTCCTTCATCAACCGTTTTCGTCACTTCCTCAAAAAACTCCACCAAATTTGTATGGCACGACTTCCCTCTTACAAAACTATGCTGTCTGTCACTAATGAGATTGTTCCGTTCTAAATGCACATACATCCTGTCTCTAAGAATCCTCTCCAACAACTTCCCTACCACGGACGTCAAGTTCACCGACCTATAATTTCCTGGGTTATCCCTGCTACCCTTCTTAAACAACGGGACTACATTCGCTATCCTCCAATCCTCAGGGACCTCACCCGTGTCCATAGAAACGACAAAGGTTTCTGTCAGAGGTCCAGCAATTTCATCTCTCGTCTCCCTGAGCAGTCGAGGATAGATGCCATCAGGCCCTGGGGCTTTGTCAGTTTTAATGTTCCCTAAAAAACCTGACACTTCCTCTCTTGTAATGGAGATTTTCTCTAACGGGTCAACACCTCCCGCCGAGACACTCCCGGCTAACACGCCCCTCTCCTTCGTGAATACCGACGCAAAGTATTCATTTAGGATCTCCCCTATTCCCTTGGGTTCTAAGCATAATTCCCCTCCTTTGTCCCTGAGAGGTCCGATTTTCTCCCTGACAACTCTTTTGTTCCTAACGTATGAATAGAATGCCTTAGGATTCTCCTTAATCCTGCCTGCCAAGAACATCTTTTGACCTCTTTTTGCCCTTCTAACTCCCCGTTTGAGTTCTTTCCTACTCTCTCTGTATTCCTCCAGAGCTCCATCTGTTTTCTGTTGCCTGGACTTAACGTACGCCTCCCTTTTCATTTTAATCAGATCCTCAATTTCCCTGGTTATCCACGGCTCTCGAATCCTACCTTTCCTATCTTTCCTTTTTACAGGCACATGCCTATCCTGCAGCCTTATCAATAGTTCCTTAAAAGACTCCCACATGCCAGACGCGGACTTACCCTCGAACATCCTCTCCCAATCAACATCCACCAATTCCTGCCTAATCCGGCTATAGTTAGCCTTCCCCCAATTTAGCACCCTGCCCGTAGGACAGCACTCATCCTTGTCCATTACTATCCATCGAGCCTACACCGACCGCAGAACTATGTTTTAGTAGCAGTCGCTGTTAATAAGCAGCTTGATGTCCCATGACTCATATTGGGTTCTGTTTACCAATTTAGGAGAGAATTGAACCTGCTTCAAGCACTCTTTAATCAAGAACACTAGTTCTTGAGGGACACGGCTGAATAAGCAACAGCCGTTCAGAAAGGCAATATGCGCCCCAAAAAATGTCAAACTAAAGTTATTACTTTCTATTGTGTTTTATCTTGTGTGCTTCTCATGGTGTACTCTGAGTGATGTGGCAGGGAAGATTCCCCTGAAACTTTGAAGATTGAGATGATTTTCACCTTTAGTGAAACTGTTGTTACTGAGGGTCCATCTCGTCATTGCCTTGCACTAACAAGGAGTGCTGGGTCCATTTTGGAGGCTTTTTGATATCCAGGTATTGAAGGGGACACTATGGTAATTAGTTCATTGTTATTCTCATCATAAATGTCCATTACCACTATGACTTTATCGATAGTTACATGGGTACGATGGGTGTAGAGGGATATGGGCCAAATGCGGGCAATTGGGATTAGTTTAGGGTTTAAAAAAAAAGGACGGCATGGAGAAGTTGGGCCGAAGGGCTTGTTTCCATGATGTAAACCTCAATGACACTTCTTGCAATCCATCGAAGGGTGGCTCAGAGGTGCTACCATTTGATTTGATTTGATTTATTATTGTCACATGTATTAACATACAGTGAAAAGTATTGTTTCTTGCGCGCTATACAGACAAAACATACCGTTCATAGAGAAGGAAATGAAAGAGTGCAGAATGTAGTGTTACAGTCATAGCTAGGGTGTAGAGAAAGATCAACTTAATGCAAGGTAAGTCCATTCAAGAGTCTGACAGCAGCAGGGAAGAAGCTGTTCTTGAGTCGGTTTGTATGTAACCTCAGACTTTTGTATCTTTTTCCCGAAGGAAGAAGTTGGAAGAGAGAATATCTGGGGTGCGCGGGGTCCTTAATTATGCTGGCTGCTTTGCCGAGGCAGCGGGAAGTGTAGACAGAGTCAATGGATGGGAGGCTGGTTTGCGTGATGGATTGGGCTACATTCATGACCTTTTGTAGTTCCTTGCGGTCTTAGGCAGAGCAGGAGCCATACCAAGCTGTGATACAACCAGAAAGAATGCTTTCTATGGTGCATCTGTAAAAGTTGATGAGAGTCGTAGTTGACATGCCAAATTTCTTTAGTCTTCTGAGAAAGTAGAGGTGTTGGTGGGCTTTCTTAACTATAGTGTTGGCATGGGGGGACCAGGGCAGGTTGTTTGTGATCTGGACACCTAAAAACTTGAAGTTCTCGACCCTTTCTACTTCGGCCCCTTTGATGTAGACAGGGGCATGTTCTCTATTACACTTCCTGAAGTCAATGGCAATCTCCTTCATTTTGTTGACATTAAGGGAGAGATTATTGTTGCCGCATTAGTTCAACAGATTCTCCATCTCATTCCTGTACTCTGTCTCATCATTGTTTGAGATCTGACCCACTACGGTGGTGTCGTCAGCAAACTTGAAAATCGAATTGGAGGGGAATTTGGCCACACAGTCATAGGTGTATGAGGAGTATAGCAGGGGGCTGAGAACACAGCCTTGTGGGGCACCGGTGTTGAGGATGACTGTGGAGGTGGTGTTGTTGTCTATCCTTCCTGATTGTGGTCTGTGAGTTAGGAAGTTCAGGATCCAGTCACAGAGGGAGGTGCCGAGGCCCAGGCCACGGAGTTTGGAGATGAGTTTCATGGGAATAATAGTGTTAAAGGCTGAGCTGTAGTCAATAAATAGGAGTCTGGCATAGGTGTCCTTGTTATCTAGGTGTTCCAGGGTTGAGTGCAGGGCCAGGGAGATGGCGTCGGCTGTGGACCTGTTGCGGCAGTAGGCAAACTGTAGTGGATCCAGGCAGTCCGGGAGGCTGGAATTGATTTGTGCCATGGCTAGCATTTCGAAGCACTTCATAATGATGGATGTCAGAGCCACCAACCGATAGTCATTAAGGCACGTTGCTTGTTTTTTCTTAGGTACCAGGACCCTTAGGACCCTGGAGACACCCGATCTTTTTTATTTTACTGATATTTTATAAGCAGCGTGGTCTCTTTAAAATTTTGGACAGCCTGTTAGATGTGTAAGTTTAGACCTAACCATAAAAACATTTTTAAAACTGTCACTGTTAAGGTTGATGTCTTGTAGCACATCCCTGCCTGTGAGCCAGAATCTCTAGATCTGTGTCCACTTGATGTTCATGGAAGGAACATTCATGATGTGATCAAGCAGATTGATTAATTATCAGCCAGCAAATCCTTCCAAATCGCCCATGGGAGGTGGTATGAGCCAGAGAGGCTCCTGGCCAGCCGTGCTTGAAATCGAGTGGCACCCTGATGCTGTCGCCTCTGGCCTTAGGCAGGCAACTTGTACCAGGAAAAGGTAAGCTGTGGAAACAAATATAAATGTATGCTTCGGCATTCTTCGATGTCTTTAGACATGAGAGTTTTTGAAGCCTAAGGGCGTGATTTTCCAGCCCTTCTTGCCAACAGAATCTTCCGGTCTACTGTAGGTGCTCCCCATACCCCCACTACCCCACCCCACCTCCCGCCTCCCCTCCCACCCTCCGTGGTGGGTTTCCCAGCAGCATAGCCAGCCAGCAACGCAAAGACCATTGGTTTCAGTGGGATCTTCCGGTCCTGCTTGTGGCCAATGACATGCCGCCTCCCCTGCTGGAAAATTCGCCGTGGGGTGGGGGGGTGGATGTTGCAGTTGGAAAATCCCATCCTAAGGTTCTTAATCCACCAATGACCTAAGTAGTCTTCTTGATGACTTGTTGTCTCAGGTACCCCTAAACTGCTGCAGTCTTTAGGTATTATACATTGTATAATAATCCTCATCATCGTATAGATGTGGGTAATGCGCTCCTCACACTGAGTTATTTACCATCTTAACTGGTAGATGCAAAAACCATCTTCACTGCCTACATATGGGGTTCATGTTACCAAATCATGGTTGTGAAGTCTGGATCCTTGAGATCCGAGTCCCTAGCGACCTTGGTTAAAAGAAGGTGTTTATCAGCTAAAGGAAGTTATTCCATAATTTTCCATGAGAGATAACTCACTGGTTCTCTTCCACCCTCAGGTCTTCATGCTGAGTCATGTTCTCTGTGTTGCCTGGAGAATCCCTTCTTACTTGTTGACGTCTTACTCCCTGACTGTGGCTCTGGCCTGGGATAGGAGCATTTAAAATGTCTTGGCACAGTGTGTGAGGCAAGAATTGTGCACATTTGAAGACATGACACCATTTCCAATTAGAAAACATCAATTTCCTTTAAACATCTCTACATCAAGAGCAGCACACTATCCTTCTGTTTAGGCTGTGTGAGGATACACAGCAGGAAAGGGACAACCAGTTGGCTCATTTGCTTCTGAGGTGAATTGTGCAAGTTTCCTTTCACCCACTTACTGACACAGAAGTAAGTAAGGAGAGACAATCTGCCTCTATTATTACAGAATGTCAATGGAAAATAATGTAACCTTCACCACCCCAGTGAGATCATTACAGTGTTTCTTCGCATTGTGCAATAGCTCATGAGGTTCTGGAGATTCTGAAATGACAGCTTCAGCAACCACCGTCAGAAATGTTTAGAGACAATCTTGTGAAGATTTCCGTTCAAAGCTCTTGGATTTTATTCCTTCCGGTCCCTGTACCAGACAGCAGAATATCCACAGTTGTATCTGTCATCCTGCTGCCAAATTCCTTGAAAACATTCTTCCTCCTGAAGTATTTGCACTCCAGTGATACGGTTCTAAATTTGTTGATAATATGTGGTCTTTAATTAGTCATGGCATTGGAAATACTGTGGAACAAACTGATTTCCACAAAGGGTTGACTGACATGGGGAGAAATAATATTGAGGCTTTTAAAAAGGATGTACACATAGATTGCTACAAAATTCAAAGGTTAAAGGATATATAATTAATGTCCTCAACTTTATGACTGGTTATTTGGGAAAGGAGAGTTCCCTGACAAAATTAAAGGTGCAAATGGATGGGTGGCAGGCCAGTAGGTGTCAGATCCACAATGCTGCCTTCACAATTAATTGGAATATTTTAAGAATAGAAAAGAATAATACAGGAGAAATAGACTGAATCCAATAAGAACATGTAGAATTATAAGGAATGCTAAAACAGCCAGTAAAAAAAAATGAATTCCATAAGTTGTAAGAAAGCGAGAGAGGTGACTGGATCCCACATGAGATGAATCGAAGTGTAGGTGGGAACAAAGAACAAGGAACAAAGAACAGTACCGCACAGGAACAGACCCTTTGGCCCTCCAAGCCTGCGCCGATCATGTTTACCTATCTAGACCAACCACTTATATCCCTCCATTCCCCGTTTGTTCATGTGTCTATCAAGATAAGTCTTAAATGTGGCTAACGTAACTGCCTCAACCATCTCACTTGGCAGTGCATTCCGCCCTCATCACCCGCTATGTAAAAAACTTCCCCCGCACATTGACCCCTTTCCCCCTTATCTTGAACTTGTGTCCCCTTGTAATTGTCATTTCTGCCCTGGGAAAAAGCTTCCAACTGTTCACCCTATCTATACCTCTCATAATTTTATAAACTTCTATCATGTCGCCCCTCAACCTCCGTCTTTCCAAGGAGAACAATCCCAGAGTCAGCAGTTGCATAGAGACATACCAATCAACAGACAACATACATGTGTTGTGTTATGACGATGGAGAAAAATTCTGGACTCATACAAGGAAATATTGGAATTTTTAAAAGATCTGAATTGTGTATTGTACAAAATGGACATGAACATCAAAGATGGCTGAGAATCTACAACTAGCCACTGACAGGAACGGCTACAGAGGGTTTCTCTCAGGATCAATGGAATTCCCCCCTGTGCTTACAGACAAGGCATTTGTAAAACCATCCAAAGACTGATTATCATTCCTGGTAAGGATAATGGGACATAATGGCCCTCTCTTCTTCAAGACCCTGTGTTGTGGCCTACTCAAGCTAATATATTCAGGTCCTCTTGGAATACACACCTCAGGCAAAAAGCCTGCTTGTTACCAGCCTGGTTTGTTTTAACTGTCAGTCTGTGTATTTGTGCTGAGATGTTGCCGCACTGAAGAAAATACCTGAGACAGGGTTCCTGCAAAGTAGCCATATTTTGCAGGAACATCTAAAGCATAGGGAGAGGAGAGGGGGTGGAGAATTGGCAATGATTTTCCCCATTGCTGCTATGCCTCATCCACAGGAATCTTCTGGCTTTCTACTCCAGAGGAAAAATCCCAGTGGAATTAGGTTTAACGCTGATGAGTGATTGAAACCTTTGTTCAAATCGGTGGGAAATGGAAGATCCCACTGACATGAAGGGCTGGAAAATTCCAGCCCCCATTTCTCACCATCAGTTGGTAGCTATTATGGTGACCTCAGACCTGGACAGCATTTCAGACCAATTTTCTCAAGTGGTATTTACAATGATACCACTATTTTTTGGTAGAGTATATTTAACCTGTGATACAATCTGTGCCACCATACATTTATTGTGAAATATCTTTTTATAACAGGGACATTGCAAGTTATCCATAAATATTTTGCACGGTAGTTTTAATTATTCCTTTCAAAATCTCACTCAGATTCACTCAGACGAATCCAGTTTGCCACAATTGTCAATGAGGGGCTGAATCACTGACCGTGGCAAAATACTGATTAATTATCCATAAGCACTAATGTATTAGCATACCAGGGAATTCACTCCTCCTTGTCTATCGTACCAGAAGGAAAGGCATCAGAATATTTTCACTGACGGACAGCACCCCACCCACCCCATTGACTGGCATTCATTCTAAGAAAAATAAAATGTTTTTGCCTTGAGAATCTAAAAAAAAAAGAGTATTTGTATCAGCAATTAATTACTTCATGTGCACCAGAATACTAGCATACCTTTGAACAATGATACCACTATTTTTTGATCGAGTATATTTAGCCTATGATACCATCTGTGCCACCGTGCATTTATTGTGAAATATGTTTTTTTAACAGAGACGTTACAAGTTATCAGTATTTTGCATGGTATTATAATTATTCCCACTCAGCTGAATCCAGTTTGTCGCAATGGGCAGCACAGTGGCTCAGGGGTTAGCACTGCTGCCCCACAGCATCAGGAACTCGGGTTCGATTCCGGCTTTGGGTCAGTGTCTGTGTGGAGTCTGCACATTCTCCACGTGTCAGTATGGGTTTCCCCCGAGTGCTCTGGTTTCCTCCCACAGTCCCAAAGACATGCTGGTTAGATGCATTGGCCGTGCTAAATTCTCCCTCAGTGTATCCGAACAGGTGCCGGGTAGGGGATTTTCACAATAACTTCATTGCAGTGTTAATGTAAGCCTACTTGTGACAATAAATATGTGACTTTAAACACAGACTACACAGAGTCAATCATTGGTGCTACAGTGGAAAATATTAAATTGAATCAGCCTCATCCTATGTGTTATGTTCCCCACTGCTTTTACTGATGGACATTCAGGTCCCAGAATTGAACCCCGACTCCATGGACCATGGGCCCTATTTTACCATTTTGATTCTAAGTGCTGGGTGGACTTGAAACTGGGAGTGCTTGAGATCCGACTTTTAGACCCGTTTTCAGGCGCCCCCATACGCACTCTGCCTGTAAAAATATCAGCGAGTCCGAATCACGCTGCACAAACCTGTGGGTGGGGCTTATCACATCCGAAACCCTGCAACTCCGATCAGCGCCTCCAACTGCACACATGTAGAAAAAAATAAATAATAGAATGCGGCTCCCCTGCCACATCCCTCCCAGGCCGGATAATGCCTCCTTCCCTGGCCCCCACAGACATTGCCCCAACCCCACAACATTACTGACCCCCTTATCCGCCCACCACACCCCCTCCGCCACCCAGACCGATCATGGCCCCCTCCCCCCCTTCCCCACCACCAATCTCAGGCAAAGTGGCAGTGGACTCCCCCTTCCCCCTCATTGATCTCAGGCAGAGTGGCAGCGGACTCCCCCTTTGGGGGCGTGCAGCACATTAAGTCAATTTAAATGCATGCAAATGCATTTAAATGGTCATCGTGCCCGTTTTGGGTGTGGTCCCGATCATGGCCACTTTTGGGTCTTGGTAAAGGGGAACCGGCGCAGAGGCAGGCACGGATCGCATTGCTCGCCTTACATCCAACTTTACCAATTTTACACACCCAAAAACGGGCGAAACGCGATGGTAAAATTGGGCCCACAACTTCTATTATTTGATTGATGTGGAAAACAGAGTCAATGGACTACCAATTAATTTTTAACAAAAGAATAAAACATTTCAAACATGGAAAGATTGACAACAATAAAATACTCATTCACCCCGCCTATATTTTAACATCTGTACACAGCTTTATAAGAATAACACAAGTTGCAAAATATATCTGATACGATATTGTTCTCAGTAAGTACATAGTCCATGTGTACCAACAGGCCAACTGTGGTCAAACACACCACACTCTCAAAGCAGGTGGCAAGCACCACTCAATATAATTTCTGTGGAATTCTCCTCAAATACCCACAGATGCTTGTTGCACTGTGAGCAACTGGTCTCACTGGAACTCTGGTTTTCACACGAGTGATCCCAAACTCCACTCGCGATAAAACACACCTTTCAATCTTCTCCCAAATAATGCTTTCCCTCAGATTCCTTCAGCAAGGATTCATTTTCAGGATTTCAATCTCTCCTTTCAGTATTTCTCTGCCTTGGATTGCCACGTGTATTCAAGCTTCCACACAATCTCTCAGGTACCCAGCCATGACAACAAAATACAACTGCTTCACAGGTTGTATTAAAGTCACCAACATTAGGATTATTTCAGATGTCTGGCTTCTCACGAGCCAACTTCACAAGGTCTGCACGTTTCAGCTCTGTCATTAACTGGGAGCCTATTGCTACCCCTATCTTTAACTTCGGTGGACAATACCTTGTTCAGATTCCAATTCTTTTGTCCCTTTTACTTCAGTCTTCCTGGGCTTATCTTTCATTCCCTGCTTTCTAGAACAATTTTTTTTTGTAGCTCTGGGACTTGTTTTCTACTCCTTACTCCATTGTTCTACCTCTGCTGGCAGTTTCTGTGAGACCTGCTTTCTTGTGTCATAGAATTCTGACAGTGCAGAAGGAGGCCATTCGGCCCATTGAGTTTGCACCAACTCTCTCACAGAGCATCTTATCCAGGCCCTATCCACGCAACCCTGCATATTTACCTTGCTAACCAGTCTTACGCTAATTCCCCTAGCCTACCCATCTTGAGGCATTGAGGGGCAATTTAGCTTGGCCAGCCCACCTAACCTGCACATCCTTGGACTGTAGGAGGAACACAGTAAGAGTTTTAACAACACCAGCTTAAAGTCCATGGACTTTAACCTGGTGTTGTTAAAACTCTTACTGTGTTTACCCCAGTCCAACGCCGGCATTTCCACTGTAGGAGGAAACCAGAGCACCCAGAGGAAACCCAAGCAGACATGGGTAAAATTTGAAACTCCATACAGACAGTCACCCAAGGCAGGAATTGAAGCCGGGTCCCTGGCACAGTGAGGTAGCAGTGCTAACCATTGTGCCAGCATGCCACCCCTCTAAATAAACCACAGTGCCTATGCAATTCAGTGTGGGCTACTGGCTGCTAAGCAACAGTATAGTCTTTCTTTAAACTCTTTTTGGTTTCACATCACACACCCTTTAAAAGTTTTTTAAATTTTTAAAACTTTAATCATAATGGAGCAATAATTTTAGAGTAATTAAAACTCACAGACATGCAGGCACCTTTGTTTAACTAAGCTAACTTTAGCTAACTAAGGTTTCATCCTTTTCTTATTGAGAAGCAGAAATTTCCACTGGTCGATAGCTATGCTTTGTTTCTAAACCCACAAATATATATACAGGGGATGATTTTCAGGCCATTGGCAGGTGGTGGGATCTTCCAATCTTGCTGATGCAACCGCCCTCCCCCTGCCTTGGTTTTCCCAACAGCGGTGGGGTGGATGTAATGGGAAATCACATGGACAATGGCTGGACCCGAAGATCTCGCCACAGGCCAATGGTGGGTCACCTCCAGCTGCCGAGAGACATGATGCGTGGTGCTGGGAGAGGGGCAGGCCATAGGTGGAGGTGAAAATCCCACTGCTGGATTACTTAAAAATACCTCTTTTCCTGGCATACGATATGGTTTCTCCCCATAGCCTCAGTCAAGTTTATGATCGATTCATGAAGAAAGCTGCATTTCTGGCCCTGCTGCATTTTACTCTTGAAATCAAATGGTTCATTCTCACAATGTGTTCCTTTTTAGATAAGAGAAGTTCAAATTGGCACTTGTCATGTTTTCCTCATCTTCAGTCAACTATAGTGCTGTCCCAAATTATACTTACCAGTTATTTGCTATGATAATATTGCAGCAACGTGTTGTGCATGGATAGAATGCTGATTGCAAATGCTGTTCTTGTGTTTATCAAGTTGGAGGATGTTAAGAGCGTAGCATCTACTTCAAAGACTTCCAGATCAGTCATTGCACAGTTCAGCAAGAATAAATTTTCCCTTTCACTATCCCATCGTTAGGCCTTAAAGCCAGCTTCAACACGATTGCCACCGTGAGAACTCAGGTGGGTTTTAACCTTTCATGTAGCAATTATCCTTGTCGCCTCTCCAAGAGAAATTTTTAATTTAAAAACTGTTCTATGCCATGGTTTACATATTAACTTAGAACTTGCTTAGAGCATTTAATGTAAGGATACCAAAAGTTCTCAATGGGTACTCATCCTGAGGGAAGGTGCAGCTGCGGCCTCAGAGAACATCCGCTTGTGGATCCAGCAGATCATCTGGAAATGTGGGAGGTCCCCTGACAGAAGCAAACTCCCCTAAAACATGGGCAACAGCTACGACACCATCCACCCTGCCCAAAAAGTCAAAGTATCCGGTTGAAGAGATTTGTTGCCCTTGAGGTGCCAAATCCCTCCACCAGAAGAAAAAAGTTTGGATCGCACGGTGGCACAGTGGTTAGCACTGCTGCCTCACAGCACCAGGGATCCAGGTTCAATTCTAGGCTCAGGTCACTGTCTGTGTGGAGTTTGCATTTTCTCCCCAAATGTGTTTGGGTTTCTTCCGGCTGCTCCGTTTCCTCCCACAGTCCAAAGATGTGCGAATTATGTTGATTGGTGATGCTAAATTGACCCTAGTGTCAGGCGAATTAGCAGTGTAAATGAGGGTTATGGGAAAAGGGCCTGGGTAGGATTGTGGTCAGTACAGACTCGATGGGCCGAATGGCCTCCTTCTGTACGATAGGGATTCTATGATTCTATGAAGTTTGTGTTCCTTCTGCTCCCCCTACAAAGGAAGGGTGCATGTATGAAATATATATCTGGAATTAAGAATTTACTGATGATCATGAACCACTGTTGGAAAAACAAATCTGGTTCACTAATGCCCTTTCGGGAAGGAAATCTGCCATCTTTACCTGGTCTGGCCTACATGCGAATCCAGAGCTACAGCAATGTGGTTGACTCTCAACTGCCATCAGGTAATGAGGGATGGGCAATAAATATTGGCCAGCCAGCGATGCCCATGTCCCACGATTGAATAAAAAAGAGACAGCATGAGCTTTGTTATTTCCCAGCAGCTCTGGAGGATTCTTGCAACAGTAATTTCGGACCAGGATTTTCATGGTCTTTGGTGAAAGAACATATCCATCCCAGCATCTCGATTTGATTCAGATTGTGATATTAGTGTACCTTTAAGAAATTATTTTTTTTTAAATCATGTTTTCTGCAGCTATCACAGCTTGAGTTTTTTTTTTATTGTTACCAGCCTGTCTGGAGAAGTCCTTTTATGGCTGCTTCAATGGCTTAAATGGGGTTTTGTTTAGTTTTGCTCTAGGACCTCAGGTACTTTCTGGGATTTTTTATGACCTTGCATTGTGAGAGGGAAGCTTGATTGACAAGACAAAGTCAGGTGGTTCCTCACCAGAAAAAAGCTAAAGATTTGTTTTCAGTTTTGGGTGGTCAGCACACTGAGAAGCAGTGTTTCTCTCTCTCCCTGATTTTGGAAATTCTACTGTTAGCTGGAAGTTCCTGGCATGGAAAATCTTCTGTTGGTAGTTAGCTTGCCCAGAGTCTCTCCCTGGTGTTTTGGGAAACTGTATTGACTTCAATCTCTTCTGGGTGGATAGTCAGAGTACTGCTAGAAGTTACAAGGCTGCAAAGTTAGAGTTTCAATTCTCCACCCAAAGGACTAAGTTCCAGCATCACGTGAGCATTTGTATTTTTTGTGCTGAACCTGTGGAAAGGGTTTTGTACAGGGAAGTTTTGTTTGATTGGAACATTTTAGATATATTTATTAAGGGTTTTTGCTAATTTTCTTTCCATATATGTTAACTGTATTCTTAAATAAACTTTGCTCCTCAGTGGGAGAATTGAAACATACCTGAAGTGAGGCATCTCATACTCTAGCCAAATACAAAGTGCAAAACGTATGATCCAGGCGGACTTCATAAAAAGCTTTGGAGTTTCTAACTGGAATTATAACAAGATGAATGGTTTAGATTAACCAATGGCACCGTACATTCTCCAAAGATCATTGTAATTGCACCCAGCATGCACCGCTGCATATGCATTCTGGCCACTGCTAGTGAAAGTAATTGTCACAGTACTCTGGATAAAAAATGTTCATCTCTGTACTTAGGAATAGCAGAAAGGATTTTGAGCAGTAATTGATTTTTTACTTACAGATCATTGAACAGAGCAAGTGCATTACACCAATAATGAATTCAAAGGCAGGTATATATCAGGGATTGTTTTAACAGTTGTCTTTATTTCTTTTGCAAGATATTACAAGCACAGTAAAACCTTCACTAGACATAGGAAATTTTACTCACCATTGCCAATTTTTTCATTTTTAATACCTCTGCACCTTTACAAACTAGGCATATTTTATCATCTTTACAGAACTCCTATACGTTTCGATAATTTTCTATTCATTTGAAACAAAGCTAACTTATTGCAGTCCACATAATATTCAGCAGCTTTGTTCTTCCCCCCAAGACATTAATTATAAATACTGGAATATTCAAACTGTAGAATATTATATTTTTGGATGCAATTGGATGACAACAATAATATTTTTTTATTAACGCTTTAAAGTGAAAATAAATATTTGCTATCTGCCTTTGTTCTAATTGATGGCTGAAGTTGCACGCATCTAAGCATTATAAAATCCAGGAAACTTTTGAACATCTGCTGTTCTGGAACCAAAATGTGTTCCTTTGTTCTGTTTCTTGTACAAATATTATTTATGCAGATGAAGTAAAACATGGTAGATGGGATACAACTGGATTCACGCGAGAACATTAATTACCTGAATTAGTTCAGAGTCGGAATGACAATTTGCTTATCTAATCAGTCATTGAGAAAATGTATTACAAATCTTTAATTATATAATGCAGTGCTCTGCACATGTAACTATTAGGTAATTTTGCAGAAAGAAAAGGAGATAAGTGCAATGGGTTTTAAATAATTGATGATTATATTTCTACCGTCACAGCTATTCGATTTGTTTATTATTAAAAAGAAAATTAGTAGAAATCTTAAGGGCTTGTGATGATTGAGAGAGATATGATAACATGACATGACCTCAAATTGAATTGGTATCATTCTAAATAATATTTGAGTAAGTGCTAAACATTGAAGAGGATTGCAATATTAAAAAGTCAAATTGTGGAAGTCATTGAGTAACAGAAATTGCTGCATTTTGCTTACAGAAAAATGTGGTAAGTGATGAGGATCAAGAAATAGTTTGTTTATTAGTGTCACAGGCAGGCTTACCTCCACTACAATAAAGTTACTGTGAAAATCCCCCAGTTGCCACACTCCAGCACCTGTTCGGATACACTAAGGAGAAGTAAGCATGGCCAATGCACCTAACCAGCGCGTCTTTCGGACTGTGGGAAAAAATGGGAACACCCACAGGAAACCCATACAGCCACATGGAGAATGTGCAGACTCTGCACAGACAGTGATGCAAGCCCAGAGTCGAACCCGGGTCCCTGGCGCTGTGAGGCTGCAGTGTTAACCACTGTGTCACCGTGCCGCCCGCATTAGTGTGACTAAACATTGGCTAAAATTTCACTGGGAGTAGTGCAATTTTGCACTTGTGCAGAGAGTGGGTAGAGGATGTACCCCTCCAGAGACTAACAGGAGAAGAACATCCAGCAGAGGTGGCAGAGAGACTTCACCGAGGAGCATTCTGGGAGAAGTCGTTGCAGTCACCTGACAGTATAGTGGGTAGAGGAAGAACTGGTGTCAAGGAACAGTTAAAATCCATTGCACCAAGGTTGGTTCTGCTGTAGAGAGGAGGATTAAAAAATGTGGGAATGCAATAGTAATTGGGGATTCAATTATAAGAGGAATGTATAGGTGTTTGTGGCCACAAACTAGACTCCAGGGTGGTATGTTGCCTCCCTGGTGCTAGGATCAAGGATGTCTTGGAGTGGCTGCAGGATATTCTGAAGGGGAAGGGCGAACAGTCAGTGGTCATACTACACGTTGGTACAAAGGGCATAGGTTAAAAAAAGAGACGAGGTCCTAAAAGCAGAGTAGGAGCTAGGAAGCAAGATAAAAAGTAGGGTCTCAAAGGTAGTGATGTCAGGATCACTACCTGTGCCACATGCTAGTCAGAGTAGAAACAGCAGCTTACATGGGATGAATACGTGGCTGAAAAGATGGTGTGATGGGGAGGGCTTCAGATTCCTTGGGCATTGGGGCCGGTTCTGAGGGAGGTGGAATAAACTGGACGGATTACACTTGGGCATGATTGGGACGGATGTCCTTGGGGTGTGCTTGCTAGAGTGGTTGGGGAGAGTTTAAACTAATATGGCAAGGGGGTGGGAATCTTTGCAAGGATTCAGAGCAGGGGAATTAAGAACAAGAGGAAAAGACAGTAAGAAGAATAAGGAAAAGGGCGGCACGGTAGCACAGTGGTTAGCACTGCTGCTTCACAGCTCCAGGGACCTGGGTTCGATTCCCGGCTTGGGTCACTGTCTGTGTGGAGTTTGCACATTCTCCTCGTGTCTGCGTGGGTTTCCTCCGGGTGCTCCGGTTTCCTCCCACAGTCCAAAGATGTGCAGGTTAGGTTGATTGGCCATGCTAAAATTGCCCCTTACTGTCCTGAGATGCATAGGTTAGAGGGATTAGTGGGTAAATATGTAGGGATATGGGGTAGGGCCTGGGTGGGATTGTGGTCGGTGCAGACTCGATGGGCCAAATGGCTCTTTCTGCACTGTAGGGTTTCTATGATGCTATGAAAATGATAGGCAGAGAAATCAAGAGCCAGAGTCAGATAAGGACCGAGTAAAAAAAAATAGTAGGAAAGGGATAAGAAATGTTAAAAGTGCCCACCTTAAGGTTTTGTACCTGAATGTTCGGAGCATTCAAAACAAAATGGATGAATTAGTTGCACAGATAGATATAAAGCGGTATGATATAGTTGGCATTACAGAGATGTGGCTCCAAGATGAGCAAGGATGGGAACTAAACATTGACAGCTATTCAGTGTTTCAGAAGGACAGACCGAAAGGAAAAGTTGGTGGAGTTGCATTGTTGATTAAAGATAATATTGATACGATATTGAGGAAAGATATTAGCATAGATGATGTGGAATCTGTATGGGTCACGTAAGGAAACAACAAGGGGCAAAAACATTGGTGGGGGTGGTATACAGACCACCAAGCTGTAGTGGTGATGTTGGGAAAAGCATTAGACAGGAAATCAGAGATGCATGTGTTCAAGGAACATCTGTGATTATCGGTGACTTTAATCTGAATATAGATTGGGAGAGTCAAATTAATCACAGTACAATAGAGGAAGAATTTCTGGAGTGCATCCAGGATGGTTTTCTGGAGAAATACATTAAGGAACCAACAAGGGAGCAGGCCATATTGGATTGGGTGTTGTGCAATGAGAAAGGATTCGTTGGAAATATAGTTGTGAGAGAACCCTTGAGAACGAGTGAACATAATATGGTAGAACTCTTTGTCAAGATGGATAGTGACACGATTGATTCTGAGACCAGGGTCCTGAATCTCAATAAAAGTAACTATGATGGTATGAGGCATGAATTGGCCATGAAGGACTGGGAAACATTACTGAAAGGAAAGACAGTGGACAGGCAATGGCAGGCATTTAAAGAACGAATAGGTGAACTCCAGAAGTTGTTTATTCCTGTTTGGCGCAAAAGTGGGAAGGGAACTGTGTCAAAACCATGGCTTGCAAGGGAAATTAAAGACAGTACCAGATTCAAGGAAGAAGCATACAAATTGGCAAGAAAAAGCAATAGGCCTGAGGATTGGGAGCAGTTTAAAATTCAGCAAAGGAGGTCCAAGCGGTTGATTAGGAAGAGGAAAAAGCGTATGAAAGTAAGCTAGCGGGGAACATAAAAATTGACTGCAAAGGTTTCTGTAGATATGTAAAGAGAAAAAGATTGACAAAAACGAACGGAGACCTCTTACAGTCAGAAACAGGAGAATTCATGACAAGGAATAAAGAAATGGCTGAGGAATTAAGTTTGTACTTTGCTTCAGTCTTCACAAAGGAAGACGTGAATAATGTACCAGAAGTACGGAAAGAAATATGTTTCAGTGAGGAGCTGAAGGAAATCAGCATGAATAGAGAAATGGTTTTGGGGAAATTGATGGGATTGAAGGTGGATAAATCGCCAGGTCCTGATAACCTTCATCCCAGAATATTTAAGGAAGTGGCCCTGGAAATAGTAGAGTCATAGAGTCACACAGGTTTACAGCATGGAAACAGGCCCTTCGGCCCAACTTGTCCATGCTGCCCTTTTTTTAAAAAACCCCTAAGCTAATCCCAATTGCCCACATTTGATCCATATCCCTCTATACCCATCGTACCCATCTAACTATCTAAATGCTTTCAAAAGACAAAATTGTCTACTACTCCCTCTGGCAGCTTGTTCCAGACACTCACCACCCTCTGTGTGAAACAATTGCCCCTCTGGACACTTTTGTATCTCTCCCCTCTCACCTTAAACCTATGCCCTCTAGTTTGAGACTCCCCTGCCTTTGGGAAAAGATAATGACTATCTATCTGATCTATGCCCCTCATTATTTTATAGACCTCTATAAGATCACCTCTCAGCCTCCTACGCTCCAGAGAAAAAAGTCCCAGTCTACCCAACCTCTCTTTATAACTCAATCCCTCAAGTCCTGGTAGCATCTTAGTAAATCTTTTCTGCACTCTTTCTCGTTTAATATCCTTTCTATAATAGGGTGACCAGAATTGCACACAGTATTCCAAGTGTGGCCTTACCAATGTCTTGTACAACTTCAACAAGACATTCCAACTCCTGTATTCAATGTTCTGACCGATGAAACCAAGCATGCCGAATGCCTTCTTCACCACTCTGTCCACCTGTAGATAAGTAGATCCATTGGCGGTTATTTTCCAAAATCCTTTGGACTCTGGAAGAGTTCCTACAGATTGAAGGGTAGCTAATGTAAGCCCGCTATTCAAAAAGGGAGGTAGAGAAAAAACAGGGAACTATGGGCCAGTGAGCCTAACGTTGGTACTGGAGAAGTTGCTAGAGTTGATTATCAAGGACTTCATAACTCGGCATTTGGAAGGCAGTGGTATAATCAGACAACGTCAGCATGGATTTACAAAAGGGAAATCATGCTTGACGAATCTATTGGAATTTTTTGAGGATGTAACCAACAGACTTGACCAAGGAGAACGAATGGATGTGGTTTATTTAGACTTTCAGAAGGATTTTGACAAGGCCTCACATAACAGACAATGATGTCAAGTTAAAGCACATGGAATTGCAGGTAATGTCTTGAGATGGATTGAAAGCTGGTTAGCAGATAGGAAGCAAAGCGTTGGCACAAATGGGTCTTTTTCTGATTGGCAGTCAGTGACTAGTGGGGCTCCACAGGGATCTGTGCTCGGACCTCAACTGTTCACATTATATATTAATGATTTGGAAGAGGGCCCTGAATGTATTATCTCCAAATTTGCAGATGATACAAAGTTGGATGGGAGGGTGAGCTGTAAAGAGGATGCAAAGATACTTCAGCGTGACTTAGATAGGCTGAGTGTGTGGGCATGTGCATGGAAGATGCAGTATAATGTGGATAAATGTGAGGTTATCCACTTTGGTAGCAATAATAGGAATCAGATTATTACTTGAATGGGTGTAAATTGAGAGAGATGGATACTTAATGAGACCTTGGAATCTTTGTGCATCAGTCGCTGAAAGTAAGCATGCAGGTACAGCAGGCAGTAAGGAAGGCAAATGGAATGTTGGCTTTCATAGCGAGAGGATTTGAGTATAAGTACAGGGATGTTTTGCTGCAATTGTATAGGGCATTGGTGAGGCCACACCTGGAATATTGTGTGCAGTTTTCATGTCCTTATCTGAGGAGGGATGTCCTTGCGATAGAAAGGATACAGCAAAGGTTTCCAGGCTGATTCCTGGGATGGCAGATCTATCATATGAGGAGAGATTAAGTCAATTAGGATTATATTCGTTGGAGTTTAGAAGAGTGAGAGGAGATCTCATAGAAATTTATAAAATTCTAACATGGTTGGACAGGATAGATTCAGAAAGATTGTTACCGATGGTGGGGGAGTCCAGAACTAGGGGTCATAGTTTGAGAACTGAGGGGAGGAGAAATTTCTTCACCCAGAGGGTGGTGAACGTATGGAATTCACTGCCACAGAATGTAGTTGAGGCCAAATGTTGTCTGATTTCAAGAAGAAATTAGATATCCTGGGGCTAAAGGGATCAAGGGATATGGGTGGAAGGTGGGATCAGGATATTGAATTTGATGATCAACCAGGATCGAAATGAATGGCCTACTCCTGCTTCTAGTTTCTATATAACTTCCGCTCCACAAGAGTTAACTGATTGCACTGGTTAAAAGTGTAGGAAATGAAATGTATAGTTCTGGCAGATATGAAAAACGACTATTTGAAGAGCTGTGAGTTCTGGTTGACATTCCTCAATCAATCAACACTACCAAAAACACATGAATTTCTGACTGATTACTTAATGTTTATGATACATTGTCACATGCAAAACTGGTGGTTGCCTTTGCGCACAAACAACAGGGACGCCATTTGAAAAATAATCTGTTCATTGCAAAACACTCATATTCTAAGAATGTAATGAGTAAGGTATAAATGCAAAGGATTTTTTCTCAGCATTAAGGGTTACAATTTTTTTATTTGTTCCTGTGTTGTGGGTGTTGATGACAAGGTCACCATTTGTTGCCCATCCCTTTGCCTCAGAGATGGTTGCGGTGAGCTTCTTGAACTGCTGTACTCCTGAGGTGTACCTACACCCACAGTGCTGTTAGAAAGGAAGTTCCAGGATTTTGACCCAGTGACTTTGAAGGAACAGCAATATATTTCCAAGTCAGGATGACAAATGGTTTGGAGGAGAACCTCCAGGCAGTGGTGTTCCTATGTGTCTGCTGCCCTTGTCTTTCCAGTGATCTAATGCCAATGAGTGTCAAGGGGAGATGGTTAGATTCTCTCTTCTTGGAGATGGTTATTTTCTGGAACTTGGTGTGAATGTCACCTGCCGGTTGTCAGTCCAAGCCTGGATGACGTCCAGGCCTTGACCAAGCACCCGCCCCCCAGCTTTTGCGGGGGCCCACGGCCAATCACGAGCGACCCCTGTCTGGAAATATTGCCTCCCTCATCCGAGGGCTCCTTTGGTTGGATCTTGTCCATTCAGGGACAAGATTCAACCAGAGCGGGATTCTCCAACCTCATCAGAAGGCCAGTGGGCTTTCCGACGCCCCACTGAATAGGGCATCGACCTAAAATCGGGAATCCCGGCAGGCGTCAAGGCAATCAGGATTCAGTCGCCCACCCTGTTGGCCCCAGTCAGGTTCCCACCCAAAACGGGAGACAGCTCAATAATTTTGAAAACCCATGAATTGTACTGCAATTAGCGGGTGTGATGGTCTGTTCACCAGCCCCTACCATGCACCCAACCTCCCAGCAGGAACTGCAGTGGGCAGGGTTTGGTGCTGGTAATCACCAGTGTGGACAGGGGAACACCACCAGTTCCTCAGAAAAGTGGGGCATTCTCTCTCTGACCATTCAAATAAAAGATCATCCCCATCCCCAAAGCCATGCAGGCATGAGGGTGACCTGACCCAATCCACCCCCCCCCCCCCCCCAGCCTCCCTTAGACCCTGCACACAGACCCCATTGCTCCTCAGTCCACCTATTCAAGCCCCATCCCGTTTACACCCCCACTGAGGTCACCTCCCCCTCAGACATCCCATTCAGGATCCCTTCCCCCTTGGACCCCCACCCAGACCCACCTTCTGACCACATGCCTTGACCGTGCCAATGTTGCACTACCCTTTAGCACCCTGGCACTGACACACTGGCCTGGCATCTTGGTAGTAGGTCCAGCGGCCATTTGCCTCTTTGCCACTGCCAGGCTGCAAACGAAGAGTCCCTCAAGTGCTCTGTCGGCTGGGTATGCTCAGGCTGGGGGAAACAGGTTGAACTCACTACTCTTCCCCAGGATGAATTCCACTTGACAGATGCTGCCAATGCCAGCAGGCAAAAACTTTAATTTTTGTGTTGGCATGAGCCCTTTGCCTGAAAGTGGGAGAATTCCACTTCAGATTTTTCTTGCAGGCCAATATAATTATTAAACACCCTTGGAATCTTCATGCAAGATTCCCAGGTTTTCTGGGCTCCTTGTCTTGCCAAGACTTCAACTACTATATCCCTTAATGAACATAGAAGCATATTGGCCTGGTGTTTTTGTACCTTCCCCTGCAAGTCCGAGTCACTTTGGTACCTTTAAAACTGGCACCTCCACAGCTCTGTTGTTATCCTTGATGTTTTGGAATGGGTGCAACGTTTGATTCAGTCACTTCCCTTTATCCTGATAAATCTTATTTTGGACCCTTTGTGAAATTGGACTATTCCTAAATCGTCATCTGTTGGTTACCAATCTGTGGTTTCAGTTTTCTAAGACGATGACTTCCAACACTTCCATCATGGTTTGGCTTTTTGCAATTGTCTTCTAATCGGATGCGGTTTCTCTTATTCTATCAGTGACTTTGAACAAGTCAGAACTTAATTTTTCTTAAAATTGTTTATTTGCATTCAAGACTTCATGGTCGGTACATTATTTTCTGGACACAGACTGTTCTGTGTGTCTTGCATCTTTTGAGTCTCTGTTTCTTGATGTCATGCTTATATTATTACTATAATTGTCTAATTAACATACCCTTCAGTCTTGACTTGATATATTGTGATCACAGCAGGTGTTAAAAGCTAAGCCAGTCAAATCCCAGAGGGACATTAGGTTTACGGGCCATAATCCTGTCATTTGCAGTCTGAAAACTGGAAGAAACTTACTGATCTCAGCAATATTGAATTCCACTCCTACTTTAAGAATTTTAAAAATGAAAAAATTATTATCAAAAAGAAAAGTCAACATAAGTACACAAGATTGCAATTGCACAGTTTAAGTAGTCTTACAAAACATCCCCAACAGATCTACAAGTAAACAAAAACAAGTAAAAAAAGGACATATTGGGGTTCTTGAGAAACATTAAGGTAGACAAGTCCCCAGGGCTTGCTGGGATACACCCGAAAATACTGAAAGAGGCAAGGGAGGAAATTGCTGGGGCCTTGTGAGAAATCTTTGTATCCTCACTGGCTACAGGGGAGGTCCCAGAGGATTGGAGAATAGCCAATGTTGTTCCTTTGTTTAAGAAGGTTAGCAAGAATAATCCAGGTAATTACAGGCCGGTGAGCCTTATGTCAGTGGTAGGGAAATTATTGGAGAGGTTCTTCGAGACAGGATTTACTCCCATTTGGAAATAAGTGGATGTATTAGCGAGAGGCAACATGGTTTTGTGAAGGGGAGGTCATGTCTCACTAACTTGATCGAGTTTTTTGAGGAAGTGACAAAGATGATTGATGAGGGTAGGGCAGTGGATGTTGTCTACATGGACTTCAGTAAGGCCTTTGACAAGGTCCCTCATGGCAGACTGGTGCAGAAGGTGAAGTCGCATGGGATCAGAGGTGAGCTGGCAAGGTGGATACAGAACTGGCTCGGTCATAGAAGACAGAGGGTAGCAGTGGAAGGGTGCATTTCTGAATGGAGGGCTGTGACAAGTGGCGTTCCTCAGGGATCAGTGCTGGGACCTTTGCTATTCGTAATATATATAAATGGTTTGGAAGAAAATGTAACTGGATTGATTAGTAAGTTTGCAAATGACACAAAGGTTGGTGGATTTGCAGGTAGTGATGAGGACCATCAGAGGTTACAGCAGGATTATAGATCGGTTGGAGGCTTGGGCGGAGAGATGGCAGATGGAGTTTAATCCGGACAAATGTGAGGTAATGCATTTTGGAAGGTCTAATACAGATAGGAAATATACAGTAAATGGCAGAACCCCTTAAGAGTATTGATAGGCAGAGGGATCTAGGTGTACAGGTACACAGATTGCTGAAAGTGGCAACGCAGGTGGAGAAGGTAGTCAAGAAGGCATGTGGCATGCTTGCCTTCATCGGTGGGGGCATTGAGTTTAAAAATTGGCAAGTCATGTTGCAGCTTTATAAAACCTTAGTTAGGCCGCACTTGGAATATAGTGTTCAATTCTGGTTGCCACACTACCAGAAGGATGTGGAGGCTTTGGAGCGGGGACAGAAAAGATTTACCAGGATGTTGCCTGGTATGGAGGGCATTAGCTATGAAGAGAGGCTGGAGAAACTTGGTTTGTTCTCACTGGAGCGACGGAGGTTGAGGGGCGACCCGATAGAAGTCCACAAGATTAGGAG
Organism: Mustelus asterias; assembly: GCF_964213995.1. NCBI lineage: Eukaryota > Metazoa > Chordata > Chondrichthyes > Carcharhiniformes > Triakidae > Mustelus > Mustelus asterias. The sequence goes on from NC_135810.1 coordinate 18,959,754, forward strand.
GGGCATCGACAGAGTGGATAGTCAGAAGCTTTTTCTCAGGGTGGAAGAGTCAATTACTAGGGGGCATAGGTTTAAGGTGCAAGGGGCAAGGTTTAAATGAGATGTACGAGTTAAGCTTTTTACACAGAAGGTGGTGGGTGCCTGGAACCCGCTGCCGGGGAAGGTAGTGGAAGCAGATACAATAATGAGTTTTAAGGGGCGTCTGGACAAATACATGAATAGGATGGGAATAGAGGGATATGGTCCCCGGAAGGAAAGGGGGTTTTAGTTCAGTCAGGCAGCATGGTCGGTGCAGGCTTGGAGGGCCTGTGTTGTAATTTTCTTTGTTCTAAACATTTTCCAGCAAACATTCTCTTAAAAATGTCTAACTCTAAAAATCCAGTAACGTTACCCAAGCAACACAGTTGTTGCTGTAGTAAAGGTATACGACACAACTTCTCATCCTCGCTCCCACTCTGCTATGGAAATCCAAGAAACTTCAGAAACAAGACTGCTTTTGAAATCCAAGCCTTTTCTCATTTCTGGATGGCTATTTCAGATATCACATCTTTCAGCACAGGGTGTCTTCCACACACCACCCCCCCCCAAAACACACATACACGTACACACGCACATGCGCACACACAGCTAAAACAACACGACTCAACATTTCTCCTTAACTATCCGTTTTCCCTTTCTTCATTAATTCCATTGTTCTCAGAACTTCCTTGAACTCACTGCTTCTAAAAGATAAAAATCTTTCACATTTTCCTCTGCACCTGCCCCCACCTCCCACCCACACCAACTTTCAGGTCACAAAAAATTTAACAATCTTCCCTGTTAAGTCGTAAAAGTTACCCCTTTGAATCTCTAATTCCCTATATCTCCTGATGCAAATTTCAAATTTCTGCTCTGTAATGCACTTTGCTTTAGCTTCATGCATTTAGCACCTCTACTTTTTAATACCTTAACTCTCCAGATAAGCAGCTGAATTACATTATTTTGACTTCCTTTGAATGCAGTCACTGTTGCTATACTGAAGAACATGGCACCCATCCAGCATGCGATAACATCCAAAAGAATAAAGTTTACGCGATTAATTTTGCTGTTACTTAAGAAGAATATTGGCCAAGTATCTGAATGATTCCCTTTCCCCCCTTTAATACTGCCATATAAAATATTTATCTTCTGTGAGAAAGAAAATATCTGCAGAAAATCACAGAATTACCCTTGATATTACAGCTTATGGCTTGGTATGAAATGACATTGCAATTGGCAAGTTAATTGGGGATTGAGTCAACGTTCTTGTGTCTGTAGGTTTGAAGAGATCTATCAGAATATGATCAACAAAGAATGTTGCATCATCTATCAAGATAAAATATCTGAGATGATTGGTGATTTGCTTTTGTATCGAAATAATTTTAGGATTTATCTGATTACACTAAAATTATTAGAGAACAGAAGTTAAATCACCTGCATAGAGGTCACACATTTTTGTGACCAGTATATCTATCTTAGAACGTTAGAATCCCTATAGTGCAGGAAGAGGCCAATCGGCCCATCGAGCTTGCACTGCCAACAATTGTCCCTGACCCTATTCCTGTCACCCCGCGTATTTACCCTGCTAATCTCCCTGACGCTAAGGGGCATGAGAGTGTGGCCAATCCACCCAAACACGCACATCTTTGGACTATGGGAGGAAATGGTGGCACTGTGGTTAGCACTGCTGCCTCACAGCGCCGGGGACTTGATTTCAATTCCGGCCTCAGATGACTGTCTGTGTGGAGTGTGCACGTTCTCCCCGTGTCTCCGTGGGTTTCCTCTGGGTGCTTCAGTTTCCTCCTACACTCCAAAGGTGTGCGGGTTAGGTTTATTGGCCATGCTAAATTGACCCTTAGTGTCAGGGGGACGAGCAGGGTAAATACGTGGGGTTATGGGGAGACGGTCTGGGTGGGATTGTTGTCAGTGCAGGCTCGATGGGCTGAATGGCCTCCTTTGGCACTGTAGGGATTCTATGAAACCGGAGCACCCAATGGAGACCCACGCAGACACGGGGAGAATGTGTAAACCCCACACAGACAGTGCTCTGAGGCCAGAATTGAACTCGTGTCCCTGGCGCCATGGGGCAGCAGTGCTAACCACTCTGCCGCCCCACCAGTATTGCATATAATTCAGTGAGCATATTGCACATATTAGCCCTAAATCCTAAAGTACAAAATCTGCGAGTTCCCCCTCCATCCTCAGTAATGTGCCAAAATCTTTTATTGCAACTCGTTTCCCAATCGACAGATGTTAATTTTCATCATCACATACAGATTTGAAATCTGTTCAGCAAGGGAGGTCCCAGCATTGAGTTACCAACATTTCAAACTCATCAAGCCTTGGCTCCAATATCTAACATCTAGAAATACAATCCTGACTTTTCATTTACTGAGGGATGCTCCAGCTGTCAGATGTCCCATGCTACGATTATTGCATTGCTATTATTTCAACTAAATAAGGCCAAATTAAATGTAACTATTAATTCAATGTAAGACAAACAGCTGTGGACAGAGGAACTTACAGGTATGTTGTTGTTTTGAGCTGGCAATTTAATTATTTCCCCATGAACAAGTAGCAGCAAAATGACAAGGTGTTGCCATTTTACAAACAGGCAGAAATTTCCTCAGTTTGAATCATTCACTCTTGAATCGTGTGTTCATAACCTTTTTCAATGTCTGCATCAATATCAGTTGCAAAACATTGTGTTGTCTTAATGTGTAGTTCATTTGTGACTTCCTAGATGTCATTGAAAAATGCCTCATGTCTTTGTGATCTATCAATCTGCTTTCGTTTGAAAGATTGCTACTATGTCAGCACTATTTAATCCTGGATGACACCTTTCTAAAAGGTTGGTGAGAGATAAAGCTCATGACTGCGATTTTCCGCTCCAATTTTCGGTGGGCAGGAATGGCAGCAGGGGCGAAGAATCAAGCAGGAGACCCAAAATGGCTTTCTCAGTGGCATGATTTCCCCGCTCAATTGTTCCCACATGTCCCCCGCCAATGATGTAATGGACATCCTGCCATGAAAGGTTGGCAATCTCATTGCCATACACATTACCATATACTTGTTGGCCTCCCCACTGTATCATCCCCGCCATGTACCGAATTCTGCCTCCACTGGCATGACGTATGTCAACGGGATTTACAACAGGTTTTGTAAAACGGGAATCTGGCGAATGGTCCCTGCCTGGGGTGCACAGACTCAGGGGGTGGTTGGGGGGGGGGGGGGGGGGGGGGGGGGGGGCGGTGGTGGAGAGCATCATGCCTGATCATACCCAGGCCCCTACTGCCTGGCAGTGACTAGCGCTGCGTCTTGGCACTGACCTCTGGCACTTCTCCAGCATTGTCTGCTGGCACTGCAATGCCAGGGGCAGTGCCAGAGCACAGTGCAAGGGGCAGTGTCTGGGCATGGCAGGAAGAAGTGCCAAGGAAGAGGGCCGTGGGATTCAATAGGAGAGGTTCATGAAGGGTTCCCGGTGTGGGTGGATCCCATGTTTACCAGGGAGGGGGATTCCCTGCATCCATGGGAGGTTGTTCCCCATGTATGTGGGAGGGGGGGGTGGGGTTTCCCCAGGTACATGGAAGGGGATGCTCCCTGTCTGCATGGGATGGGAGGCGGTGGGAGGGTTCTCCGTGCCAAGTTTTTATTTTTGTCAGATCGGGGTGCCTTTCTTGAAGGCTAAGATTGCTGAATGAGCCCATCTTACCAGCGAGACGTTGTAGGACCTGCCTTCAGAATTATTTTACTACGTTCCAAAGAAAATCTGGGAAAAGCTGACAGTGGAGCTGATGGGAGGAACACCACTTCTCCTGCCCGAGCTGACAGTTACAAAAGCAGAAAATTTTGCACCTATGTTCCAGACAGGGCTGATGGGAGCTGCTTGTTTTCCCAGGACACTAACTGAGCATCATTATGCAAGGTTCCTTCATTCACCAGGGTCACCTTTCAGCAACAATTGTCTTGTTGAAGTTATACTTCAGCTGCCTGGTTTGATCTGTGTATTATAACAAACCTCACAGTGGTAAAGAATGCGATAGCTGATCACTGCTGGCATCGCAATGAGAGCTGGACATCTATCTAACATTAAGCTGGAGATAAATGCAGAAAATGCTCAAATACTCAGCAGGTCAGACCATGTCTGTGCAGAGATAAACAGTTAACATTTCAGGCTGATGAAAATTCACCAAGAACATTGGAAGGAGTGTGAAGATAAGAATGATATGAATAACAAAATTGCAACAAAACTATAACTGCACGAAACAACATCTTGAGAAATAATTTGTCCCAGAAAGCTTCTGGTAGACTGGATTGGTGAACAACTGATAGAATCCCTGCACTGCGGAAGGAGGCTATTCAGACCACTGAGTCTGCACCGACCACAAACCCACCCAGGCCCTAACCCCTCACCCCACGTATTTACTCCAGCTAGCCCCCCTGATGCTAGGGGGCAATTTACCATGACCAATCAACCTAACCCACACATCTTTGGACTGTGGGAGGAAACCAGAGCACCCGGAGGAAACTCACGCACACGCGGGGAGAATGTGCAAACTCCACATAGTTACCCGAGGCCGGAATTGAACCTGGGTTCCTGCTGCTATGAGGCAGCAGTGCTAACCACTGTGCCACCATGCCACCACTGTTGCTGTTCCTTTTAGACATTTAGAATAGAAATCTAGAGTATTGAAGGAGGCTATTTGGCCTTTCCTTTTGAATCTCTCCTAAACCTTTCACTCTACCCTTACTGTGCCTCCTGATAGTTATTTTTCTTTTGTTATTTATTGGTTTTATGTTTGGTCTTGTCTGCAGTAGGCTCTGGACTGACAGCAAACTCTGGCCAAGAGTTTTTGGCACAATCGCAGAATTGGGCGGAATATCAAATTCCTGCCCCCAATCCAGCATGTCCCATCTTCAAGGGGCAGGGATGGAATTACGCCGAGTTAATCAGGGAGGCAGATGGGCTGTTAAATCACCAGCTTCCTCCACTTGCTTCAGTTTGTTACACTTCAAGTGTATGATCCCGGAGTGTGCAGAGCAGACCAGGTCCAAGGAGGTCTGTTTTCTGTGTGTTTCCTTTGGAGAGCCAAGCGGATCTCCGTGGAGAGGTGACATACCCCTTTAAGTTAATCATGGATCAAAAGCTACATGATTGGATGATGTGTCCAATTTTAGGGAGAGATTACGTAGAACTGGTGAGCTGGTTTAACAGCATTTACAACTGGCACAGGATGTGATGAAACAGGAAGTGGATAAGAAATCAAAATATTATAGTTTTGCTCGCTGGGATAAAGTATTAGCATTACTACCAGTGGCAGGTGAAGCAAGGTTTAGTAGGCCTTATCAAATCAAAAGGGAATTGAGTGAGGTGAATTATTTGATAAGAACGCCAGATAGAAGGAAAGCTCACTCACTGGCCGCGATTCTCCCATCCACACCCAACATTTTTCTTTCGGGTCGGGCCGGGTGATGCGCGTGTCGGAAATTTCACGCGTTCCCTGCCAGTTTTTTCGACCCGCGCGCATCTCCCAGCCGGAGAAAAATGGTGCCGCCGGGAACCCGCTGAAAACCGGCAGGCCGCTGTTTAACATAAGTCTACATATCTTTACACGCCATTATTGGAATCCACACGGCAATCTCCGCACATCTCCCACCTCTTTGGCGTGATGTAATTTTGGCACGAATCAAAACAGGTATTTAAAAGTCGCAACCTGGCGTGGCAGGATTAAACTGGCATAAGGAGGTAAGTGCTGCTAGCGGAGCGCGAGGGGATGTTGCAGGTAAGCCCTGGAGATGCCTGGTGGCCTTCCTCCTGCTGTCTTCATGTTTTGGCCCATTGAAGAGTGACATCTTGTGGGGGGTTCGGGGCGGCTTCCATTTCCTCACAACTCCCTGGGTGAAGTTTCATCACGGAGCCCCGCTCCCCGCCCGCACCCCCCCTACCCCACCACCCTATCCCCCAGAAAGATCCAAACCTGTTAATGTGCCTGGGCTGGCAATGGTTGAGAGTCTTGGTTGAAGGCTGGAGGATGATGACGACTCGCTGTTGTGCACACTGTGATCCTGCCCCTGGTGCAATTCAAGTCTGATTCCTACCTGTCACGCTGCCACCCTGCCCCACGCAGCTATAAGGGTTGGGGACACATGTTTTTGGCCAAGGGGTGGATGGGGGGCTGGTACTTGCACCAAGGGTCTGGTGGATGTTGGGGAAGGTAAGGCAGGCACTCCGAAACATGGGCTGAGTCTGCAAGGCTCAACAGACAGCACCTCTATGTTTGGGAGTCAGGAACACTGAGCTGTCGGGGGGGAAGAGAATCAGAGACACATTAGTCACAGCATGATGTGCAATGAACAGTTTATTGTGCTCTTAACATAAATGATTACCAAACCCTAAATAATGCTGACCTTCACCAGTGCCCTCTAGTGAACTACTAGTTACAGCTTTGTAACTTTGTGCTGTCTACTGCTTCTTCTCGGTGCTATCCCAGGATGCACATTGGAGGTGGAGGTGTCCAGCTGTGATGCACGCGCCATTGTCTGTGATGCCATTAGGAACATAAGGTGGATAGCAAGCATTAATATACTGCAGTGCATGGTGCGCAATGCGTGCCTGTGTCTCGGGCGTTGTGCTGACAGTTTCAGGGAAAGCGGTCACCACTGAAGGGTGCTCGTTGAGGGGTGAGGGGAAGGGGTTAGATTCTGTTCCTGGGGGAAGGGTCACTTATTGCATGGCCTTCAGGTATCTAAGCAGGGTTTGAGATCTGTGCCAAGCATGTGCGGGGTTCCAAGAGGGATGCTCACTCACCCTTGCTGCTCGCAGAAGGTCGTACATTTTTTTGCGACACTGCCGGCCAGAGCGCGGTGTCAGGCTCCTGGCATTCACCACTTCTGCCACCTCCTCCCACCTAGTAGATGCACCCCTTGGGCTGGGGCCCTGGCCAGGGGACAGACGATGACGCCGCTCCTCCACGGCATCTAGCAGGTGCTCCTGGTCGCCTCCGAAAATCTGGGAGCCGGTTTACGAGCAGCCATCTTTGTGGCGTGACTGGCTGTGTGTCCATTCCTGTAGCTTATATACAGCTCTGGATTATTAGGGGAGTGCGGGTGCAGTGAGTGCGGCCAGTCAAGGGCCCGTTGGCAACAAATACTTGTGAGAAATTTTGAAAGCTGCATTCAGTTGAGTGTCATTCATCCCCCAGGGTGCTGATTGGCTGCCATTTAATAGGCTGCTGCGTCCAGTAGGGGGTACAATACTCAGGACTCCTAATCAATTAGCTGCTGTGTCCGGTGGGGTGGGGGGGGAGGGGGGGGTGCAATACTCAAGGCTCCCATTCAAGAGAGGGACTGATCACAAGGTGGCGTTGTGAACGTCAGCACAATGCTAGTTCTCTCCAGGGCAGCAGTGACGACAGTATGTTCAAGGGATGGAGGGATTGCGTGCCGCATTATCCAGATCCATGGGGGCATGAGGTGAGCAGGCAGCCATGACTGTGGGTGGGGGGAGACTGGGAGGGGGGGTGCAGCAATGAGGCCAGCGATGTCTCTGTTGGGGGGGGGTTGTGGGAGGCAGTGATGAGGCCAGCGATGTGTGTGGGGGAGGGGATTTGTGGGGGCCAGAAATGAGGCCAGCGATGTGTATGGGGTTTTGATGGCAGTGATTTGGATACTGGGAGGTCTTTGCCACGATCTTCCAGCGATGTGCGCATGGGCAGGTTCCCGCTCCATCCCGCCGATTTCAGACTCTTTGGCCCCGCCCCACCAAGCATATAATGAGATTCACGACTGGGCCCTCTGCATTGCATAGAGTGCGGAGATTCAGGTGATAAACTGACCTGTCAGAACAGTCGCGATCTAGAACAGTTTTGCTGCCAATTCAGCAGTTTTGGGAGAATCGCCCCCTGTGTGTCATGTGAATATGCTCAAACTGTATTTTGATTAGGAAGGAAAGCTGAAGCAGGATGTGTTAATGGGTACAACTCAGAGTAAACAACCAAATCCAGATGATTTTGAATTTGATATTCCTCAAATTAAATTTTATAATGAGGATGCTATTAGAAATTAGAATAAATTGTTGAGTTATCTTCCAGAGGAAAATCACAATGACCTGGGAGAGTTGTTAAAATGACATGGAGATAAATGTGGGAATAAGTTGGAAAATACTAAAGTAATTGTGCATGAGATACTTGTACAAAATGCTGTCCAACTGAGCAATATCCGTGTAGACTTAATCTTCTCAAGTTGGCACAGGTTCAGAAGGAGAAGTTGATGTTTGCTCAGTCTGAGATACAGCAGCCAAAAGTCTCAATCAGCCATGTGAAACTGGTGAAGGCAGACAAGGAGAACCAGTTACCACTGATGTGAATAAAGAAAGTGAGCAGGTGCGGCGACAGATGCAATAAAGTTGACTGATCTGGAACCTGTTCCTGAGTTGTTAAAACTACCTGAACATAAATTGCAGTATTGTCAGAAACAGCTTGTCTTCTATGTGAAGAAAAATACAGATGGATCAACAGTCATGTGCAATCTCAAAACAGAAATTGAGGAGCAGAAGTATTTTACTTCTGCAAATGAAAGGAAAAGACAACAATGTGAAATGAGATTGTTTGCTGAAACTGTACCATCATTCGGAATGAACGGCTGTGATAATGAATCTATACATTTTGCGCAGATGTGGATACCCAGTGAAACAATACTGTTCCCAGCTGATGTTTGAGTAAATTATGATGGTTTTTGCAGCAGTTTGTCTACCACAATGATCTCTGGAACCATGGTTGCAATGGGTTCTGACACCAAAGAAGACTATCTGTGGCTTTTCCAAAGGGTGTGCAGAAAGTGATGGTGAAATTCCAGAGAGAACAAAGGAGTTGAACTGCCTGACAGGAGAGCTAAGGCTAGTTGACAAGAAAGGGGATAGAGATGAAGTGATCTTTCTGAATAGACCTGACCACACAGATGTGAAGTTGAGAAAATATGCTCCCTTTGGCAAAGTCTGTGAGCACTTCAATCATCCAGGAAAAGATTACTTCATTTTAAAGTTTCCAAGCTGCAAGAATCAAAAGAATTGTTTGAACTCAGCAAAGGGATTTAGAAATCACATTCAAAGTGATTTGGGGCCAGTTTACATCCCACGTAACATGTTATACCCCTGATCCTGTCTCGCTCTTTGAGAACATTGCCAGAGCTAATCTATAATGATAATGATGAAATTGAGTTCAGACTTGGAATCAAAGTGGGATCAAGTGCTGAAGGAGGTTTGTGAAAAGGAAAGAGAAAGCAGCTGAACAACAGCAGTATATCGAGCAAAGAACAGAAGAAATGTTCAATGGTGGAACATGGTATGGACTATGCTACTGTTATTTTGCATGTTTAGATTTAATAAAATGTGTATGTGTATACTAATAGTGTGAAACTCGAGGTTCTAAAAAATGAAGCCATATTGATGGTTTGTTCTTTCAGTGTGGGAGATATGACGAAACTGTGCCTTTCAGAAATGTTGAGTCATGTTTCTTCGCAGGATTTTTTTAACAGTCTGTCCTAACACCACTGCCACGTTGTCTATATCCAGTGTCCTTATATTGTCCCTGCAGCACCATACTTGCTTCTAAAAAAAAATTGCAAGAATGTTTGTTTTAACCTGGACTAATGCTGATCTGTTGTTTTTAGTGCTCCGCTGAGGTTTTGCAGAGTATGACATAGAATCATAGAAATCATAGAAACCCTACAGTGCAGAAGGAGGCCATTCAGCCCATCGAGTCTGCACCGACCACAATCCCACCCAGGCCCTACCCCCACATATTTACCCACTAATCTCTCTAACTACACATCTCAGGGACAATTTTTAACCTGGCCAATCAACCTAACCCGCACATCTTTGGACTGTGGGAGGAAACCGGAGCACCCGGAGGAAACCCACGCAGACACGAGGAGAATGTGCAAACTCCACACAGACAGTGACCCGAGCCGGGAATCGAACCCGGGACCCTGGAGCTGTGAAGCAGCAGTGCTAACCACTGTGCTACCGTGCCGCCCAACCACTGTGCTACCGTGCCGCCCATGATTGGGTTGATTGACAGCAATATCAGTGGAGCTTGGTTTACACAGAAAAATAAAGCTTAAATGCTGCCTGGCGTTGTTACAGAGCAGTGCCTCTCTTTTTTCTCTGGATTTGGAGACTGGAATCTGCCAGGGAGCTTTCCTCTTTCTCTGAAATTCTTCTGTCGTGTGGGTAGTTCATTCTCTGAGATTAAGTTGTACGAGAGTCGAAAGATGGTGTTGTGTGGATCTCTGTCGAGAGGTGTTAAAAGGCTGGGAATCTAGCATCCACGTGAGCATATCTGTTTTAGGTGCTAACCGGTTCTGAAGAAGGGATTTTTATCTATGGGGTGCTGCTTTAACACTTGAACTATTAAGATAGCTAGAATCTTAGAATCCCTACAGTGCAGAAGGAGGCCATTTGGCCCATCAAGCCTGCACTGACAATAGTCCCACCCAGGCTTTATCCCAGTAAACCCCACGTATTTACCTTGCTAATCCCCCTGACTCCAATTAACCTTACCCACACATCGTTCAACTATGGAAAAAAGCCAGAGCACCCAGAGGAAACCCACACAGACAGCGGTAGAGCATACAAACTCCACACAGACAGCCTCGAATATTAAATCATCTGTTCAGATGCTTCCATTGTACTAACCCAATTTAGTGTGAAGATCTGTTTTTGAGGAGATTCCCTCATTTCCCTCCCTGTCCTATCCTCACTCCTATCTTCATCAAAACCACCCGTTTCTCTCTCAATTGCATTCTGTTTCAACTCTTGACCACTTAGTATATTGACTGTCATAGAATCATAGAATTCCTATAGTGCAGAAGGAGGCCTTTCAGCCCATTGAGTCTGCACCGACAACAATCCCACCCAGGCCCTATCCCCATAACCCACATGTTTACCCTCATTCCCCCTGATATTAAGGGGCAATTTACCATGGCCAATCAACCTAACCCGCACATCTTAGGACTGTGGGAGGAAACCGGAGTGTCTGGAGGAAACCCACGCAGACACGGGGAGAACACGCAAACTCCACACAGACGGTGACCCGAGGCTGGAATTGGATCCGGGCCCCTGGAGCTGTGAGGCTGCAGTGCAAACCACTGTGCCACTGTACTGACCCAAACAGAGTTAATGTTTTGCATTCAGTATGGCTCTTCTTCGGAACTCCAAATTTTTTAGATATTAAGATTATAAGACCATAAGATATAGGAGCAGAATTAGGCCCTTCGGCCCATCGAGTCTGCTCCGTCATTCAATCATGGCTGATATTTTTCTCATCCCCATTTTCCTGCCTTTTTCCCATAACCCCTGATCGCCTTATTAATCAAGAGCCTATCTATCTCTGTCTTAAAGACACTCAATGACCCGGCCTCCACAGCCTTCTGAGGCAAAGAGTTCCACAGATTCACCACTCTCTGGCTGAAGAAATTCCTCCTCATCTCTGTTTTAAAGGATCGTCCTTTTAGCCTAAGGTTGTGTCCTCCAGTTCTAGTTTTTCCTACTAGTGGAAACATCCTCTCCACTTCCACTCTACCCAGCCTCGCAGTATCCTGTAAGTTTCAATAAGATCCCCCCTCATCTTCTAAACTCCAACGAGTACAGACCCAGAGTCCTCAACCGTTCCTCATATGACAAGCTCTTCATTCCAGGGGTCATTCTTGTGAACCTCCTCTGGACCCTTTCCAAGGCCAGCACATCCTTCCATAGATACAGGGCCCAAAATTGCTCATAATACTCCAAATGGGATCTGACCAGAGCCTTATGCAGTCTCAGAAGTACATTCCTGCTCTTGTATTCTAGCCCTCTCGACATGAATGCTAACATTGCATTTGCCTTCCGAAATGCCAACTGAACCTGCACTTTAATCTTAAGAGAATCTTGAACAAGGACTCCCAAGTCCCTTTGTGCTTCTGATTTCCTAAGCATTTCCCCATTTAGAAAATAGTCTATGCCTCCATTCCTCCTTCTAAAATGCAAAACCTCACACTTTTCCACATTGTATTCCATCTGCCACTTCTTTGCCCACTCTCCTAATCTGTCCAAGTCCTTCTGCAGCCCCCTGCTTCCTCAATACTATCTGTCCCTCTACATCTCTTTGTATCATCTGTAAACTTAGCAACAGTGCCTTCAGTTCCTTCCTCCAAATCGTTAATATATATTGTGAAAAGTTGTGGTCCCAGCACTGACCACTGAGGCACACCACTAGTCACCGGCTGCCATCTTGAAAAAGACCCCTTTATCTTCACTCTCTGCCTCCTGCCAGTCAGCCAATCCTCTATTCATGCCAGGAAATTACCTTGACACCATGGCCTCTTAACTTATTTAACAGTCTCCTATGCGGCATATTGTCAAAGGCCTTCTGGAAATCTAAATAAATAACGTCCACTGGTTCTCCTTTATCTAACTTCCTTGTTACCTCCTCAAAGAACTCTAACAGATTTGTCAGACATGACCTCCCCTTGACGAAGCCATGCTGACTCAGTCCTATTTTATCATGCACATCCAAGTACTCCGCGATCTCATCTTTAATAATGGACTCTAAAATCTTGCCAATGACTAAAGTCAGGCTAACCGGCCTATAATTTCCTGTCTGCTGCCTCTCTCACTTCTTAAACAGCAGTGTTACATTAGCTACTTTCCAGGTCTCTGGAACCCTCCCTGCCTCCAGTTATTCCTGAAAGATCACCATCAATGCTCCACAATTTCCTTAGCTATCACTTTTAGAACCCTGGGGTGTAGTCCATCCGGTTCAGGTGATTTATCCACCTTCAGACCTTTCAGTTTCCCCAGAACCTTCTCCTTAGTGATGGCCACTGTATTCACCTGTGCCCCCTGACTCTCCTGGAGCTCTGGCATCCCACTGGTGTCTTCCACCGTGAAGACTGATGCAAAGTAACTGTTCAGTTGCACTGCCATTGCTTTGTTTCCTATTATTACTTCTCCAGCCTCATTTTCCAGTGGTCCAATATCTACTTTTGCCTCTCTCTTACCTTTTTATATATTGAAAAAAAGCTCTTCTTTTCTTCTTTTATATTACTAGCTAGCTTACACTCATATTTCACCTTCTCCCCCCTTATTTCTTTTTTAGTTGTCCTCTGCTCGCTGTTAAAGGCTTCCCAATCCTCTGGCTTCCCACTAATTCTCACCACTTTGTATGCCTTTTATTTTGCTTTTATGCTGTCCTTCCCTCATACAGCCATGGATGCCTCATCCTCCCCTTAGCATGTTTCCTCCTCCTTGGGATGAATTTCTGTTATGCCTTCCGAAAACCCCCCAAAAACTCCTGCCATTGCTGATCCACTTCCCTGCTAGGCGCCCTTCAACTCTGGCCAGTTCCTCCCTCATGTCTTTGTAGTCACTTTTATTTAACTGTAATACCATTACATCTGATTCCAGCTTCTCCCTCTCAAACTGTTGGGTAAATTCTATCATATTGTGGTCGCTGTTCCATAAGGGTTCCTTCCCTAATCAAGTCTGCCTCATTACACATCACCAAATCCAGAATTGCCTGTTCCCTAGTAGGCTCTGTCACAAGCTGCTCCAAAAAAAACATTTCTTAGACATTCCACAAATTCCTTTTGTTGGGATCCACTCCCTCCCTGATTTTCCCAGTCCACCTGCATATTGAAGACACCCAAGATGATTGTAATATTGCCTTTTTTATCTGCCTTTTCTACCTCCTGATTTATTTTCTGCCCCACATCCTGACCACTGCTCGAGGGCCTGTACATAACTCCCATCAGGATCTTTTCACCTTTGCGATTCCTTAACTCTACCCACAGAGATTCTATGCCTTCTGATCCTATATCGCTTCATGCTATCGATTTAACTTCATTCCTCACTGACAATGCAACCCCTCCCGCATCTGCCTGTCCTTTCAATTGGACACATATCCTTGGATATTTGGATCCCAGCCCTGATCCCCTTGCAGTCACATCTCTGTGATGCCCACAATGTCGTACCAGCCAATTTCAATGTGCTCAACAAACTCATTTACCTTGTTCCATATACTGTGTGCATTTAGGTACAGCACCCTCAGTCCTGCATTGACCACCTCCCTTCTCATACTTGTCATCTTTTTTGCTCTGCCTGAGGTTAGACTCCTGCCACTTCTTTCCTCTCTGTTCTATTATGTGATCCGGAAACTTAACTAACCTCTCCTGAGCCCTCAGCTCCTTTAACTAGTTGAAAGTCCTCATCATTAACCTGCACTTCGACCCCCTCCTTTTACTTTGACATTGGTATTCAGTCCACCCATGAAGCAAAAACAGGCATTTATTGTATCCCATTTGTATTAAAAAAGATATTGGTTTGTGGGAATTACAGGTAAAGTTGTTATTTATTCTTCCTCAGTTATCTGTGGGAAGGTGATGTGCTTTCTTCTAGACTGCAGATAAGGATCAATCACATTGATTTGAGAGAGGAGCCATCTCCAAACCACACTGAGTAAGGATGATCGCTTGTCTTCTCGAACGGGCGCTGATGAGCTACTTGTTTTTCTTTGCAACGGTTCCAAGTGCTTCACGGTCACAGTCAAGGATACATGCTTTCCACTTGTAGATCTAAAAACTAAATTGGCCAGTAAAATTCGGGAGCCAAAAATATATCGCTGTGATTTAAAATTTAAATTGCCACAATGTAAATTACATGAGACATGACTGTTGATCGATGAGGCAATTTGAATTTTTTTGCATTTTTCAATCTGGTCATTGTGCCTTGATGTTTTGTGAATCTCTTGCCATTTTGCCTGTGCGTGTGTGTGTGTGCGCGTGTGTCTATGTGTGTGTGTGCGATTGTGTGGGCGTTTTGTTTGAAGGGGGTGAAAATACTTGAACAGTGTAAGCACATCATATAGCTCAGCTCACAACAGGCTGAGCAAAGGGGTGGAAACATGCTTCAAAGAGAGAAAATCAAAGAAGCTCTTTCATTTCTGAATTTGTTGTATGTCTGAGAGTGAGAACATTTTGTGCTAATTAAATCTGAGAATGAGATTGTGGTAGAATGGAAATGAGTTGTCTTTTAATCACCACGACAATGATTCAGTGATACCAAGAGCACCAGGAATTAGAAGTCTTTTCCACAAAATATCTCTGTGACCTGTTTTCTATAATTGATGACTTCAGAAATAATTATTTGTGCTTGGCTTTAATGCACCGGGAAGTCAAACCTTTTGTTAAAGTGTTGCTTGGCATTTATCTGCACAACAAGATGGTTCAGGGTCCTTGCAAAATCTACAGGCATTAATTACCTGGATAAGCTCTTTGTAAATAATTGCCTGTAATCTTTTCTCCAGTAATTGACAATTAGAACTGCCCTCAAAATGGTTTTGAAAATATATCTCCATTGTTGTTTCTATGGATAATTGCTTAATGTAATTTTTTAAAAACCAGAATAGCTGAGAGTCATTACTATTCTGATTCACTACGTGAAAAAGCTGATGAAAATGATTAAAAGAATAATTCTTTTGCAGTCGCAAGATGTGGGTGATGTTGGAAAGGGCAGCATTTATATGCCAAGTATATGTCCTTGAGAAACGGGCTGTGAGCAGCCTTCTTAAACTGCTGTAGGCCACACAATATTGGTCCTCGTGCATTGCAGTCAGGGAGGGAGTTACAGGATTTTGACCTAGCGATAGTGAAGTCTCAGCAATGTTGTTCCAAGTCAGGATGATGTATTGCACGCAGAGGAAATTGTAGGTGCGGGCATTCCCATGTGTCTGCTGCCTTTGTTCTTCTGAATGATCTATCTCTGCTCATATAAGCCCTATAGTGCAGAAGGAGGCCACTTGGCCCATCGAGTTTGCATGGACCACAATCCCACCCAGGCCTTATCCTCATATCCCCACTTATCTACCCTGCTAGTCCCCCTGACACTAAGGGGCAATTTAGCATGGACAATCAACCTAGCCCGCACATCTTTGGACTTTGGGAGGGAACCAGAGCACCCAGAGGAAACTCATGCAGAAACAGGGAGAATATGCAAATTCCACACTGATAATCACCCGAAGCCGGATTTGAACCTGGGTCCCTGGCACTGTGAGGCAGCAATGTTAACCTCTGCCACCATTTTGCCCATGCTCCGAAGTCTTATGGTCTAGCTGGTGGTTCATACTGTAGCCATGATGTGTGAGTGGTGGAGGGAATGAATGTCTAAGGTAGTCGATTTAATACCAGTCAGGTGGACTGCTTTCTCCTGGAAATTTTGGGGCATCTTGAGTGTTGTTGAAGTGGCACACATTCAAAAAAATGGGGAATATTTCATCACACTCCTGATTTTTGCCTTGTAAATGATTGAAGGTTTTCAGGTGGGCAGGAGGTGAGTGACTTGCCACAGAATTCCCATCCTCCAATCTTTGTCACCAGAATATTTGTAGCTGGTCCAGTTAACTGCCAAGCCTCTGGTGAAATGTAGGAAGTTGATGGTGGAGGATTCAGTAATGGTAATATCATTGAATGTGAAGGGGAGGTGATTCAATTCTCTTTAGCTGGATTTGGTCATTGCCAAGTAATTGTATGGCATATATGCTCTTTCCATTATGAGTCCAAGCCTGAATGTTGCCCAGGTCAATCTATAGGCAGGAAAGGACCGTTTCATTACCAAAGGAATTGGAACTGAACATTCTTCAATCATTAACAAACTTCCCTACTTCTAACCTTAGCTTGGAGAGAAGGCCTTTGCTGAAGCAGCCGAAGATGTCTGGGCCCAGAACATTACCTGAAGGAGCTCCTACACCAATGTCTTGGGACTAAAGTGATCAGCCTATCACAAGGCTGATGGAAAGCTCCCCCACTTCAATGTTATTAGTGCTCCTTGATGCCCGGGGCAGTCACTCTCACTTCCCCTGAGGGTACACTGATGGGACAGTAATTTGCTGAATTAGATTTGTCCTGCTCTTTCTGTGCAGAACAAAACTAGGCAAATTTCCACATTGTTAAACAGATGCCAGTGTTATAGCTGCACTGGAACAAATTGGCTACAGGTACAGGTAGTTCTGGAACACAGGTCTTCAGCACTAGAGTTGGCATGTTGTCAAGGCTCAAAAACTTTGCAGTATCCAGTGGGCCCAGACGTTGCTTGATAACACGTGAGCTGAATGTAATTGTTTGAGGCTGCTTTCTGTAATGACTGAGACCTGTGGAGGACTCTGAGAGAAATCACCATTTGACACTGCTATGGAAGTTGAGTTTGAAAGTTGTAGTCATGTTTTTCTTTTGCTCTGATGTGCTGGGCTCTGCTATCATTGAGGATCTGGGTGATCCTGAAGGTTCCTTGTCCAGTTAGTTGTTGAATTGTCCACTACCATCCATGAATCTCACAGGAGGGCAGAATTTTGGTTGTGTGGGATTGCTCAGCACTGTAAAGCATGCTGCTTCCACAGTTTTGCGTATATGTAGTTCTACCTTGTGGCCTCACCAGGTTGGCATCTCATTATCCATTATGCCTGGTGCTGTTCCTGGCATGTTCTCCTACACTCCTTACTGAGCCAAGATTGGTTCCTCTGGCTTGTTGATAATGCTGATGAGCTGGATGCTTTGTGCCGTTAAGTTACTGACTGTAGTGGGATATAAACATGCTGCTGACTGCCTGCAGCAACACATGCATGCCCAGTTTTGAACTGCTAGATCTGTTCTGAATCTATCCCAATGAGTATTGTGATCACTCCATGATGCATCAATGGAGAGAGTTTTTGTTTGCATCCATTGATGTCAAAGGTTGTTTGTTTTTTCTTGATCTTTCAATGTTGTCTGTTCCTACGCAAGATTTTCACACAGAATCCTTCAAGCATTCTTGGCTGTTTCATGGTGAGCTGTTGTTGGTTGTTCGTTTGGTGGTTCTTGTTTCTTTGGAAATGTTGATTGTGTAGTTGGGAAATGTTGTTGCTGTGGTGGGTGTTATTGCTGTGGCGAATGATTTTGTTATTCATTCGTGGGACATGGGCATCGCTGGTTGGCCATCATTTATTGCCCATCCCTAATGCCCTTGGAGGGCAGTTGAGAGTCAACCACACATTGGCCAGACTAGGTAACAATGGCAGATTTCCTTCCCTAAAGGTACCAGATGGGTTTTTTTCTGACAATCGACAATGGTTTCATGGTCATGGGAACCTGTCTCGGGGGCAGGGAATTCAGATGGTGTTCGTAAAGCAGAAGGGGAAATGAATAGGGTTGGGAAGCATTTTCTGATCTGGGCCAGTGTGATCTCCTGGACTCGTTTCGATCGCCTCAGGGGGTCGGAGAGGAATTTCCCTGATTTTTTTTTCCCATATTGGCCCTGGGGTTTTCACTCTGGGTTTTCGCCTCTCCCTGGAGATCACATGGTCTGGAATGGGGGGGTGGGGGTGAGTTAATAGGTTGTGATAAACAAAGCATCGTAGCTGTGAGGGACAGCTCGGTGGATAGGATATTAGGATGTAGATAGGCTGGAAAATTGGGCGGGGATCCTGGATTCAGGATTCAATCCTGGACCGGGGAGCGGCGCGGGCTTGGAGGGCCGAAGGGCCTGTTCCTATGCTGTATTGTTCTTTGTTGTTCTTTGTCATTGGTAGATTCTTAATTCTGGATATTTTTTATTGAATTCAAATTTTTTATTGAATTCTCAGCACATAAAACAGTGGCTACAAGAGCAGGTCAGAGGCTAGGAATTCTGTGGCAGGTGACTCATCTCCTAACTTCCGAAAGCTGATCCACCATCTACAAGGCACAAGTCAAGAGTGTGATGGAATATTCCCCACTTGCCTGGATGGGTGCAGCTCCAGCAATACTCAAGAAGCTTGACACCATCCAGGACAAAGCAGGCCACTTAATTGGCACCACATCTACAAACATTCAATCCGTCCACCACCGACGCTCAGTAGCAGCAGTGTGTATTATCTACAAGATGCACTGCACCAATTCACCAAAGATCCTTAGGCATGTTGCAGGGAAAAATCCCTTGTACCAGTGCATTCAAGAGGTCGAGTCTCAAGGCAAGGTTCAAAGTGTTTTTCTTTATTGTACAATTACTGTGATCCCAGGGAGACCCGCGTAGCCAGCTCAGAAACAGTGGCTTGGCCACGTTGATCTCAACAGTTACACATTCGCTCTGGATATTTATCGGAATCCAAATTCGAGCGGGAACATTTGCTCATACATTTTTACAATACTTAAAAAGTGGCGGGATTCTTTAATTGCTGCCCTGAAGATTTGGTGGGCAGTTTCGATTCGAACAGATTAACACTAAGAATATGTATCCTTTCCGGTCAGGAAGTTCCCTGGTAGACTTTGTCAATTTGCATCTGTATGGTGTGTGTCCGTGTTAATGGGACTGTCTTTTCTTGCCCCGGTGTTTAATGTGTTTCCCATTATCCTCTCGATGTGTCCCCTTATCTAAATCGACCTCCGATGTTTGTGTCTGTATTCTATGCTTGTGAGATTAGGTGTTAATGTCATTTTGTCCTGCTGTGTGTAGGGGGATTTAATCTAATCTTTTATTCTTTTTATCCTGGTTTATTAAGTTTCTTTGCCTGCCTTGGCCATTTTATTCCCATAATATTTTATTTACAGTACAGTTGTGCCATATATCCCACTGCCAGGTCTTGACTCGCAGATATCCCGGGAGAGATGTAGGAATAACAGAGTTGTCGTGATGGGAGATTTTAATTTCCCAAACATAGATTGGAATATCCCTAGGGCTAGGGGTTTGGATGGAGAGGAGTTTGTTAGGTGTGTCCAGGAGAGTTTCCTGACACAGTATGTGGATAAGCCTACTAGAGGAGAGGCTGTTCTTGATCTGGTGCTGGCTAATGAACCTGGACAGGTGGAGGATCTCTCGGTGGGTGAGCATCTTGGGGATAGCGATCATAATTCTATCTCCTTCACGATAGCATTGGAAAGAGATAGGGTCAGGCAGGCTAGGAAAGTGTTTCTCTGGAGTAAAGGGAAATACAGTGTCATCAGGGAGGAAATTAGACGGGTAAATTGGAAGGAGGCATTCTTGGGGAAAAGTACCGAAGGAAAGTGGAGGATTTTCAAGGAATGTTTGTCTGGAGCTCTGCATGACAACGTTCCGATGAGACAGGGGGGTGTTGGTAGGGTACGGGAACCGTGGTGCACGAAGGTTGTGATGAACCTGGTAAATAAGAAAAGAGAGGCGTACAGAAGGTTCAGAGAGCTAGGAGGTGTTAAGGATTTAGAGGAGTATACGCGATGTAGGAAGGAGCTTAAGAAGGAAATTAGGAGAGCGAGAAGGGGTCATGAGAAGACCTTGGCGGGTAAGATTAAGGAGAATCCCAAGGCTTTCTACAAATATGTCAAGAGTAAAAGGATGAGATGTGAAGGCATAGGACCCTTAAAAGGTGAAGGGGGAAAAGTTTGTGCGGAACCGTTAGAAATGGCGGAGGTGCTTAATGAATACTTTACCTCGGTATTCACGGTGGAAAGGGATCTGGGTGGTTGTACTGCTAGATTGCGGAGGACAGAAAGGATC
The DNA here is from genome assembly GCF_964213995.1 of Mustelus asterias. Taxonomy (NCBI): domain Eukaryota; kingdom Metazoa; phylum Chordata; class Chondrichthyes; order Carcharhiniformes; family Triakidae; genus Mustelus; species Mustelus asterias. Next base: position 18,980,281 of record NC_135810.1, read on the forward strand.
GAGCATGTGGACATAAAGAAAGAGGATGTGTTGGAACTATTGAATGGCATCAAGGTTGGTAAGTCGCCGGGACCGGATGGGATGTACCCCAGGTTACTGTGGGAGGCGAGGGAGGAGATTGCGGAGCCTTTGGCGATGATCTTTGCATCGTCGATGGAGACGGGAGAGGTTCCGGAGGATTGGAGGATTGCGGATGTGGTCCCTATATTCAAGAAAGGGAACAGGGACAGCCCGGGAAATTACCGACCGGTGAGTCTAACCTCAGTGGTTGGTAAGTTGATGGAGAGGATCCTGAGAGACAGGATTTATGATCATCTAGAGAAGTTTAGTATGATCAAAAGTAGTCAGCACGGCTTTGTCAGGGGCAGGTCGTGCCTTACGAGCCTGGTTGAGTTCTTTGAAAATGTGACCAAGCACATTGACGAAGGAAGAGCGGTGGATGTGGTCTATATGGACTTCAGCAAAGCGTTCGATAAGGTCCCCCATGCAAGACTTCTTGAGAAAGTGAGAGGGCATGGGATCCAAGGGGCTGTTGCCTTGTGGATCCAGAACTGGCTTGCCTGCAGAAGGCAGAGAGTGGCTGTGGAGGGGTCTTTCTCTGCATGGAGGTCAGTGACCAGTGGAGTGCCCCAGGGATCTGTTCTGGGGCCCTTGCTGTTTGTCATTTTCATAAATGACCTGGATGAGGAAGTGGAGGGATGGGTTGGTAAGTTTGCTGACGACACCAAGGTGGGTGGTGTTGTGGATAGTTTGGAGGGATGTCAGAAGTTGCAGCGAGACATAGATAGAATGCAAGACTGGGCGGAGAAGTGGCAGATGGACTTCAACCCGGATAAGTGTGTAGTGATCCATTTTGGCAGATCCAATGGGATGGAGCAGCAGTATAAAATGAAGGGTACCATTCTTAGCAGTGTAGAGGATCAGAAGGACCTTGGGGTCCGGGTCCATAGGACTCTTAAATCGGCCTCGCAGGTGGAGGATGCGGTCAAGAAGGCGTATGGCGTACTAGCCTTCATTAATCGAGGGATTGAGTTTAGGAGTCGGGAGATAATGCTGCAGCTTTATAGGACCCTGGTTAGACCCCACTTGGAGTACTGCGCGCAGTTCTGGTCACCTCATTACAGGAAAGATGTTGAAGCCATTGAAAGGGTGCAGAGGAGATTTACAAGGATGTTGCCTGGATTGGGGGGCATGCCTTATGAGGATAGGTTGAGGGAGCTTGGTCTCTTCTCCCTGGAGAGACGAAGGATGAGAGGTGACCTGATAGAGGTTTACAAGATGTTGAGGGGTCTGGATAGGGTGGACTCTCAGAGGCTATTTCCAAGGGCTGAAATGGTTGCTACGAGAGGACACAGGTTTAAGGTGCTGGGGGGTAGGTACAGGGGGGATGTCAGGGGTAAGTTTTTCACTCAGAGGGTGGTGGGTGAGTGGAATCGGCTGACGTCGGTGGTGGTGGAGGCAAACTCGTTGGGGTCTTTTAAGAGACTTCTGGATGAGTACATGGGATTTAATGGGATTGAGGGCTATAGATAGGCCTAGAGGTGGGGATGTGATCGGCGCAACTTGTGGGCCGAAGGGCCTGTTTGTGCTGTGGCTTTCTATGTTCTATGTTCTATGTTCTGGCCAAAGGCCATTTTAAAATGCAGCTTCGTGCTGTTGCTGGGCAGAATAAGGATCTTCTGTCAAATTTGAATTAAAGGTCTCTCAGCTGTGCAGAGGGGGATTTAAACGAATGTCCATTCGGGTGTTCCCCTCTGCATTGTGGGCATGTTATGAATGGTGCCAATCAGTCCAATAAATGAATATGTTTAATGAGGTGAATATTGATGAGATAATAAAAATATGGCTTTGGAAAATGGCCTACTTCAGGCAGCACCTTCCAAACCCATGAACGCTTCCATCTAAAAGGATAAGAGCAGCAGATGCATGGGAATATCACTACCTACAAGTTCCCCTCCAAGCCATTCACCATCCTGACTTGGAAATATATCACCGTTCCTTCGCAGTTGCTGGGTCAAAATCCTGGAATTCCCCCCCCCCCTAACGGCATTGTGGGTCAACACACAGTATGTGTGTTGCAGCGTTTTAAGAAGGCCAATTGCCACCACCTTCTCCAGGGCAACTAGGGATGGACAATAAATGCTGGCCAGGCAGCAACGCTCATGTCCCATGTATGAATTTTTAAAAATTCCACCACCTGCTGTGGTGGGATTCAAACCCAGGTTCCCAGAACATTAGCTGAGTTTCTGGATTAATGGGTGTTGTTCCTGTGGTGGGTGTTGTTCCTGTGGTGGGTGTTGTTGTGGTGGGTGTAGTTGTTGTTGTTGGTGTTGTTGTGATGGGTATTGTTGCTGTGATGGGTGTTGTTGGTGTTGTTGTTGTTGGGGTTGTTGTTGTTGCTGTGATGGGTGTTGTTGTTGGTGTTGTTGTTGTAATGGGTGTTGTTGTTGTAGTGGGTGCTGTTGTTGTGGGTGTTGCTGTGATGGGTGTTGTTGTGTATGTTGTTGCTGTGATGGGTGTTATTGTGGTGGGTGTTGTTGTGGTGGGTGTTGTTGTTGTGGGTGTTGCTGTGATTGGTGTTGTTATGTGTGTGTTGTTGCTGTGATGAATGTTGTTGTGGGTGTTGTTGATGTGATGGGTGTTGTTGTTGGTGTTGTTGTTGTTGTGGGTGTTGCTGTGATGGGTGTTGTGTGTATTGTTGCTGTGATAGGTGTTGTTATTGTGGTGGGTGTTGTTGTGTGTGTTGTTGTTATGGGTGTTGTTGCTGTGATGGGTGTTTGTTGTGGGTGTTGTTGTTGTTGTGGGTGGTGTTGTTTCTGTGATGGGTATTTTTATGTGTGTTGTTGCTGTGATGGGTGTTGTTGTTGTGGGTGTTGTTGCTGTGATGGGTGTTGTTGTTGGTCTTGTTGTAGTCGGTGCTGTTGTTGTGGGTGTTGCTGTGATGAGTGTTGCATGTATTGTTGCTGAGATGGGTGTTGTTATTGTGGTGGGTATTGTTGTGTGTGTTGTGGGTGTTATTGTTGTTGTGGGTGTTGGTGCTGTTGTGGTGGGTGTTGTTGTGGTGGGTGTTGTTGTGGTAGGTGTTGTTGTGGTGGGTGTTGTTGTGGTGGGTGTTGTTATTGTGGGTGTTGTTATTGTGGGTGTTGTTGCTGTGATGGGTGGTGTTGTGTGTGCTGTTGCTGTGATGGGTGTTGTTGTGGGTGTTGTTGTGTGTGGTGTTGTTTCTGTGATGGGTGTTGTTGTGGGTGTTGTTGCTGTGATGGGTGTTATTGTGGGTGTAGTTGTTGGTGTTGTAGTGGGTGTTGTTGTTGTAGTGGGTGCTGTTGTGGGTGTTGCTGTGATGGGTGTTGTTGTGTATGTTGTTGCTGTGGTGGGTGTTGTGTGTGTTGTTGTTGTGGGTGTTGTTGCTGTGATGGATGTTGTTGTAGTGGGTGTTGTTGTTGTGGGTGTTGTTGTAATGAGTGTTGTTGTTGTGGGTGTTGCTGTGATGGGTGTTGTGTGTGTTGTTGCTGTGATGGGTGTTGTTATTGTGGTGGGTGTTGTTGTTGTGTGTGTTGTTGTGGGTGTTGTTGCTGTGATGGGTGTTGTTGTGGGTGTTGTTGCTGTGATGGGTGTTGTTGTGGGTGTTGTTGCTGTGATGGGTGTTGTTGTTGTGGATATTGCTGCTGTGGGTGTTGTTGCTGTGATGGGTGTTGTTGTGGGTGTTGTTGTGTGTGTTGTTGTGGGTGTTGTTGTTGTGGGTGTTGTTGCTGTGATGGGTGTCGTTGTTGTGGTGGGTGTTGTTGTTGTGGGTGTTGTTGTTGTGGGTGTTGTTGCTGTGATGGGTGTTGTTGTGTATGTTGTTGCTGTGATGGGTGTTGTGTGTGTTGTTGTTGTGGGTGTTGTTGCTGTGATGGGTGTTGTTGTGGGTGTTGTTGCTGTGATGGGTGTTGTTGTGGGTGTTGTTGCTGTGATGGGTGTTGTTGTTGTGGATATTGCTGCTGTGGGTGTTGTTGCTGTGATGGGTGTTGTTGTGGGTGTTGTTGCTGTGATGGGTGTTGTTGTTGTGGATATTGTTGTTGCTGTGATGGGTGTTGTTGTTGTGTGTGTTGTTGCTGTGAAGGGTGTTGTTGTGGGTGTTGTTGTGTGTGTTGTTGTGGGTGTTGTTGTTGTGGGTGTTGTTGCTGTGATGGGTGTCGTTGTTGTGGTGGGTGTTGTTGTTGTGGGTGTTGTTGTTGTGGGTGTTGTTGCTGTGATGGGTGTTGTTGTGGGTGGTGTTGTTTCTGTGATGGGTGTTGTTATGTGTGTTGTTGCTGTGATGGGTGTTGTTGCTGTGATTGGTGTTGTTGTTGTGGGTGTTGTTGCTGTGATGGGTGTTGTTGTTGTGGGTGTTGTTGTTGTTGTGGGTGTTGTTGCTGTGATGGGGGTTGTTGTTGTTGTGGGTGTTGTTGCTGTGATGGGTGTTGTTGTTGTGGGTGTTGTTGTTGTTGTGGGTGTTGTTGCTGTGATGGGTGTTATTGTTGTGCAGCATTTTCCACAAGTCAGAATCACAAAATGCTTTACTCGGGGCAGGAAGTGGGGACCAGCTACAATCAAAACTAGAACAGGATGCAGAAACTGGATGAAAGAAATTGTGACAGCATAGAGGCAGTCAAGATCATAATGTGCCATCTATAAGCTGATTCCATTCCTTTAGGTAACATAACGGTGGGCTGAGTGGTGTTAGTTAAGGAAGTAGCTGAGGCTAGATCTTTCGGGGATGCTGCGGGTGACTGTGTGAGGATGGAAGAGGAGCTGAGAAGCTATTTTTAGAAGTACATTAGCTACATTTCCACTGATGGCAATATCAAATGAAAGGACAAATCCCAAACCTGGAGAAAGGGAATCAATCATTGCAAATCATCCACAAAGAGAACACCATTGGCAATGATAAGTAGCATGATTACCTATCATTTGGTGTGGCATGGTGGCACAGTGGTTAGCACTGCTGCCTCACAGTGCCAGAGACCCAGGTTTGAATCCCAGCTTGGGTCACTGTCTGTGTGGAGTTTGCACATTCTCCCCATGTCTTTGTGGGTTTCCTCCAGGTGCTCCGGTTTCCTCCCACACTCCAAAGATGTGCGGGTTGGGTTGACTGGCCGTGCTAAATTGCCCCTTAATGTCAGTGAGACAAGGGTAAACACATGGGGTTACGGGGATAGGGCCTGCGTGGGATTGATGTTGGTGCAGGATCGATGGGCTGAAAGGCTGCATTGTCGTGATTCTATTACAGTCAAGACATCAAGTGGTCAAGAGTTGTAAGGGAATGCGATTGAGGGAGCAGGGAGTGGTTTTGATGAAGATAGTGATGAGGGTAGGACATGGAGGTAGATGAGGGAATCTACTCAAAATTAGTTCTTCACACAAAATTGGGGTGGTCCAATGGAGGCATAAAGAACAAAGAACAAAGAACAATACAGCACAGGAACAGGCCCTTCGGCCCTCCAAGCCTGCGCCGCTCCCTGGTCCAAACTAGACCATTCTTTTGTATCCCTCCATTCCCACTCCGTTCATATGGCTGTCTAGATAAGTCTTAAGCATCTGAGCAGATGATTTAAAATTAGAGGCTAAGATACCTAGGAATTCCTTGAACTATTTACACCAGATGCCCTCAATGTGCTACACACCTGGATCCTAAAGACTTCATCACAGGTTCCCTATGGTTGTCACACCCCATGTTACAATGCTCGCAGCCTTCGTCACCTCCTTAGCTAGTCTTTTCAGAATAGTTTGGATGCTATTAAGTGAAGTATTATCCTCAATCAGCGATCTTCTTTCACAAGTGGGTTACACAAGTTTTGAATGGATGAACTGTACATACAAGCCAGGAAATGTACTTGTTACCTGGCCAAGAGATTTCTGATGTGGAGATGCCAGCGTTGGACTGGGGTAAGCACAATAAGAGTTTTAACAACAAGAGATTTCTGCCAGTATTAACTGTTGTCCGAGTATGTGGTGTAATATACCTTTAAGGGACAGGAGCATTGCACTGCTACGAAGAAAGTGAGTCATGAAATCCAGTGTTAGGTTTGCATTAGCTTTCTGCAGAGCACACACAGTGTCCTGCGGCTCTGATATCGTCAAGCTCCCTGTCCATGTGTATCTGTTCACATGTGCCTCGAATTAATAAATGACCCCCCAACTTGTTGAACTGATCGGTGCTTTTATATCATTAAAGCACACACAACTGTGTGCAGCTTGACTTATCAAGTATCACCTTCTCAAGCTCACGAGCTACAGCCTCTGACGTAGGTGTAGTTCAGCTAGTGCTTAAATATACTTCAGAGGACAACATGGGGTACAGTGGTATTCTGTCTTTTTGTGGTCACTGTGTTTCTCTTTTGAATATTTGCCTCAGATTATTGACCTCCTTACCCTCCACTGTAAAATAATAGACTACGCATTTAATGAGTCTGTATTTAACTTACACTTGGAATTTTAGGATAGACATTTCCTGTTAGTTTTGATATTTTTCCCAGCTTTCTTTTTACACCATTTTATTTCCCAAGCAATGGAGGCTGGATTGCAGTACCAGTAGTGGCCACTGTTGGCACTGCACTTCGGGCTTGGGGATGCATTCAGCAATGGATTGGAAATTTGTGTTTGCGGGTTGGGGGGAAGTTGTCGGCAAGGGGAGTTGGAGGCAGAGAGTTGCGAGGCAGTATGGAGAGGTAAATCTGAGGAGACTACATCTTGTGCGGGAGCGGGAAGGTGTAAGGTCTCCAATGGGCCCAGGGAGCCAGTTAAGAAGCTGCCCTACCTCCCCACCCTGCCCAAACTAGCTTGCACAAGGAAACATGGCCACTTGATGTGGGCCTCACTGGCCATTGGTTGAACCCCAGCGGCATCAAGGTGAAGCCCTTAAGTAGGCATAAGTTGCCTCTTTGAGTGTCTCAACTGCCCCACTGGCAGACAGTCTGTTCGACAACTTCCCCTTCGCTGGTGAAATTGCGGTGGGGGTAGGTTCAGAGAGGTAGGCAGTGGGGAGTCCACCTACAGGATTTTACATGCACCTCCTTGTTGTCTATAACGTTAGACACTTAAACCAATTCATACTAAAATAACTCTGATGCTCTTATTCATGAAACAAAGGACAAGAGTTGATTCGCATTTCCACCCAATTTTATTAAAGAACCTTGTTGTCAAAACTCTATTTAAAAAGTAACTCAACTCTTAATAGAACTCACAAACACATTGTACCGTCTATCTGAGGCTCTGATACTACTCATACTGTTGAACTTGGCCAGGTTGCTCGGCTGGGTACGGCTCTTAGTCTTCGCTGAGAGCTGCTGATTGTAATGATCTTACCTCTGAACACAGGATCTTCTTCGCGAAGGTTGGTCTTGCACTCTTTCTTCAATCACCTCCATGTCCTTGCTAGGTGGTTGGGTTTTCACTGAGGATGGCTTCCAGCTGTCTCTTCTTATACCCCTCTTTCATGCATGTAGCCCTTTCCATACATGGTAACTGAGGTGTCAGTGAGTCTGGCCAATACTGGCAAATACACAAAACAATGTCCTTATTTGGTTAGGATTGAGCACCTCTGGTCTCAGCTTCCAGGATAAGTCCAGGCTTGCCCTTGTTCATCTCTGACCAGCGTCTGTGTTTAAACTTGGCCTGCACAAATTCCCATCAGGCCTGGCTGCTCAAGCTGTTGGTTACTGTTTAATTTAGATTGTCCAATTCTGTATCTGGCCCAGCTGTTCAGTAAGAGTTTTAACAACACCAGGTTAAAGTCCAACAGGTTTATTTGGTAGCAAATACCATTCGCTTTCGGAGCGCTGCTCCTTTGTCAGATGGAGTGGAAAAACATCTGTTCCTCATATTTACCCAAGTCATTTACCCAAGAATAGTCATGCCTTGCTCTTGTCGCCACTTCATTGATCTGGCTGTTCAGGCCATTGGACGCTTGGCTACATCTTTTTCTTTAACCCACCACTAGGGGAGGGTTAAATCCAGCCTTTTGTTATATTTGACCCTGAGATACGCTTCTGACAACAAATCTGTGCCATCTCAAAGGCTGTCTGTTCCTGTCTCCATAATATCATCCATCTCCGCCTCTGCTTCTACTTACCTGAGGATGAAAATCTCACACGTGCCTTTGCTATCTTTGAGCCAGACTGTTCCCGCACACTCTGCACTGATACCTCACAATTTCCATCCTGTAAACTCATCAAAAACTCTGCCTTACCCTTATTTGCTCCAAGTCCAGTCCACTCACTGCAATTGCGCTTACTGACCTATGTTTATTCTTGGTTAAGCAACACTCTGATTTTAAAGTTCTCACCCTTCAAATCTCTCCGCTGTCCTGCCGCTCACCCAGTGTATAATCTCTTCGAACAATAACATCGGCAATGATTTGTATTAATATGGTGCCTTTGTCATCTCAAAACATCCCAAGGTGCGTCACAGAGGCATTATAAAACATAATTTGACATTGAGTCACACAGGGAGATATTAGCACTGCTAACTAAAAGATCGGTCAAAGAGATAGGTTTTATGGAGTGTCTTAAAGGTGAAAATGAAGAAGAGGTGGAGAGGCTTAGAGAGAAAATTCCAGGCACTAGGAGGGCCACAAATGGGGGAATGATTAAATTCAGGAATGCTCAAGAGGCCAGAATTCGAGAAGCACAGGTATATCAGAGGGCTGTGAGGTGCAATTATCCCTGCAACCGGAGTGTATTCCATCAAACTCCTCACGTGTGCCTTGTAAATGGTGAAAAAATTCTGGGGAGGTAGGAGATGAGTCATTTACCCAAGAATAGTCATGCCTTGCTCTTGTAGCCACTTCATTGATATGGCTGACCCAGGTCAGTTTCTGGCCATTGCTGTTCTCCCAGTATGTTGATGGTAAAAGATTCAGCATGGAGTGTCAAGGGAATGAGGTTCCACTCTCATTTGTTGGAGATGGTCTTTGTCTGACATTTAGCTGGAGTATCTCCCATCACTTCTCAGCCCAAATCTAACTGTTGATCATCTCTTGCTGCATGTGAGCAGCAACTGCTTATTATCAGCAAACATCCCAACTGGGATGGAGGGAGGGCCAATGTCTATCTGTTGAAGATAGTTGGGCCATGACCCGACCATGAGGAACTTCTACAGTGATGTTCTGGGACTCAGATGATTGGCTTCCAACAACTGCAATGTTCTTATTTTGTGTTGGTAATTAACTCCAACCAGTGTTGAGTTTTCCCTCTGATGCTCCTTAATTTCATTTTTGCCAGAGCTCCTTAATGCCACACTCGATTAAATACGGTCTTAATGTTAAATGCAGTCATTATCATCTCACCTCTAGAAGTCCGCTTATTTGTGTTGGGATTAAGACTGTAACGAGGTTTGCAGCTGAGTGGCCGTGGCAGATTTCAAGCTGAGTACCAGTGAATACGGCAGTACGGTGGCACAGTGGTTAGTGCTGATGCCTCACAGTTCCAGGGACCCAGGTTCAATTCCGGCCTTGGGTACTGTCTGTGTGGGGTTCCTCTCCTCGTGTCCGCGTGGGTTTCGTCCGGGTGCCCCGGTTCCCTCCCACAGTCTAAATATATGCGGGTTAGGTTGATTGGCCATGTTAAATTGCCCCTTAATGTCGGGGGATTAGGAGGTTAAATATGTGGAGTTACAGGGATAGGACAGGACCTGGGTGGGATTGTTGTTGGTGGAGACTCGATGGGCCAAATGGCCTCCTTCTGCACTGTAGATTCTATAATTCTATGAACAGATGAGTAAGTGTGACTTGATGGCAAAAGTAATGGCACATTTCATCAATTTACTTATGATTGAGAATAGACTGATGGAGCAGTATTTGGTCAGGTTGTCCTGCTTTTTTGGACACTCCAGGCAGTTCACTTTGCCAGGTGGATGCCAGCATTGTCAATGTACTCTAGAAGCTTGACTAGGGAAGCAGTTCTGGAGTACGTCTTCAGCGCTATCACTGAGATGGTGGTGGTGTCATTGACTTTGTTATATCCAGTGCAGTCTCGACATCACGTGGAGTGAATTGGGTTGGCTGAAAATTGGCTTTTGTGATGATAGGGACCTCAGGAGGAGACTGAAATGGGCCATTGAATCATCACTGTGCAGAAGAGGCCATTCAGCTTACTGAGTCTGCACCACTTCTCAGGCCCTCTTCCCACACATTTCCCATGGCCAATCCACCTAACTTACACGTCTTGGACCAATTTAGCAAGGCCAATCCATCTAACCTGCACAACCTTGGGCTGTGGGAGGAAACCAGAGCATTCGGAGAAAATCCACACTGACACGGGGAGAACGTGCAAACTTCTCACAGACAATCACCCAAGGCCGGTATTGAACCCCGATCCCCGCAGTTGTGAGGCAGTTTTCTCCACTGTGCCACTGTGTTGCCTCGAAGAATTTCACCCACTCAGAACTTCTGGCCATTGGTGCTTGTTGCACTAACTTGCTGGGATATGTCATCATTGTAGATGGGGGTGCTTGTGGAGCCTCTTTGCCTGATTAGTTTGCTAAATTCTCCACTTCCATTCACAAAACTGCAGGGCTTTGATCTGGTTTGTTGGCTATGTGATCTTATAAAGCTGTATATAGCATGCTGCTTCCATGGTTTACGATGGCTGATCCTGTCCTGTAGCTTCACCAGATTGACCCCTCATTTTAGGTATGTCTGATGCTTTTCTACACATTTTGCAATTATTTACTTCCAATTAATTTATTTTATTTAGAGTCAGAGAGGTTTACAGCATAGAAACAGGCCCTTTGGCCCAACTTGTCCATGCCGCCCTTTTTTTCGAACAACTAAGCTAATCCCTATTGCCCACATTTGGCTCATATCCCTCTACACCCATCTTACCCATGTAACTGTCTAAACGCTTTTTAAAAGACAAAATTGTACCCGCCTCTATTACCACTGGCAGCTTGTTCCAGACACTCACCACCCTCTGTGGAAAAAAATTGCCCCTCTGGACACTTTTGGATCTCTCCCCTCTCACCTTAAACCTATGCTCTCTAATTTCAGACTCCTCTTTCTTTGGGAAAAGATGTTGACTATCTAGCTGATCTATGCCTCTCATTAATTTATAGATCTCTATAAGATCACCCCTAAGTCCCCTACACTCCAAGCTACTTTCTTAAACTACGGACATTTGTATACTGACTCAAGTTTAGCTAACCCGCTCCATCTGTCCACGTGCCCTACTGAGCATTTTTGTGAATACTTTCTGAATTGCAGTGTGGATGTTCGTCTCCCACACCCTCTATTTAGTTGAAGTATTTTCTCACTGCCCCTTTTACCTGATACAGACAGGATAAATAGATTTCTATTGACCTGACCTGATGAGTGTCCTATTAATATTTCATGACTGCCTCTTTGCATTTCCACCTGCTCTGTTATTTGTTCCCTGTGTTTCCTCTTATCATTGGACAATCGCCATTGTAGTAATATATTCTCTATGCAGCCAACCACAATGAGCAGGTTAATGACAGACTCCTGCACTCTCATTCATCAGCCTCAACTTGCATTGCTAATGAGTTTACAGGAAGTATAATAGGCTGAAAAGTGTCTTTTGCAGTAGAGGGATGATATCCATCACCACACTTCAGCCAAGAGGCAAATGGAGAGCAGTGCATAATGATACATATAATTCGTCCGCAGAGTTTAACTTTCAAGCTACAATATGGGTTACGTTTCGCTTCTTTGGCATTGAAAACAAAGGAGGTCATAGACATCTTTATAGGGCTCTGCAGCATTTGTAGAACAAGTACCTCCTTCACCCATCTGATTATAATTTCTTTGAGATGGTTTCATCATATTAATACATTGTAACCTTGCTTTCAGGTTGTCAAGTGCAATAGCTGCCATGGGCTTTTCATGAGGAAGTAGTTAACATACAATATAATTGCTATGAAGCTATGGTAAAATACTCACAAGTCGAGAGAGTAAAATGTTTCTAAGGTGGAATAAGGCACATTGTAATTTTTTCTTGTTTTGTTTCTTAATTTTGATTGGGGTACATGCACCAATCTTAACATGAATTTCCTTTGACATTTACCAACTTCTTTCTTCATGTTATTTCAGCATATCTGTTCCTTCCCCTTGGTGTAATAAAAAAGGCGTAATGCTTTTTGAAGTAAATGTTGGTTCATAAATGATGAATGCAATTGATCGATCAAATTTAGAGTGTCTGAGGATCTTCATGAATTAAATAGTAAAATAAATATGTATGTTATGTACGTATGGCATAGGTAAATTTTGGGTGAGCTGGTGATATTGGATGTGACCTTTGAAGGTTTTAAATCCACTCCGTGGTTGTGTGCAGTAATAAATGCCAGAGCTGACAAGCGTAAGAATGGATAGTTAAGTAACCTAAGCTGAACACTTCCTTCTCATCATTTTGTCAAGTTGACATCTTTATTTGTGGATTTGGAGCTGCGCGTGTCAGCAGTTGGCTGTGTGATAATGAGGGAAACATTTAAAAAGGAACATTCTTCAGCCAGAAGAATGAACTCCGTGGGGGATGGTTCCAACACACATCAGTCAAATCGTTTCGCAAGTTGACGCAAGTGGATAGCAAAGGTGACAATGGTGAAAATAATAACTTGATGCCCTGTCAATGTTAAACAACAAAACATTACAAATAAACTGATAAACAATTCCGGAGAATTTCACTTTCGCATTAGGTTCTAAGAGTGAATTTCTTCTGCGTTTCTCCTGATCCACGACCACATCCTTGGTGGAACTTCATTGGGAGCTCTGTTTAGTCTGAAGTCATGATGGTGGAGGGTAAGGTGTTACCAGGAAACTCAACTCTTTTTTTACATTAATTCACGGGATGTGGGTGTCGCTGTCTGGGCCAAAATTTAAGACTCAACCACAATGCTGTGGATTTGGAGTCACATGTAGGCCAGACCAGGTAAGGACGACAGATTTCCTTCCGTAAAGGATATTAGCGAACGAGATGGACTTTTCCGCAATGATTTTGCGGTCATCATTAGGCTTTTAGGCTGGAATTTTACCGGCACACCCGCCCCAATTTTAGGGGTGAGCGAGGCTCAGAGAATGGCATTCTCCATTGGCCTCGGGTGGGATCATACGAACCTCAGGCGTCCTTAATTCCAGATACTTATTGAATTCAAATTTTGCCATCACCATAGTGGGATTCAAACCCAGATCCCCAGAGCTTTACCTTGGGTCTCTGAGTCACTAGTCCAGTGACAATACCACTGTGCACTGCCTCCCCCTTGAACTATCAATCATTTCTTCCCATCTTCAAAATTAACAATTATCCAACAAGTACCTTTGTGAATTTGTCTTCTATCGCATCACATCCTAATGCTTTGAATGGTGAAAATCTTCTTTTCAATAACAATTTAGTTAAATAACATATGATGTATAATTCCTTCAGTGTGAATCACACCACTTTTACACTTTAGAAAATGTAATATCTGTGTGGATTTCTAAAGAGACGCTGTTTCCTGGGACTACTCATTTACATCCTATTGGTCCATGTATCAGTGTAAATAAGATGCAAAATTGCTGTACTTGAATCAGCCTCAGGAGACTGTACTGCTGGAATTTTACTGTCCCGCCCGCCACGGGAATTGAACCGACCATGGAAAGGTCCATTGACCTCCGGGGTTGGTGCAATGAGATTGGTGGAGAAACCCAGAGCAAAGTCCTGACTTTTGAAAATGGGTGCCCCAAGAGGAGAGTCAAAAGCCAGCAGAGCTGTGGGGAGTGCTGAGATGGACATGGCCGGAGCTGGGAATACATGGCCGGAGGCAGTCCGGAGTACTGGAAAGTGCAGGAAAATGGCTGGGGCCATCGTAAATGGTCACATGATTGCAATTCCCAATGTTCATTTCCTTTCCAATCGCAGCCTCTTCCTCTCCCATGTTTGTTGCTGATTGGTGCAATAGTGAACCTGTCAGCAGCAAATGCGGGAGAGAAACAGGCTGTGATTGAAAGAACAATCCCCTGTAGAAATCTTCAAATACACTGACCCACCTTACAGACATTTTCACCCATCGATACGGGGCCGCATAGAGGAGCTGCCCGAAAAGGGACCCTGGGTTGAACAAGTCTATACTAGAGGAAGACTGAAAAGGAACACAAGGTTAAGGAGTAGAAGATATACTTACAGGGGTCATGTCTCATGGGGAATTAATGAGCATCATGAAGCCCACTTCTGCAATGGCACTGCACTGCCAATTCCTATGAATGTAACTTTCAGGATGATATTTATCATCATTGCAGACTCTTTAAAGGATTTCAGTTGATTGTTGCTGAGATCTTAGTAGAGGCCATTTACTTATTAAAAAATCTATAATCCTAGTTATTTATGAAACCGATGAAGCCACATTTTCAAAACAAGTTTTCACTGTTTTAAAGCAGAATAATTTTTACTATAGAAGAGTCAAACAAAACAAATGTCCATCTCTTCTACTCGAAAACACCGAATAAACATAATTTGAATATGAATCAACAGCCACAATATGATTGATTATAAGCCATAAATTACACATTGATGTCAAATACAATTGATTAACTGTTGATCTTATAAATTTGCTTGGAACATCACTCAGCATTTCTGGCTTCAATCTCAGTCACAAAGTCTGCCAAAACTCTGTCTTCCTCATTAAGAATTTCAGCTCTCTTCTCCTATGATTTAGCCTGATCTCGATTTGACAGCAGGTGTGGTGATACTGTGCATTTAAGAAATGTATTCATATCATGTTTCTTGTGAGGGGCATGTTTAAAATTCAGCTCTGTTTTACACGGTGCTGATTTGTCAGGTTATAACACCTTTTGTAACAAAGATTACCTTTAGCAGGCCTGAGACGAAGAAGAAACAGGACCAGATGGATCAAGAACTCCTGCAGCAACAATAGGGAGAATGTCAAACCTAATCTGTAAACAGGAGAATGGGAAAATTCCGCTTGTAGTCTGTGTCATAGTGTGAATAGGTTCGAGGTCAGTATATAAAAAAAACAAGTCGACACTGCCTCAATTCTTGATGACAGCAATTTGAAAACCCACAGCAAAAGCATGGTGTAGTCTTGAGCTCTCAGTTGTAAGGGCGCCCATTACTTAAAAATGAGGAGTTGCTATTTATTCCTGCACAGCTATAAAGTTTGCATGGTGGTTAGCAATAGACTCCTCCAGGTTTTTAAAAATCATTTTTTGCTGATTGCATGAGATAGACCAATAATGCATGCAAATACATGTCATTCTTGGCAAGTATCCACTTTTAGGACCCATGGGATTCAGATCCTCTGGTTCTTTGGACAACAGCTATAAATCCCCTGAGTCTTCAGTCAAAATGACTCTCCTTACATGTCATCTCCTCTTGCCACCAAGGTTACTTCAACAAAAGCTCTCCTCTAAACCTTTATCGCCAGGAAGAATTGATACCATCTCACTCTCCGACAATTATCTGATGTTGCATTAGACTTAATGTCATACTTGACACTCAAGTGAGTGTCCAACTGCATAGCTGTGCCTTTTTCCCATTTAGGCAATGCCGCCTACCTCACCCTTGTCTCAGCTCCTCTGCTATTGAAACCCTCATCCATGTCTTCAATACCTCTAGGTTGTATTATTCCAATGTACTTTAGGACAGCCTCTCATGCTCCCTCCTCCATAAAGTTAAAATAATTCAAAATTCTGGGATCAATTTCCTATTCAGAGGGAGGCGATGCCCTTGTGGTATCATCGTGAGACTATTAATCCAGAAACTCAGCTGATGTTTTGAGGACCTGGATTTGAATCCCGCCACAGCAGATGGTGGAATTTGAATTCAATTTTAAAAACTCTGGAATTAAGAATCCACTGATAACCATGAAACCATTATCAATTGTCAGAAAAACCCATCTGGATAACTAATGCCTTTTAGGGAAGGAAATCTGCCATCTGGCCTACATGTGATTCCAGATGTGATTCCAGAGCCATTGCTCTGTGGTTGACTCTCAGCTGCCCTCAGGCCTCTTGGGATGGGCAATAAATGCTGGCCAGCCAGCAATGCACATGTTCTACGAATGAATAAAAAAATATGTATCAAATCCTGTTCACCTATTATCCCTTTGCATGTTGGCATGCATAGCTAACAGTTAAAGCAATGTCTTGATTTTAAAATTCCTTGTTTTCAATTCCCCCCAAGGCCTCACCTCTCCCGAGATCTATGATTTCCTCCAGCCTCACAACCTTCCATGAAATCAGCGCTTCAATAATTCTGCCCTCCTGAGCAGGGGTTTAATCTCTTGACCAATGTTTGTTATGCCTTCAGCTGCCTAGCCCAAAGCTTTAGAACTCTCTTTGTAAATCTTTCCTTCTCTCAATTCAAATCCACAATTTGATGTCTCTGTCTTCAACCTCTTGCATTGTTTCAACAAAACTCATCACAAGCTCAAGGGACAACACTTTGGCTGGAATTTTACCACCCCGCCTGCCACAGGAATCGGAATGGGCGAGGGACGGACAATGGGAGTGTCTGTTGACGTCAGGCAGGATTTTATTGTTTTGGGACGAGCGAGGTCGTAAAACCTCACCCTTTATCTTTTGATTGGGCACTTTACAGCATTCTAGCCTTAACATTGAATTTAATTACACGGTTATGCTCCCAACTTCTCAAATGGTTGGTGCTCGTAATGATTCTGCTATTGTCATTTGCAGCTCCTCTAAAACTATCTTTTGCTTCTTCTTTGAATATTTTGTCTTGCTTCATTACCTCTTTTGTCATTTAATCACACCTGCCCTTTACTCTGTCACAGACCAACCTTGTCCTTTCCTCCCCCTCTTTTGCTCTGTCTCTCTGCTTGCTTATAAATTAGGATCATAGAGTCATAGAGGTTTACAGCATGGAAACAGGTCCTTCGGCCCAACTTGTCCATGCGCCCTTTTTTTTTTAAACCCCTAAACTAATCCCAATTGCCTGCATTTGGCCCATATCCCTCTATACCCATCTTACCCATGTAATTGTCTAAATGCTTTTTAAAAGACAAAATTGTACCTGCCTTTACTACTACCTCTGGCAGCTTGTTCCAGACACTCACCACCTTCTGTGTGACAAAATTGCCCCTCTGGACACTTTTGTATCTCTCCCCTCTCACTTTAAACTGATGCCCTCTAGTTTTAGACTCCCCTACCTTTGGGAAAAGATATTGACTATCTAGCTGATCTATGCCCCTCATTATTTTATAGACCTCTATAAGGTCACTCCTCAGCCTTCTATGCTCCATGGAGAAAAAAGCCCCAGTCTATTCAGCCTCTCTTACAAGTCCCAGTAGCATCCTAGTAAATCTTTTCTCCACTCTTTCTAGTTTAATAATATCCTTTTTATAATAGTACACAGTATTCCAAGTGTGGCCTTACCAATGTCTTGTACAACTTCAACAAGACGTCCCAACTCCAGTATTCAATGTTCTGACCGATGAAACCAAGCATGCCGAATGCCTTCTTTACCACTCTGTCCACCTGTGACTCCACTTTCAAGGAGCTATGAACATGTACCCCTAGATCTCTTTTTTTCTGTAACTCTCTGTAACTGAGTAAGTCCTGCCCTGGTTCAATCTACCAAAATGCATCACCTTGCATTTATCTAAATTAAACACCATCTGTCATTTATCAGCCCACTGGCGCAATTGATCAAGATCCTGTTGCAATCGGAGATAACTTTCTTCATTGTCCACTATGCCACCAATCTTAGTGTCATCTGCAAACTTGCTAACCATGCCTCCTATATTCTCATCCAAATCATTAATATAAATGACAAATAACAGTGGACCCAGCACTGATCCCTGAGGCACAAAGCTGGTCACAGGCCTCCAGTTTGAAAAACAATCCTCAACAACCACCTTCTATCTTCTTTCAAGAAGCCAATTTTGCATCCATTTAGATACCTCACCCTGGATCCCGTGAGATTTAACCTTATGCAACAACCTACCATGCGATACCTTGTCAAAGATCTTGTTCAAACTTTAGTTTTTCCTAGCTCTGATGAAATGCCATTGACCTGAAACATCAAAGCTATTTCTTCCTCCACAGATGCTGCCTAACCAGCTGAGTATTTCCCGCATGATATGTTTTGAGAAAGAAAATTCATGCTCATTTCACAATACAACAAACCTTGTGCTCCCCAGCGCCTCCATCAACAACAATTCCCAGCTAACCACAATTTCTGATGTTCAATTGTCACTGACGAAAGGTACTTGCAAAGATTTCTGGAACTGCTCCCTATATACTGTGTTATTTTATACTTTAGTTTGTTTTTTAAAGTAATGTTGAAGATTAGAAGTAAAAAGAATACTGTTCCTTATTTTCAGAGTACTTGCATATTATCATGTTACTATTGTGCTATATTCCATTGGTAAATGGAACTCTCCATTAACCCCGCTGATTAACCAGCACCACCCATTCCCCATGCATGCCAGATATTGAAGATTTCACTGCACTTTCTAATTCCAGTAGGCTCTGATTCTCTGAGGTCTGATGCTCTTTAGGTTGATACTTCAGGGCTGTTTCTTGGTAGTACATTAGTTTTTCAATGGGGATGGATTGTGAATTGGATTGGAATCAATGGAAACAGGTCTGACAGATCATCTTTCTCTTCCTCTGCTTATTGTCGGGTGACATCTGTTGGATGTTTTACAGCTTGGATCTATGCAGAGATGACACCCGCTTCTGTGTCTGTGTGGTGAACCATAGATGGTTACCACTATGGGTACTTGTACATATGTTACTCTTGTTACTGTTGGAGTTAGGGTTTGGGTGTTCCACCTGTTATTATTGTTTAGGTGGTACACTCCGTTTGGCTCCGCCTTCTTACAGGGGTATAAAGGTCACTGCTACTTCCTAGCAGTCTTTAGTCTAGGATAATATTGCTAAGTAGTGTGCTCCTATTTATTCCCGGGTACGTTCTAGCCTCCCGTGTGAATTAATCGCGCATCAATTTTATTCACGACAAATACTGAAAATTTTGTTCGAACAAAATGGAGCAGATGCTAAAGCCCGATCGGCTAACCTTGGATCCATGTGCCGCTGGGACGTCGAACACTTTCGACCATTGGTTGAAGTGCTTTGAGCATTACGTTGAGACCTCGGCAGCAGTCCAGACCGACGCCGACAGATTGCGGGTCCTCCACGCCAGGGTGAGCGACACTGTGTATGCAACAATTCACGATTCCCAAAATTATAAAGATGCCATCGAATTACTCAAGAAGCTGTATAACAAACAGCCGAACGAAATTCATGCTCGTCATCTATTAGCCACTCGACGGCGGCAGCGCGGCGAAACTACGGGACAGTACCTGCGCGAACTTCAACAGCTAGCCAGAGCCTGCAACTGCAAGGAGGTGTCGGCTACTCAATACACCAACGACCTCATTCGGGATGCGTTCGTGGTGGGAATCGGTTCATCCTATATCCGCCTGCGGCTGCTAGAGCAGGGTAACCTGGACCTGGCTAAGACGGTAGAATTGGCCGACGCAATGGAAACGGCCTCCAGAAGTCTCGAAGCCTACCCCACCGACCACGTGGGAACAGCGTGGCAAGCACAGCCGCCGCCTCAGCTGTACTCGGCGGCTGCTCGGATCTGCGCGATGATGCTCCCAACTTCAGACCTGACGGCTGCGGCAGCTCCTGGAGGCCCACGGTGCTATTTTCTGCGGTTTGGCGAAGCAGCCTCACCAAAGATGTCCGGCCAGGGCGGTGTTTTTCTCCGCCTGTGGAAAGAAAGGGCGCGATGCAAAGGTGTGACGAGCGAAGACCCTTTCCAGGCCCAGCAGTGCTGCGTGCGACTCCCCAGGATCCATCTCCTTGTCTCCGGCCTCGTTGATGTCTTCAGCCACGTGCGATGCACGGGCGCTGCCATTTCCTATGACGACGACGCCAGCCACGTGCGACCTGCGGGTGCCGCCATTTCCTATGACGACGACGCCAGCCACGTGTGACCTGCGGGGGCCGCCATTTTCAACATCCTCGACCGTTTGTGATTCATGGACGCAGCCACTTTGGTCGACACCGGCCGCAGGAGACCAGCAGGGGTCCTCATCGTCGGCTATCTCAACTACCTGCAGTTATGCTCGGGATCCAACAGTGGCGTCAATCATCCTGGACCAGGCCAAGCCTCACAGACTCGACAAGTCCATGATGGACATAGAGGTAAACGGGCGCTTGGCGCGTTGCCTGTTTGACAGCGGGAGCACGGAGAGCTTCATCCACCCGGATACAGTAAAACGGTGCGCTCTCCATGTGCAAACTGTCAGGCAGACAATCTCCATGGCGTCGAGGTCCCAATCTGTCCTCGTTCTTGGGAGCTGTGTGGTAACTCTAACGGTGCGGGGCACAGTCTACGAGAACTTCAGGTTCCTCGTGCTACCGCACCTTTCGCTCCGGTACTCCTGGGGCTAGACTTTATGGTCCACCTGAGGAGTGTGACCCTGCAGTACAATGGGCCACTCCCTCCACTTTCAGTGGGAGAACAGCAGCCTCCAAATTGTCCAGCGCGCTCCACATGCAGCCTCTCAACACTTAAAATTACCCCGCCTTCCCTATTCGAAAATCTCGTGCCAGGCTGCAAGCCCATCGCGACTAAAAGCAGGCGTTACAGCGCTGAGGATCGGATCTTTATTAGATCTGAGGTTCAGCGGCTCCTCAGGGAAGGGGTCATTCAACCGAGCACTAGCCCATGGAGAGCACAAGTCGTGGTGGTCAAGACTGGAGACAAGCCCCGGATAGTCATAGACTATAGTCAGACCATTAATAGGTACACGCAGCTGGACGCGTATCCTCTCCCGCGCATATCTGACATGGTCAACCAGATTGCGCAGTACCGGGTGTTCTCCACCATCGACTTGAAGTCAGCCTACCACCAGCCCCCCATTCGCCCAGAGGACCGCAAATACACGGCTTTTGAGGCGGATGGCCGTCTCTACCACTTTTTAAGAGTCCCTTTCGGCGTCACTAATGGGGTCTCGGTCTTCCAGCGTGAGATGGACCGAATGGTGGACCAAAATAGGTTACGGGCTACCTTCCCGTACCTGGACAACGTCACTATCTGCGGCCATGACCAGCAGGACCACGACGCCAACCTCCAGAAGTTTTTACGCACTGCGACTCTCCTGAACCTGACCTATAACAAGGAGAAGTGTGTATTCAGCAAGCACCGCCTAGCAATCCTCGGATACGTGGTGGAAAACGGGGTCATCGGCCCCGATCCAGACTGTATGCGTCCCCTCCTTGAACTTCCCCTACCCACTAGCATCAAAGCACTGAGAAGATGCTGAGGCTTCTTCTCGTACTATGCACATTGGGTCCCCAATTACGCGGACAAAGCCCGTCCGCTCATAAAATCTACCTCTTTTCCCCTGACAGCAGAGGCTCGCCTAGCCTTTGAAGGGATAAAAGCCGACATCGCGAAAGCCACGATGCACGCTGTCGATGAGTCCATCCCCTTTCAGGTGGAGAGTGATGCATCTGATTTCGCCCTGGCCGCCACACTTAACCAGGCGGGCAGGCCCGTCGCCTTTTTCTCTTGCACCCTCCAAGGCCCTGACATTCGGCACTCCTCTGTGGAGAAAGAGGCTCAGGCCATTGTGGAGGCCGTGCGGCATTGGCGCCATTATTTGGCTGGGAAACGGTTTACCCTGCTCACGGACCAAAGGTCTGTGGCTTTCATGTTCAACAACACGTTAAAGGGAAAAATTAAGAATGATAAAATCTTGAGGTGGAGAATCGAACTCTCCACCTACAACTATGATATCATGTACC
Source organism: Mustelus asterias (assembly GCF_964213995.1). NCBI lineage: Eukaryota > Metazoa > Chordata > Chondrichthyes > Carcharhiniformes > Triakidae > Mustelus > Mustelus asterias. The sequence continues at coordinate 19,002,035 of NC_135810.1, forward strand.
GTCCGGGGAAGCTCAATGAGCCCTCAGATGCCCTGTCACGTGGAACATGTGCCAGTATGCAGGAGGACCGGTTACAGGCCCTCCACAATGATCTCTGCTATCCAGGGATCACTCGGCTCTTCCATTTTGTAAAGGCTCGGAATCTGCCCTATTCCATAGAGGATGTCAGGTCGATAACTCGAAGCTGCCAGGTATGTGCAGAGTGCAAGCCGCACTTCTACCGGCCTGACAGGGCACACCTCATTAAGGCCACTCGCCCTTTTGAATGACTGAGTGTCGACTTCAAGGGGCCCCTCCCTTCGACGGATCGGAACGTGTATTTCCTCAACATTGTTGACGAATGTTGTCTCCGAGCGGATAGGAGGCATATTAAAAGGGGAAGATAAAGAAACGGATGTCATTATACACATTGGTGGAAATGACGTAGATAGGAAGAGTAGGGGGATCCTAAGAGAGCAATTCAGGGAGTTGGGAAATAGGTTAAAAAGTAGGGTCACGAGGGTGGCCATCTGTGGGCTGCTCCCAATGCCTCGTGCCAGTGAGGCTAAAAATAGGGAGTTGGTACAAATGAATGCCTGGCTAAAGGACTGGTCCAGGAGGGAGGGCTTCATTTTCATAGATCAATGGGAAGTTTTCAGGAGAGGATGGCACCTGTACAAAAGGGAGGGGTCACAACTAAGTTGGAAGGGCACGAATATCCTGGCTGGGAGCTTTGCTTGTGCAGTACGGGGGGGTTTAAACTAGTATGGCAGGGGGGTGGGGATCAAAATATTAGGTCTACAAGTGTGGAGGCTGGGGACGAGCTTGGGGCTGGGACAAGGCTGGCAAAGAAGAAGAGCACTCTGGAGGAGGACGACCTCACTGGGCCTGGAGGTCTGGAGTGCTTATACTTCAATGCAAGGAGCGTAGCAGGTAAGACAGACGAACTTGGGGCCTTAATGCGCACGAGGAATTTGGATGTGGTTGCGGTGACAGAGACTTGGTTGAAAGAGGGACAGGACTGGCAGCTGAATATTCCAGGGTACAAGTGTTTTAGGCGAGACAGAGGAGGGGCCAAAAGAGGTCGGGGAGTAGCGGTATTAGTTGGAGAGCATATTACAGCGGTGCAGAGGGAGGACAATTCAGAGGGGTCGTGTAACGAGTCACTCTGGGTGGAGCTTAGAAACAGGAAAGGCGCAGTCACTATGTTGGGGGTGTACTACAGGCCCCCCAACAGCCCAAGGGAAGTGGAAGAATGGATATGTCAGGAGATACTGGATAGGTGCAGGAAAAATAGGGTTGTTGTAGTGGGAGACTTCAATTTCCCTGGTATAGACTGGAAATCGCTGAGGGCAGGGACTCTGGATGGGGAGGAATTTGTAAAATGTGTACAGGAGGGTTCGTTGGAACAATATGTAGACAGCCCGACTGGAGAGGGGGCTATACTGGACCTGGTACCGGGGAATGAGCCCGGTCAGGTCTTCAAAGTTTTGGTAGGGGAACATGTGGCAAATAGTGACCACAATTCTGTTAGCTTTAGGATAGTGATGGAAAAGGATGAGTGGTGTCCCAAGGGTAAGGTGTTGGATTGGGGGAAGGCTAACTTTAGTGGGATCAGGCAGAAATTGGCAGCTCTTGATTGGGAGAGGCTGTTTGAGGGTAAATCCACATCTGGTATGTGGCAGTCTTTTAAGGAACAGTTGTTAGGGCTACAGGACAAGCATGTGCCTGTAAAAAAGAAGGATAGGAAGGGTAGGATTAGAGAACCATGGATAGCCAGGGAAATTGAGGGACTGGTCAAAAAGAAAAGAGAGGCGTATGTTAGGTCCAAGCAGCTAAAAACGGAGGGAGCTCTGGAGGAGTACAAAGAAAGTAGGAAAGTACTCAAACGGGGAATTAGAAGAGCAAAAAGGGGTCACGAAATGTTCTTGGCAGACAGGATTAAGGAGAATCCCAAGGCATTTTATTCATACGTTAGGAACAAAAGGGTTGTTAGGGAAAAAATCGGACCTCTCAGGGACAAAAGTGGGGACTTATGCTTGGAGCCCAAAGAAGTAGGGGAGATCCTAAATGAATACTTTGCGTCGGTATTCACAAAGGAGAGGGATGTGTTGACTGGGAGTGTCTCGGAGGGGAGTGTTGAACCGTTGGAGAAAATCTCCATTACAAAGGAGGAAGTGTTAGGTTTGTTAGAGAATATAAAGACTGACAAATCCCTGATGGAATCTATCCAAGGCTGCTCAGGGAGACGAGAGGTGAAATCGTTGGGCCTCTGACGCAAATCTTTGTCTCGTCACTGGACGCAGGTGAGGTCCCAGAGGATTGGAGGATAGCCAATGTGGTCCCGTTATTTAAGAAGGGTAGGAAGGATAACCCAGGTAATTATAGGCCGGTGAGCTTGACGTCCGTGGTGGGGAAGTTGTTGGAGAAGATTCTTAGAGATAGGATGTATGCGCATTTAGAAAGGAATAAACTCATTAACGATAGTCAGCATGGTTTTGTGAGAGGGAGGTCATGCCTCACTAACCTGGTGGTGTTTTTTGAAGAAGTGACCAGAATGGTTGACGAAGGAAGGGCCGTGGAAGTTGTCTATATGGACTTTAGTAAAGCGTTTGGCAAAGTCCCTCATGGTAGGCTAGTGAAAAAGGTTGGATCTCATGGGATAAAGGGAGAGGTGGCGAGATGGGTGGAGAACTGGCTTGGTCATAGAAGACAGAGGGTGGTAGTGGAAGGGTCTTTTTCCGGCTGGAGGCCTGTGACTCGTGGTGTTCCGCAAGGCTCTGTATTGGGACCTCTGCTGTTTGTGATTTATATAAATGATCTGGAAGAAGGAGTAACTGGGGTGATCAGTAAGTTTGCGGACGACACAAAACTGGCAGGACTTTCAGATAGTGAGGAACATTGTCAGAGGCTACAGAAGGATATAGATAGGCTGGAAATTTGGGCAAAGAAATGGCAGATGGAGTTCAATCCTGATAAATGCGAAGTGATGCATTTTGGTGGGAATAATGTAGGGAGGAGCTACACAATAAATGGAAGAACCATAAAGGGTGTAGAGACGCAGAGGGACCTGGGTGTGCAAGTCCACAGATCTTTGAAGGTGACGTCACAGGTGGAGAAGGTGGTGAAGAAGGCATATGGCATGCTTGCCTTTATAGGACGGGGCATAGAGTATAAAAGTTGGGGTCTGATGTTGCAGATGTATAGAACGTTGGTTCGGCCACATTTGGAATACTGCGTCCAGTTCTGGTCGCCACACTACCAGAAGGATGTGGAGGCTTTGGAGAGAGTACAGAGGAGGTTTACCAGGATGTTGCCTGGTATGGAGGGGCTTGGTTATGAGGAGAGATTGGGGAAACTGGGGTTGTTCTCCTTGGAAAGACGGAGGATGAGGGGAGACTTAATAGAAGTGTATAAAATTATGAAAGGCATAGATAGGGTGAACGGTGGGAAGCTTTTCCCCAGGTCGGTGGTGACGTTCACGAGGGGTCATAGGTTCAAGGTGAAGGGGGGGAGGATTAACACAGATATCAGAAGGACATATTTTACACAGAGGGTCGTGAGGGCCTGGAATGTGTTGCCGGGCAAGGTGGTGGAGGCGGACACACTGGGAACGTTTAAGACTTATCTAGACAGCTATATGAACGGAGTGGGAATGGAGGGATACAAAAGAGTGGTTCTAGTTTGGACCAGGGAGCGGCGCGGGCTAATTGTTCTTTGTTTCTCGTTTCAAGGCTTCATTCTAAGATCATCTTGCTGGTGCCAGTATAGAGCGAGACTGCGGATAGTTGGGAACCTGTCTCGGGGGCAGGGAATTCAGATGGTGTTCGTAAAGCAGAAGTGGAAATGAATAGGGTTGGGAAGCATTTTCTGATCTGGGCCAGTGTGATCTCCTGGACTCGTTTCGATCGCCTCAGGGGGTCGGAGAGGAATTTCCCAGATTTTCTTTTCCCCATATTGGCCCTGGGGTTTTCACTCTGGGTTTTCGCCTCTCCCTGGAGATCACATGGTCTAGAATGGGGGGGTGGGGGTGAGTTAATCGGTTGTGATGAACAAAGCATCGTAGCTGTGAGGGACAGCTCGGTGGATAGGATATTAGGATGTAGATAGGCTGGAAAATTGGGCGGGGATCCTGGATTCAGGATTCAATCCTGGACCGGGGAGCAGCGTGGGCTTGGAGGGCCGAAGGGCCTGTTCCTGTGCTGTATTGTTCTTTGTTCTTTGATCTTTGAATACTCCCAATTCCCCTTTGCCATCCTCTGTTCTGACATGTCCTCTGCCACGGTCCTGCGGAGTCTTTTTACCCTGTTCGGCTACCCCAGTTATATCCACAGTGATAGGGGTTCATCGTTTATGAGCGACGACTTGAGGCAATACCTGCTCTCTAAGGGAATTGCCTCAAGTAGGACTACAAGTTACAACCCCAGGGGTAACGGACAGGTCGAGAGAGAAAACGCTACAGTCTGGAAGGCTGTTTTATTGGCACTACGGTCTAGGGGTCTTCCAGTCACCCGTTGGCAAGAGGTACTTCCTGATGCGCTCCATTCGATCCAGTCCCTCCTGTGTACGGCAACCAACGCTACCCCACATGAGCGGATGTTTGCCTTCCCTAGGAAGTCTTCCTCTGGGACCTCACTGCCATCTTGGTTGACATACTCAGGACCTGTCCTCCTGCGGCGACATGTTAGGGCCTGCAAGTCCGACCCTTTGGTTGAACAGGTCCATCTCCTCCACGCCAACCCTCAATATGCCTATGTGGCATATCCTGACGGGCGAGAGGACACGGTCTCTATCAGAGATCTGGCGCCTGCAGGGGACCTGGAAGCCCCCGTCACTCCCGCACCCCTGGTTAGGATTCCTTTGCCCATTCTCTCCCCTCCTGACACGGCGCGGACAGCATCGGGACCTCAACTTAACCCTCTTACTCCTGTGTGCAGCTTGCCTGAGTCCAGGGGATTGTCGCCATCTCGAGGTCGGCGGTCAGGAGAGGAACTGGAGGAGTCAGTGGACACCACCTCGGAGAGAGGGTCGTCACCACAGTGACCAGAACCGGCACTGGAGCCAGTGCTGCGGAGGTCGCAGAAACGGTGCGGACCCCCGAAACTTCTGAACTTGTGAACATGTGGACAGTTCGTATTGTTTTCTTACCCCACCGGTCTTTGTTTTTAAAGGAGGGGTGAATGTGGTGAACCATAGATGGTTACCACTATGGGTACTTGTACATATGTTACTCTTGTTACTGTTGGGGTTAGGGTTTGGGTGTTCCACCTGTTATTATTGTTTAGGTGGTACACTCCGTTTGGCTCCGCCTTCTTACAGGGGTACAAAGGTCACTGCTACTTCCTAGCAGTCTTTAGTCTGGGATAATATTGTTAAGTAGTGTGCTCCTATTTGTCGTGAATAAAAGCCGTTATTCCCGGGTATGTTCTAGCCTCCCGTGTGAATTAATCGTGCATTAGTCTGTAACAGGTTTTATCTGCAATATTTTAAAATGTCTGCTCCATGCTTCCAGTTCTACATTCCAGCTCTTTCTACAGCACAGTGACACAGTGGTTAGCACTGCTGCCCCACAGCCCAGGGACCCAGGATTGATTCCCGGCTTGGGTGACTGTCTGTGTGGAATCTGAATGTTTTCCTCGTGTCTGTGTGGGTTTCCTCCCACAGTCTGGAAGATGTGCCAGTTAGGTGCATCAGCCATGCTAAATTCTCCCTCAGTTTACCCGAACAGGCGTCAGCATGTGGCAACAAGGGGATTTTCACAGTAATTTGATTGCAGTGTTAATGTAAGCCTATTTGTGACACTAATAAATAAACTTCAACTTAAAAAAGATTTTTCTCTGTGTCTAAATAGGTTTAACCAGTCAAGCACAGTAAACATCAATAGTGACGAGACTCATATAATCAAATACTGAACACTTGAAAATTACAACACAAAGAGAAGGATTTGAGGACAACTGAGTGTGGTTTGCAGAAGAGCAAAGTTCTCTTATGAGTTATGTAACGTGATGTCTTATGATGTAGTTCTATACCAGGTTATAGAGAATAAAAGAAGAGAAGGATGGGTTCTAGAGGATAAGGCGAGAGAAGGATGAGTTAAAAAGGATAAGAGGAGAGTAGGTAAATGGTTTTCTCTTGTTGTTTAGAGCAGTCATTAAAATCCAAAGCCTTTCACTGAGCAGTAGGGTCTGACTTTTATTTCATCTGAAATAAGATCTTTGTTATGCTCGCATTATTTATAACGCTGTAAATACTCTCTTGGTATACTCTCTAGGGGCAGCATGGTACCACAGTGGTTAGCATTGCTGCTTCACAGCTCCAGGGACCTGGGTTCAATTCCCGGCTCGGGTCACTGTCTGTGTGGAGTTTGCACACTCTCCCTGTGTCGGCGTGGGTTTCCTCCGGATGCTCCAGTTTCCTCCCACAGTCCAAAGATGTGCGGGCTAGGTTGATTGGCCATTCTAAATTGCCCCTTAGTGTCCCGGGATACATAGGTTAGAGGGATTAGCGGATTAATATGTAGGGATATGGGGATAGGGCCTGGGTGGGATTGTGGTCGGTGCAGACCCGATGGGCCGAATGGCCTCTTTCTGCACTGTAGGGTTTCTATGATTGGTGCCTTGCCTGTGTTTTGATATTTCTGATGCACTGCAATTAACAATTGCTTCTATTGATTTCGACATTTTTGCATTGGGTGATCTGACTCTAACTTCATCATCTGTCAACTTCAGAAGAGTTAACTTTTCAGAGTAATGACATCTCGGTAGAAACAAGTTTAACCCAAAACTTTAATTCTGTTCCTCTCTCCAAAGATGCTGCCTGACCAGCATTTTTTGGTTTTAATTCAGATTTCCAGCACCCGCTGTATTTTGCTTTTGTGTCCGTGAGGGATCTGGGTTCAACGGATTTGGCATGTGTTCGCACATCTGTCATACATTGATATTGCTTTCTACTTGAGCTCGAAGCCTGGCATTTAAATTATGTTCTTCTCGTGAATTATTCATTTAAAATGTGAAATATTCTTTGCGTATATCCATGAATATCTTTAGATTCTAATTATCTGTTCTGTCACTACACGTAAGCATATCACACACCCCAGTGCCCCCCTTCACCTATCATGTACAGAATGTGCTGGCTTGCAGTTTGTTTTGTCTCCACAGCCATCAATACTGGATAGGGATCAAAGCATTCTTCACAGTCTTTTCCTCCAGGTGTCATGAATCCTTTAAATCAACCAGCCCCAATTTTTACTAAGTTCACCCGATGGGAATCACAACAGGGGCTGGATTCTCCGACCTCACTCGCAAGACGGGATTCTTCGCTGCTGTGAATGGAGTATTGGCAGAGCGCCAAATTCTCCGTGCTCGCTGGCAGCGGGGGCGGGGTGTCTGATATCGGAGAATTCCGGCCCGGATGGTCATTTTACCCTCCGTTGACTTCAACAGAATAAAATTGGATGTGTGCAAAGTGTCCAACCCAAGCCCATCACTTTGCCATCAGTTTGTGTTAGAACCAGATCTTCCGCTTTTATCCCAGCAGGTGACAGAAGTTTTGTTCAAAATGTCTTCTCCATTCTCTTAGCCTGCAGATCCAGAAAATCCACCGGCCAATGATCTCAGGAATTATTTTTTGGAATCCCTGCCATAGAGTCTGGCAGATTTAACAGCGCTGGTGAGAAGTTCGCTATTGAGAAGCACAGGGCCCGATTTTACCATTTTGATTCTAAGTGCTGGGCAGACTTGATCTGGGGTTGTTTCAGATCCGACTTTTAGACCTGTTCTCAGGCACCCCCATTCACACTCTGCCTGAAAACTTATCAGCAATTCCGAATTGCATTGCAGAAGCCTGTAGGTGGCGCTTATCGTGCCCGAAACCCTGCAGTCCAATCGGCACCTCCAACTGCACATGTGCAGAATAAAACTGATAGAATGCTGTTCTCCTCCATATCGTGCCTGGGCCGGATAATGCCTCCCCGTGGCCCCCACAGACAGTGCCCCACCCCCACAACACTACTGACCCCCTTGTCCCCCCCCCACCCCATCCGCCACTCTCACCAATTGCAGCCCCCTCTCCCCTTTTCCCCCAATGATCTCAGGCAGAGTGACAGTGGACACCCCATTCCCCCTCACTCATCACATGCAGAGTGGCAGCGGACCCTCCCCTTCCCCCTCACTCATCTCAGACAGAGTGGCAGCGGACCCCCCCCCATTTCCCTCACAGATCTCAGGCAGAGAGATCCACCCTCCCTCCCCCCCCACCTAACAGATATCAGACAGGGTGATCCCCTCACCCCCACCCTGGACCCTCCCACACAAGGCCCCCATCTCCTCCAGACTCTGATGGCTGTGTGACACCTCCCTCTCTCTCCCCTGACCCCAATCATTGAAGCACTCATCCACCACCTCCCCTGTCCCCATCAGCACACCTGCAAGTGCTCACTTGCCTTCCCCTCAATGCTAACAAGCAAACGGCATGGAACTTGCTGGAATGTTCTGCCAAACTGCCTGCAGCTGATCTGCCCTAACAAGGGGCAGCTCCATTAAAAACTCAAGAATGGACAGGCAGGCAGGCATTCCTGCACAAAATGTGCGCACGACCAGCCCCCAATTCTCTGAGGGTGACCTGGGGAGGCTGCTGGATGCAGCAGAGGTGAGGCGGGACACCCTCTCCCCCCAGGAGGACACAGACCCAGGGGGGCTGATGGAAATGCGGTCTGGGAGGAATTCGCCGCCTTGGTCAGTGCCAGGGCACTGGCCCCCCGAACCGGGGAGCAGTGCCGGAAAAAGTCAATGACCTCATCCGTGCAGCAAGAGTGAGTGCTCAACCCCATTTTGCATCTTTCCCCCAGATCTCCCCCAGATCCTCCCATCCCCAGCATCCTGCATGCTTCCAGATCCTGACCCCCAAGCACCTCCTTCCTATCCCCCAATGAGCCCCACTGTGTTTGCCCTCCAAGGGCCACCACCTGATACTCTGCAGGAGTCATGCCACCATTTTTTTCATGGCTCCTTCTGTCTCCACAGGAGAAAACCGACCAATACACGTGTGAGAGGTCGAAGACAGAGGGTGGTGAGCCAGACCTCTGAATCCTCACCCACTTTGAGGAGTGGACGCGGGAGCTCTCCTGGGAAGGGGAGATGCGGGCTGCCAGCGACAGCATGGTCGGGCTGCCGTCAAGATGTGAGCACCTGTCATTCCTTCACTTACTTTGAGGCAATTTCTCGGGGGCACGAGTTTCGGATGCGAGGAGCAAGGTTTAAAGCAGATGTATGAGGCATGTTTATTTGCACAGAGAGGGCAATGTGTGCCTGGAACTCATTCCTGGGGCAGGTCATGGCTGCAGATACAATAGGGGCATCTCTACAGCAATGGGAATGGGATGGGAATAGAGGCATTTGGTACCCGGAAGGGTACAGTGTTACAAATTAGATGGGCACCCTGATCACTGCAGGCTTGGAAGGCTGAAGGACCTGTTCCTGTGATGTAATTTTGTTGGTTCTTTGTTCTATGTTCAATGGAGACATGTGATTCATGTGATTGGCATCCCGGATTCCTCTCCCTCCCTTGCACTTAACCTTGTGTCCTGTCTTGCAGTGATGCCCCAGGGCCATCTGGACTACAGGCCCCTGCTGCAGCTCCCACCCATCCTGGTCAAGACAGCTCGATGAGTCCTCGGAGGATATGGGTGAAGGGACCTCCGAGGGTGGCACCGTTTTGGCGTCAGCTGCTACCTCACAACTCACCATCCCAGATACAGACACGTCCAGTAAGTGTTGAGGCTTCTGGGTCACTCTCTGGTGAGCACGACACATCAGCTGATGTACATCGGGTGGAGGAGGGAACATCCGAGGCCTCTGGCCGGAGATGAGGGCTCAGCTGTCCCCAGGCTACATGCTGGGCCTCTGAGATCACTTCTCCCTCAGCTGTTGGAGATGCAGCAACAGAGCCAGCGAATGCAGGAGGGGCTGACGACCACACTGGACCGACTGCGAGGCTGTTGGGAGCAGTTCCAAAGCTTTCAGGTGGACCAGCTATTGCCTGTCTTGCGTGGTTCCAATGCCAACACTGCAAGGGTGGCGTCTGCATTGGAAAGCCTGGGGCAGGGGATCCTCACCATGAGTGGCAGCCTCCAAGCGATGGCTGAGTCACAGCGGGCCACAGCAGAGTCCCAGAGGGCCATGGCCAAGTCACACCAGGCCACAGCTTAGGGACTGAACAGGCTTCTCGAGATTCTGCGGCCCATGGCTGAGTGGCTCGAGAGCTTACAGGAGACCCAGCAGGACAGCGCTGCGACACAGCAGGCTATGACAGCAGCCCTTGAGAACATGGCCCAGTCACAGAGGGTCATGGCTGAGGGGCTGAAGAGCATGGCCCAGTCTCAGAGGGCACTCGCTGCGGCCATTGAGAGATGGCCCCCCGACTCAGGTGGCCACCGCAGAGGACTCGACCACCAGTAGGACGCAGGAGGTCCGCCAGGACTGGCAGTGCCAGGTGACGCTGAAGCTTCTGAACCTCACTGCAGAAGCACCAACATCCCACGGAGTGACCCAGGGGCCCACAGGAACCCCAAGGGAGGAAGAAGGGCTCAAGCCCATTTCAGGGCCTTCCAGCCAGGAGACTGTGGCTACACCTTCTGACTCCCCCCTTTCTGACACCAGGGCATCTCAAAGACAGCGGGATGCAGAGGGTGTCATGGAAACATCCCATACACCTAGAAGCAGGCCAGGGCCCACAAGGTCCAGGGCCTGCAGAGGACGCCCACCACGTGTATCACAGGCCATGGGGCGAGGTAGGCAGCTGGCCCCCTCCACCTCCGATGTACATTCTGGGGAGTCACTGAGATGTAGTGGTAGGCCAGATAATGTTAGGAAGTTGTAGTTGCGCTGAGATGGCACGGGTGAAGGGCTGCACTAATTGGAAATATATTTAAGCACCTTAACGTTTTCTGTTCACAAGTTTTTATGTTAGAACGTCTTATTTATTGCAATTAAATGTTTTTTCACCACCCACCTGTGACTAATTTGTCTCAGATTTGTCTCAAATAGGAATCCTCTTCCATTGATGATCGCCGGAGGGATGCTTCATGTTGATGCCAGTTGGGGAGGCTCCTCAGTGCTGTGTCACTGAGAAAAGGAAGGCATTGGGTGGTGTTCCAAGGTGTGCACTTCCTCATCTTCCTCCTCCTCCTCTTCCTCCTCCTCCTGCTGGTCATCCTCCTCAGTGACGCCCAGCTGGTCAGCCTCCACGTCCCCCTCCTCCTCCAATAGATCACCTCTCTGTAGAGCCAGATTGTGTAAGGCACAGCACACCACCACTAGGCGGGAACAAACCACTGGGCTGTATTGGAGGGCCCCACCAGATCAATCCAGGTACCGGAATCGCATCATAAGGAGCCCAATGCACCTCTCCACTATCGCGCGGTTGACTACATGGGCCTCATTATAGCGGGTCTCCACCTCAGACACAGGCCTCCACACAGGCGTCATCAGCCATGTCCGAAGCGGGTAACCCATATCATTCACGAGCCAACCTCGCAGGCTGAGCTCCTCCTCGAAAGCCTCTGGGATGTCCGAGCTCCTGACAATGAAGCTGTCATGCACGCTGCCTGGGTGTCTTGCGCAGACGTGCATGATGATCATATTGTGGTCACACATAAGGGAGTGGAACCCTTTCCAATTGATAAATCTCCGCGGAATCTGTAGGGGGGCCTTGAGGGTGATGTGTGTGCAGTTGATCGCCCCCTGCACGTTAGGCATCCCCGCAATGGCTGCGAACCCTGTAACCCAGGCTTCCTGCTGCAGCTGGTTCAGGTTGAAGTTGATGAACTGGCAGCCTGGGCATACAGGGCTTCAGTGACCTGCCTCACACAGGTGTGCACGGCAGATAGGGAGATGCCACAGACATCTCCGCTCGGGGTCTGGAAAGATCCAGTAGCATAGAAGTATAGAGCGGCCATCAATTTGACAGTCACCAAGAGTGGGTGCCACCCCCCCCGCCCCGCCTCTAGGTGCCAGGTCCTGCAACAAGTTGCACAGGTGTTGCACTGTCTCCTTTCGGAGGCAGAGATGTCGGTGGCACACGGTGTCTGACATCTACTCGAAGAACACTCGTGCACTCATGCCGGGGTCCCTGTTCCCTCCTTCTCCTATGCCCCCCCCCCCCCCCAGCCCCCCCCGGGGGTAAATGGCAGCCACCTCCTGCCTCTGGTGGTCGTCTCCCTCTGGTCCTGCAAGTGGTAAGGCCTGGGGCCTCCTGTGCCCGCAATTCTTCCTCCAGCTCCTCCTCCTCAGCTCCAGTAACAACCAAAAGAACAGCAAGAATGATCAGTTGCATTGCAAAACCGTCTTGTCACTGTGAAGGAGGGGTGGGGGGGGTGGGGAGGGGTGATGGAGAGGAACACATGTAGAGATAATGGAACGCTGCTTGCCCCTAGCACATCCGCAGTCACAGCCCTGTCCCCCAAATCCCCCAGCCACATGCTCCCCACAATCACAGCCCCCCATTTCCCCAAGCCACATTATCCCCACAATCACAGCCCCCCATTTCCCCAAACCACATGCTCCGCACAATCACAGCACCCCCCAATTCCCCCAGCCACATGCTCCCCACAATCACAGTCCTCCAATTCCCCCAGCCACATGCTCCCCATAATCACAGGCCCCCCAATTCCCCCAACTACATGCTCTGCACAATCACAGCTCCTTGCAAAGTTGAGAGGCTGCAGCAGTGCAATTTGCAAGGGCTTTGTGCACATCCTTCAGCTGGAGGTGAGCTGAGTGCTCTGGGACCCAGCAGCACCGCAAGACCCGGGGTCAGTGCTGAGACCCGGGTCCGTGCTGCAAGTCGGACATCAGAGACCTTGCTGAGCAACAGCCCCCCACCACCGCCGCCCCCCCCACCCCCGCCACCCCCGCCACACACTCGCAGAGCCGCCACCGACCCGAGACAGAAAATGGCCGCAACAAAAGGACATCCGTGAGCAGCAGAGAGCCGTCGGACGCTATACACTTACCTCCTCACTAACCCTCACTGATGGAGCACCCAAATCAGTCTTTTATGGAACATGTCTGATTCACGCCGATTTGGGATTGGCGAACGTGGTGGTAAAGGGGGAAGTGCGGTAAATGCATTCAAATCCATTTAAATTGCCGTCACGCCCGTTTTGGGCATGGTCCCAATCGCGGCCAATTTCAGCCTTTGGTGTCGGGGGAACTGGCGTGGAAGTGGCTGCAGATCACACTACTCACCTCACGCCTGACTTTACCAAGCTTTCACGCCTGAAAACGGGTGCAACTTGATGGTAAAATAGGGCCTTATAGTGTAATTGCTGGCAACGTCCAGATGAGCCCCGACATCTGCACACCGTGTTGTTGATTTTGATTTGATTTGATTTGATTTATTATTGTTACATATATTAGCATTCAGTGAAAAGTATTGTTTCTTGTGCGCTATACAAACAAAGCATATCGTTCATAGAGAAGGAAATGAGAGAATGCAGAAAGTCGTGTTACAGTCATAGCTAGGGTGCAGAGAAAGATCAACTCAATGCTAGGTAGGTCCATTCAAAAGTCTGATGGCAGCAGGAAAGAAGCTGTTCTTGAGTCAGTTGGCACATGACCTCAGACTTTTGTATCATTTTCCGGACGGAAGAAGATGGAACAGAGAATGTCCAAGGTCTGTGGGGTCTTTAATTATGTTGGCTGCTTTCCTGAGGCAGCGGAAAGTGTAGGCAGAATCAATGATGGGAGGCTGGTTTGAGTGATGGATTGGGCTACATTCACGGCCTTTTGTAGTTTCTTGCGGTCTTGGACAGAGCAGGAACCATACCAAGCTGTGATACAACTAGAAAGAATGCTTTCTGTGGTGCATTTGTAAAAGTTGATGAGAGTTGTAGCTGACATGCCAAATTTCCTTAGTCTTCTCAGAAAGTAGAAATTGGTGAGCTTTCTTAACTATAGTGTCGGCATAGGGGGACTAAGACAGGTTGTTGGTGATCTGGACACCTAAAAGCATGAAGCTTTCGACCATTTCTACTTCATCCACATTGATGTAGACAAGGATATATTCTCCGCTACACTTCCTGAAGTCAATGACAATCTTCTCCGTCTTGTTGACATTAAGGGAGAGATTATTGTCATCGCACCAGTTCACCAGATTCTCTATCTCATTCCTGCACTCTGTCTCATCATTGTTGGAGATTCGACCCACTACGGTGGTGTCACTAGCAAACTTGAATATGGAGTTGGAGGGGAATTTGGCCACATAGTCATAGGTGTATAAGGACAAACATGTTTCACAATAGTGTATTTTCCCATTGGTGCCACGGTCGGGCTTCCATTTACATCCCACGAATGGGATCCAAATGAGGTTCATGCTAGCCACCAGCAGGTTTCCTGATCAGCCATGGCTGGCACCAGGGGAAGATCCAACTGTAAATTCAAACCAGCATAAAAATGATTTTTGGGGCACCCACTAAAGTCTCCCACACCCTTCCCCACTCGCCCTTGAACCCGCTAGTGGGGGCTTGAGTGATACCTGCCTTTTGTTGTTCCATTCTTCTATAAAGCGCTAACCTGTTGCTTTGAGGAATTGTATTTGATTTGGGAGAACAGGGTGTGCAGTGTTGTCACTGGGGAATTTTTTATTTTATTCCTTCCTGATATGTGGGCATCATTGGCAATGTCAGCATTTATTGCCCATCCCTAATTGTCCTTGAGAAGTCCGTGGTTTTCAATAACTTTCCCGAAGTAATGATACAGAAATCCTTTCAATGAAGAGAATGATTGAGACTCCAACTACATTGCGTACAGACAGTTTAGACTGTGGGTTCTCTTATCTCATTAGGTTTGTGTTGTCTGCTGTCATGGGATTGACATCTCATGGTAAATCAATTGCTAAGAGTTTCACTTAAAAAATAGTAACTTCAGGGAAAGCATTTGTAATTGCAGTAACCTGCTTTCCTTCAAAGAGCATAGCCACCTTTTAAAAAATTATGAAAATTGTTCTGCCAAACTTACTTTATCAATATCACAGAGACAGCTTTGAAAGCTGTCTCACCCAAGCATATTAAGAAAGGTTACATGGAAGCTGGAGCATTGACAGGAGATTTAAAAGTATTTAACTGAGCATTGCAATATCACCTCAAAGACATATGAACACACACAGCGTGTCTAAAAGTAATCCATTGTGAAAAGAGCTTTGGGGCATTTAATATGAGAGACTCTAAATAAATGCAGGTTATATATTAAGGGGACACTTTGATAGATGTTTTTTTTTTAATTATGAAGCAATAGGACAGAGTAGATCAAACCAGCTGTGGGGAATTTTGCCTCTGGACATCAGTGTCGGCTTGAAGGAAATGAAAAGCAGGAGAGTGGCTAATCCAATGTCACCAGTTTTACATTTTCGACCCCCAAACCAAAATTAACCTCAATGTTTCCCATTATTTCAGGAACACAGGAATAGCATTACCCTACCTACAGCTAATTTATCCCACTAATGGATAACTCTAACTCCTTCCCATTTTATCCTACTTGTTCTCCATTTACTACACCAGGTTTTATGCACCTTAATAATGAGTATGTAACCAGACCTATTGTGACGATACTGTGCCTTTGAGAAAAGTATTTTAATCATGTTTTCTGCAGTTTTGTTTCAAGCAGGCCGGCCATTTTTGTTTTAATGCAGTGATATCTGTAACCGATATTTTTTATTGTTGCTGAAGAAGGATAATTGAAGCAATGTTTTTAATCTGGGCCTAATGCAGTGTCCTGGAGTTCTGTGACTCTTTTGGGATTGCTGCCTGGGATTTGATTAGTGACTGATTGCCAGATCAAGTGGTACCTTGGGACAGTTCTTTTTTCACACGGAAAATCCAAAGGGTTTAGTTTCAGTTTGACTGAAGCTGTTTGGAATGCAGACTGGAAGCAGTGTTTTTGGATGGAATTTTCAAAGTATCCTGCTCATGTGAAAAATGGGAGAGCTCCTGATCTGCTTTTCGGGCGAGTTTTCATGCCCAATCTTATGCACTCAGTTGTTGAAAAAGTGGGCTAGACCATTTCTAGCCCCCAGAGGCAGTGGGCGGGGCTTAATTCACCAGACAGTCAGCAGTTCAGATCAGAGCCACAAACTGCGCATGCGCAGAATAAGCTAAAAAAAAAAGCAGCACTCCTGGCAGAACATCCCCAGGCCAGATACAACCTGCCCCTCCCCCCCACGGACATCAGGGACCACCCCCCCAACATTACTGATCCCCTTACCCCCCCGCCGGACCACCTTGCACATGGCCCCCTCATCAACTCCCTGGCCCCGATGGCTCTCTCTCCCCTGCCCCAATCATCACCGAGGCACAAATCCTCCCCCATCCTCCATCAGCACAGCTGCAAGTGCTGACTTGAAAACAAGGCAAACTGCATTAAACTCGCTGGAATGCTCAAACTGGTGCACGATTCACCCAAACTGCCTCCAGCTGATTTTCCCGAAAAAGTGAACCCTCCATCAGGATGGACAGACAGGCAGGCAGGGCAGGAAGAAAAGGCCTTCTGGAAGACAGCTCCCTGTTTTTCTGACACTGATCTGGCCAGGTTGCTGAAGGCAGTGGAGGCAAGGCGGGACACCCTCTTCTCCCCAGCAGGACGCCGTCCTGGGAGGCGTGGCAGCACACATGAGTGTCAGGGCACTGGCAAGGAGAACCGGGAAGCAGTGCCACAAAAGAACTGAATGACCTAATCCGGGCAGCAAGGGTGAGTGTTTCTCCTCATCCACAATCTTCCCCATAAATGACCCCCAGAACTCCCCACCCCAGCACCCTGCATGCTTCCAGCCCCTGACCCCCCAAGCACCTCCCTTCTCCCAGTCAAGAGTATCACAGCTCTTGCCTCTGAGGCCACCCCTGATACCCGGTAGGACTCGTGCCATCAGATTTTCCATGGCTCCTTCTGTCCCCACAGGAGAAGAATGCCCACAATCACCGGGAGAGCCAAAGACAGGGGGTGGTGTGCCCGAGATCCGGGTCCTCACCCCTTTGAGGAGGGGGCACTGGAGCTTGTTGGACAGGAGTGGATGTTAACCATTATTGACAGCATGGTCGGGCTGGAGCATAGAAGTGAGCACCTGCCAATCCTCCACTTGATGGAGATATCTCAAGTAAGTTGCATGCAGCCCAGATTCCTCTCCCTCCCTTGTACTTAACCTTGTGTCCTTGTTGCAGGAAGGTGCCCCGGCACGCCTGGGCCATCTTGCATCGCGGCCCCACTGCTCTCCCACCCATCCAGCCCCTGCAGCTCCAAAGACTCCTCGGAAGAATCTGATGAAGGGACCTCCGAGACCGACACCAGTTTTGGTGTCAGCTTCCACCTTGCATTTCACAGTCCCAGAAACAATCACATCATTGATTCAAGTTAGTGGCGAGGCAACTGGGTTAATCTCTGGTGCGCACGGCACATCTGCTGATGTACATCGGGTGGAGGAGGGGACATCCAAGGCCTCTGGCATGCGGGGGCCTGCCGGAGGCGAGGACTCAGCTGGCCCCAGGCCACATGCTGGGCCTCTGAGATCACTTCTCCCTCAGCTGCTGGAGATGCAGCAACAGAGCCAGGGAATGCAGGAGGGGCTGACAACCACACTGGACTGACTGCGAGGTTGCTGGGATGAATCCCAAAGCTTTCAGGTGGACCAGCTATTCCTGTCTTGCGTGGTTCCCAAGCCAACACTATAAGGGTGGCTACTGCGATGGAAAGCCTGGAGCAGGAAATCCTCACCATGACTGGCAGGGTCCAAGTGATGGCCGAGTCAGAGGGCCATGGTTGAGTCACAGCAGGCCACAGCTGTGGGCCTCAAGAGGCTTCTCGAGATTCTGCAGCCCATGGCTAAACTTGTAGAAGACCCAGCGGGACAGCACCGCGACACAGAGGGCTATGGCACCAGTCGTGGAGAACGTGGCCCAGTCACAGATGGTCATGGCTGAGGGGCTGCAGAGAGTGGCCCAGTCTCAGAGGGCACTTGTTTCTGCCATTGACAGGTGACCCCCGACTCAGGTGGTTATCTCAGGGGGCTTGGCCACCATGGCAAGAACACAGGTGGTCCTCCAGGACTTGCAGGGCCAGGTGATGCCAAAGCTTCTGGAGCTCACTGAAGGTGATTTAATGAGACAAGCTTAAACAGCTAGAACACTAAAAAAAAAGACAGCCTCTTTCAATCAAATATTGAAGTGGAATGTTTGAAACAAATGGAAGGGATACAAAAGACTGGGACAAAAGGACAATTGACAGAATATTGCGGGCATCCATTGTTGAGTTTACAGAAAGAAGGGTCCATAAAATACAATTGGCTTTTATACAACTTACAGATATCTGTCGTAAACTTTAAAGGGCAGCCCACCCACCCTCACCTCACTGAGGCTGTTCCTGCCAACAGTTTATTCTGTATGGCAGTATTACTTACCCCACACATCAGCCGGTCGCTCAGCGTCTCATTAAGGGCAGATCCAAATTCACAATGTTCCAGCCGTTTGCCTCAACCTCACCTCAAGAGCTACTATTGCCTTCTTGGGGACTCCTGCCATTCAATTAAACCTATGTCTCTGCATTGTCATCGAGGGCTTCAGGTGATAAGGCCCTTTTAATTTTTCTGAGTTCTTCGAAGGCTTTCATGTCAAGGCATCTGGAGAAGTCATGCTCCATATTAACTTATGGGAGCGCTTTCCATTTTCTACAGAGAACGGCGGAGCAGACCTTGTGTACAAGTCATTGGAAGACACAGCAGTCAGTGAGTTATCATAATGCCTCTATTTGGAAAGCTTGAGCAACTCGACTCTAATTCGGAGGACTGGGTTCAATATATTGAATGCCTGTGATACATGTTCAAAGCAAATGAAATAGGGTTGAGGGATTGGGGGATGTGATGGAGGAGAAACAAGAGTAATTATGTTAAGAGCTTGTGCTGCCCATACCTATAAGTTGATAAGGAGCTTGACCCTCTCCAGAAGCCCTTAACATTAAAAGCTTTGAAGAACTCATAGAAATAGTAAAAGGGTATCATCACCCAAAGTCCTCGGTGACTATGCAGAGATATAAATTTAAATTGACAGCAATAGTCCCTGGGGAGGCAATAGCAATCTTTGTGATGAGGTTGAGGCAAACAGCTGAATGTTGTGAATTTGTGTCTGCCCTGAATGAAATGTTGAGAGACCGGATAGTGTGTGGGGTGAATAACACTGCCATACAGAAGAAACTGTTGGCAGAAGCAGAAATAACCCAAAAGAAGGCATTGGAAATTGCCCTTGCTATGGAAAGTGCAGAAAAAGGTGCGATGGAGCTTCAAAGTGTGCAAGCTGATGAGCTTCACCAAGTTTGGAGGGAAACTGCTAATGGCAGTAGTGCCAGGGATGTGGATGCAGAGTTTAATGAACAATGAAGCAGAGAACCAGAGAGAGTGCAGAGGTATTGGAGATTCGGTCTGCAAACCAGGAACTGTGAAGGGTGCGATTGGTGTGGGGGATCCCACCCCCAGGGGAAATGTAGATTGAGGGAAACTGTTGTGTTATGCCTGTGAGAGAAAAGGGCAAATAAGAAGCAAATCCAAGGCTAAAGAGGACCTGCCCAGTGCGAGAGAAAAAAAAATCCATCTCCAGTGCAAAGCATAGAGAGCAATTCTGAAGATGGAATAGATGTCTACAGGTTGAATCATCTTAAAGTGGATAAAGTGGCTCCCAGCGCAATTGAACTAATGGTTCATGGTCATTCGTTCAAAATGCAGGTAGACACAGGAGCCACCGGCACAGTAGTGGGAAAGTAAACTTATCAATAAGGGAGGGCCCAGCCCCGAGATTTAAAAACTCTGCAATCAGGCTAGCGATGTATATGGAATTTGGGAACAGAAACAGCACCTGTAAGTTACAGCAGTCGTCTGTCCAATTGCCTTTAATTATAGTTGAGGGGCAAAGGGTCAACCTTGGTGGGACGAGATTGGCTTCAGGAAATAAAACTGAATTGACGAGAAATTTTCAGAATGAATGAAAGGGACCTACAAAGATTAGTTTTAAAAGTTTATTTATTAGTTTCGCATGTAGGCTTACATTCACACTGCAATGAAGTTACTGTGAAAATCTCCTAATTGCCACACTCTGACACCTGTTAAGGTACACTGAGGGAGAATTTAGCATGGCCAATGCACCTAAACAGCACATCTACAATGACACCCTTTGGAGAGACCAGGAGGTATTTCAACCAGGCAAAATACAAATTTTGAGAGCTAAAATTTATGTGCATCCATAGGCTACACCAAAATTTTACAGAGCAAGACCCATGTCCTATTCATTACATGATAAGGTGGAGTCTGAACTTAGACGATTAGAAGATTTGGGCATTAGCAAGCCCTTGCAATTTGCAGAGTGGCCAGTACAGAGTAGAATCTTAAATCCAAATCAAGATGCTGTGCTTCATTTTTTTGACATTACATGATGAGCAGAGTGTCTTGCCTGCTGGAAATATAAATCAGAAATTTGAGCACGCATTGTCCGTTATCTTCTGCCCTTTAATTTACATAGTCAGTAAATAGTATGTGGCAGACTTCAGGAAGCCTAAGTCAGAACTGTATTGCTGTAGGTCCATTATTTTGTAAGCTGACAGAGAGAGACTCACTATAATTTGTCTCTTGCATCTAAAATTTGATTTAACATGCATTTCAGTAAAAGCAGGGGAACTCTGCTGGGGCCAATAAACCCACTTCAAAGGTTGTGGTCTCGGCTTCAGGATTTTTCCACTGACTGCAGCATTGTAATGTATCCTACCAGTGACATGATCTATCTGCTTGCTGAACTAGCTGGTGCTGTTTTATATGACTGGGTCTATTAAAAGCCAGTTCAGATTAATTTGATTGATGGAATGTTTTGGCTCACGATATGTTTTACCTTTCGGGAAGTATGTTAACATCGGGTGGAAAGTCCGACCAAGCAGTAGGATGAAGAACTGGAATGGCCAAGGATGCATTTCAAAAAATGAAAATGATTAAGATCGAGTCAAAATTAGCCACGGGCACGATTTTTTCAGCCTACTGCGCTGCTCGAATTCCCGGTGCAGTGGCCCACTCAGCGTATTGATGCTGGCCTCTCAGGTGGGATTAGTCCCCCGACAACCGGCGTGAATCTCCCAGCAGACTCTGCAAAGCACAGACTGCTGGAAATTCAACCAACTAATTTCGCCCAAAAAAAAACGGGCATGAAAATCTCCCGTTTTCCCGCCCATTGGGCATTTAGATTTTTTTGGAGAAAATCACCCCCACATCACACCAATTTTGACATATAGAAGCGAGTGTTGAGTGTTAGAAGATTAGTGAGGCAGTACTGAGAAGAATTGTGACTGTCAAGTTTGAAGATGAATAATGAAGAGATACTGGTCAAATCTGAGGTTGGGATTGGGAAGAGACAGCTGGAATTTCTTGGACATGTATAAGAACTTGTGATTGAGAAAGTCTGATACTGGCAGCGATTGATGGTAGGTGATCAAGGTAGACAAAGAACAATCTCTTTAAAGAGCTTCAGCACCTGCATGAATGTACCACCAGAAAAAATGGATCTTGCCTCTAGAGCAAGTTTGACATGGAAATCTATGGCCATCAATGCCCTTTTAGCGCATTGTACCTGAAAAGGCAAAGGCAGAGACAGAGATTTGTGACTTTTCACAAATTCCATCAATGTCTTTTTGTCCAACCTTCTTGATGTATATCCAATTAATAATTGGGATTTTATTTACTTCGATGGTTCAATACCCTGTAACTTAAATTAAGTCCTCCCTTAACCTCCTTCATTCTGTATTATGAGTAATCTTCTCTCATTTTCCTTTGTCATTTATTCTCTCTTTATTTTGGGATCAGTTTGGTAGTTGTTTTCTGTTGTATCTGCTTATTTTTATGGCATTGTGACTAAAACTGAACACAAGAATACATGATCGGAGTATTGTAAAGATTTAGCATGAATTCTGTCGGGCTATAAAGGCAGAATTGGCAGATTAATTAGACTTGCAACGCGGTTAGACTTGGATTTGGAATGTAAGATCTGCACTGGTCATGCAGTCCCACAGTTTCATTTTCCCATGTCTTCTCTTATTCTTGCTAAACATCTTAGCATTTCAGTATTTTTTAAAAATAGTTTTGTCAAAGAGTTTATTTTGGTTCCGATTCTTCTGTGTAGGACAGAGTTATGCTTGGGGAAGCACGTCCGCCAGCCCACCTGGTCTGCCCCAACTCTGACCATGACCCTTTTCCCCAGGAATCAAGGGACCATCCCAAATATCTGATGAGTTTCCAATGGGATTCCAGTCACCAAAAGGAATTGCAGTTTGAAACTTAAGTTCCTCTGCGGCAGCGGAGGTGGCCAGCTATTGGCTGGCGGTGGGATCTTCCAGTCCTGCTGCTGTGAATGGGATTTCCCGTTGTTTGCATGGTGGCAGAGGCAGGACTGGAAGATCCCACCGGTGGGAATGGCTGGAAAATTTCAACCAGTGTAACTGCTCAATTGTACAGCCGACCGAAATGGTTTTTCTGCAAGCGATACATCTTACCTATCCTGCTCAGAACTTTGGAGAAATAATATATTATGACACAACTAAAATAAAGCAAAGAGTTGGAGATCTATGTTAGACGGGAATCAAACCCAGGTCCCTGGCGCTGTGAGGCATCAGTGCTAACCACTGTGCCACCATGCCACTCTCGGTGTTACAACATTCATCTGTGTAAGACTGAATTCAGTTGAAACATAAAACTCAGCTCTTCATGCTGCGAAACCAATGTTACATTCCTCATTATTTCAGCGGGCGCAACAAAAAAAAGTCTTCGGCCATTACCAGTGTCATTTCTGAAACACAAACTCCAACCTCTTGAAGAATTTCCAAATCTTAAACAGCATGCTTCATCTGGAAGAGCTTTACTTTGAATTCCGAAAATGCCCTGAAAGAAATCTTCCCTTTGCGAGACAAGTATTAATGGAGGCAGCGGGAAAATAAAACTCTGCTGGAGCAAAGAGCAGTTATTTTATCATACTGAGCAAAGTGACGGCAATAATGATGATGATGTTAGAATGTAGGATTTCGATAATAATCACAAACGGAAAAAGGCATCCTTGATCCTGGACATCACTGCTGGAGCAACTGTTCTAAAAATACTGAAGGCAGTGGTCAAACAGTCTCTTTCTGCAATTTAGAGTAATACCTATCATCCATCTCCATTGCTCGTGGCACGTCGGAGGAGATGAGGTCAGAAACGGTGTCTTTCTAACTCCGAGAGATGAATTTAAATTAATGTTCAAATATTTTCCAGCCAGATAAGATTTTAAGCTCCATATTTGTTACCATTAATGTCATCTCAAGAATCAAGGATGGACAAATGGGGCGGCATGGTGGCACAGTGGTTAGCACTGCTGCTTCACAGTACCAGTGACCTGGGTTCGATTCCCAGCTTGGGTGACTGTGCTGAGTCTTCACGTTCTCCCCGTGTCTGTGTGGGTTTCGTCCGGGTGCTCTGGTTCCCTCCCACCATTGGAAAGACATGCTGGTTAGGGTGAATTGGCCATGCTAAATTCTCCCTCAGTGTACCCGAAGGGGTGCCAGAGTGTGGCCACTCGGGGATTTTCACAGTAACTTCATTGCTGTAAGCCTGCTTGTGACTAATAAATAAAAGAATGAATAAATAAACATAAATGAAGTGGGCAGGTGGAGATGGTGGCACAATGGTACTATCACTGGATGAATAATCTGGAGACCCAGGTTAATGCTTTGAGAACATGGGTACAAATGGCACCTGGTGTAATTCAAATTCAATTAATCAAATCTGGAATTGAAAGGTAATCTCAGTAATGGTGACCTGAAACTATCATTGCTTGTTATAAAAAAAAATCCATCTGGTTCACTAATGTCCTTTCGGGAAGGAAATCTATCATCCATACCTGGTCTGGACGACATGTGACTCCAGATCCACAGCCATGTGGTTGACCCTTAACTGCCCTCTGAAATGGCTTTGTAAACCATTCAGTTCATTGGCAATTGAGAAATAGAAATATATGCTCGCCCTGACAATGATGTCCACATCCCATCAAATAATTCTTTTTTACAGTTCTACGCTTGATTGGAATCCTACGTCCGTTGTCACTTGCCACATAACACTCTTGGATATCTTTGGCTTTTTATAATGTACTGAAGCTCAATGCAAGCTCCAGTTGTGGCACCTCGTCTTCCTACCAGAAACTCTGCAGCTACCTGAATTTAATGTTAACTTCAACATCTTCATACCTTAACCACATCACCCATTGTCTCTCCTGACATTAGGTACTGGTAATGGAGCTTGGGTTTAACAGCATTTCCAGGGCCATGGGTAGGGGAATAATTGGTGCTTCAGATGTATCTTTGCTGGTGAAGTGGTCTACATTCCCACTGTCAACCATCTTTATAATCCCACAGCACTCCTGGGCCACAAAAGCCTGCTCTGCATTACCAAGTGAAATCGGGAATGGGTTAATGAACTTTGTCACACTTAAGCATTAAGACCCGAACTCTGTGATTTTGTTAAGAACACTGCAGAGTTCATGTTTTCGTCAGAGTTCCGTGTTTTTCATGTCTGTGCCAGATAAGAGGAACAGCTATTCTTGCTGTCTCCACTTGTTATTAAGAAATGCGATTAACCCAGCTCGAAATAAGCTAAACAATCTCCATTTTTATGTACCTTTGTTTAACACGATGGAGTTGACATGTATGCCTTCTGTGATCGTATAACCATAGATTCATATATATATATTCATCATACGTTATCCATCTTATCCTGATATAAAGTATTATACAAACCTGTATGTATATTAGTTAACTTGTTTGTGCAAAACCTGTGATGTTGTTTCAAGGATATAAATGATGAACAATCGTGGCCTTGGAGATCGAACAAACTACGCAGAGGAAGATACTGCTAATACAACAAGAATCTCACCATGAACAATGACAGACATCTTAGAGAATTGCAATGTAATGAGGGCGGGAACAGGGACATATATAAACTCTGTTCTTACTTGTGTTCGAAGAGAAGGCTGGGGGTCCACTGTTAGGAACCTCACTTCTCCCACAATTGTGAAAATAAACCTGCACTTTGCTCCACTAATAGTGTCAGAGGTTTTTTTACTGACAACACCAAGTTTTTATTCTTCTCAATTTAGCTAATTCACTTTAACTAATCACACATTCTCTGGGAGAATCAGCCACACTGAGAGCATTCCTTCAGATTAATTACAACATGGAGAATCAGGTGAACGCAGCCACCTGATGGGGCAGCCCCGATGTCTAAAGAAGGACATATCTCAGATGTCACAAACATGTTATTATTATAGTATAATAACATAGATGGCTCTCGCCATTCCAAGAGTTGGTGAGGAATGCATCTCCATTGACTCTGACAGGCCCGCTGCCATTTTATGCTGAATTGAGCATTGATTGGCAGAAGGGGAGGCCTTCCATCCACACTTAGGCAGAGGTCCTGCCTTAGAGAGCTGTCAGCCAATCAGGTTGGCCGACAACCCTCCAGGAACAGCACTGCAGTGGCCAGAAGAGGTACTGCAAGTGCCGTGCCTGAGACATAATCCTGGGATTGCACCAAGTACCAGGGGCCCCAGGGACAAGATAGTAGCGGATGTTCTGCTTGGGGGGGGGTGGGAGTGTGTATGTGTGTGTGGGAGGGGGGAGGGGCGGTGGTGTTGGTAGGGGGGCAAGCAGGAGGGTGATCTTGGTGTTGGTATGTTAACTGGAGTGAGAGGGAGGGCTGGAACACCCAGACCCCAAAGAGAAGGGCACACCCAGTCTAAAGTAGTGTTATGATTGAGATGCCTTTCCCACCCCAATTCCACACCCCCTCTTCCCTCTCGAGATCGAGAGTGAAAACTTTTTCAGTTTCTCACTCTCAGTCATCAGGCAACTGCCAATCAAAAAATTGAGGCTGGATGGCCAAAGGCCCTTAAGTGGCCATTAAGTGACCAGTTACAAGCCTTCGTAAGGGCGTGGACTGACTTCCCTTTTGAGGCACTGCCCACCCCAGCATAAAATCTGGGCCAGGGCAGGAATTATCCCGGAAGGAATCCCGTCCATGCAATGTTATGCCCCCCACCACCGCACCTGAGCATCAGACCCCACCGGGAGGGGAGTGTGGAAATTCTGCCCTCTGATTCGATTAACAATAATACATTACTGATGGGTCCTTATTAAATTGTATCATTCACAATTGAAAAGGGGCTACACACCCACACGCATACATGGACACACATATTGTTACTTCACGGACCACTTTGAAGAAGTGATTTTTTACATAATTGTGACACTCAGCCATGGATTGATAGAGATGGAGACAGCCAGTTTGACAATAATGTCAGAGCAAATGGTCAGGGGATTTCAGTTGGCGAGAGAGGTGGTTGTGAAATTGTGAATGATAACAAGTGAACAGTAGGTTACCCGAGCTGTCCACTCAGTGTGTTGGCAATGAACGCTACATCAGAACTCTTTGAGGTTGCCGCATTAGGGTGAGATGATGTTTTGGATGGATTTGAAGATAAAGTCAGAATTTTGAATTCGGAGCTTTGAAACTCCATTGTTGATCAGGAAGAAGAGGAGTGGTGATGAGGGAGCTTTGACCAAGGTGTAATTCATGGAGAGTCCAGCCATCAGAGAAACCAAGGGCTGGAGATTACATGGAAAAAATGTTAACAACAGTGGGCCTGACGTGTTGGGAGTGGTTGCTGATATATGTGCGGGATCTGAGGCCGGAATTCTCTCATACATCCTGACACCGCTGCCAGCGAGAACGGAGAGTTTGGCGCTTAGCCAAATCTCTGTTCACTGCAGCGAGACCAGAGAATCCCAGCTGCGGGCGAGGTCGGAGACTCAGCTTTGGGATGAACAGAACAGCAAGGTTTGGATTTTCACTCCCAGGTCGGGAGCAGAACATTTCCCTGCTCTGCCCAGTTGACCCAGGAAAAAGGCCCAGAAGGTTATATTTTCAATCAGGCATGTGTTGACTGGGTCGGAAGGCAGGCTCCAGGGTATGGAGACAGGCTGGCCAGAAGGTCTGTCACTGCACCTCAGCATTTCGTTAAAGTTATCTTAAAATGATTAAAATAAAAAACAGTCCTGACCCCTTCACCTCACGAATCTCCTGCACACTCCCATGCCACAATAATGCCAACCTATGCCACATCATGCCTCCACCCACATCCCATGGCCTCCCATACCCTCCATGCCCACCTGTGCCCCTTGATCTACTCCCATGGTCAGTCATGCACCACCTATCCCACCTTAGGCACCCTCTCTCCACCAATACAACCCTTTACGGCTTTTATGCCAACTTTGTGCCAATCTATGTCCCTATGCATCACCCTTTGGCTTTATCCCCTCCATGCCAACAGGCAATGTCAATGACCTGCTTTTAGAATGCAGTATGACTTCTAAATTTCACATTCACAGCATCAGGGACCCGACTTCAATTCCGGCCTTGGGTGTCTGTTTGTGTGGAGTTCGCACGTTCTCCCCTTTCTGTGTAGGTTTCCCCTCAGTGCTCCGGTTGCTCCCACAGTCCAAAAATATGTGGATTAGGTGGATTGACAATATTAAATTGCCCCTTAGCGTCCCAATATGTGTAGGTTAGAGGGATTAGCTGGGTAGATGGGGTTAAGGGGATAGGGCTTGGGTAAGAGAGTCAGTGCAGACTCAATGTGCCGAATGGCCACCTTCTGCCCCGTAGGGATTCTATGATTCAAATTAGACTCAGCCTCCTTAACAGTGTTCATTTTCCAGCGTCTGAGTTGAGGTGAGTGAAAATGGAAAAGGCGGGGAACCTGTCAGGAGTAATGCATGTACAACCAGTGCACTATCTTACCCTCTGTCTGTCATTGACACAGGGGTTTTATACTAACACATTAATGCATTAATCTCTATTGAACTACACTGGTTAACACATTCAGTAAAACAGCAGGTAAAGGAATTTCACATGAACCTGTTGACACATGAGTAATAATGGGTTACAGGTAAACAACAAAGTTAACATTCATATTGAATCCACTGTTTTGGGAATTGCATGCTGGTTTTCCTGGTGTTCGGAAAATGAACAGTTTAAACAAGGGTTACATCATGCTCTGTATTGTGGAGTTTGGTCCATTTGCTGTTCCAATTTATTCTTTATTGACACATGTTGCTTAAGAAAATAAATAAATAGACTATTATTAAGTATTCAAAGTCTGAGCTGTGTCAATTACGCAAACTGACTTCAACAGGAAGTCTATAATTAAATGGAAAATGCATCATATGAATCAAAATCTGTTTTGCTCCTTAATATTCATGAAGCCACACTGTTGTGTCAGACATTTAGCCTCTATCCTAGTCTCCTTAACTCCTTTTTCCCTTTCATCACACAATGTTCTGGTACAGCTGAGCCAGAGGTATATATTCAGAGTGATATGTGGACTGTTGTGCTGGAGCTGATTTGATACAGAATTCTTGCAAATTTACATTTATTTGGAACTTATTGCTGCTCCAAATAAAATACAAGGCATGACCGCAGTGAATTCAACTGAGCTGGAATAGAATTGAAATTGCAACAAACTTGAATTTCCGGTTGGTAGTTAACCTGCTGTCATCTTTCGAAACCATTGTTTGATTGGACAACAATGGGCTGAATAGTCTGCCCCCCCCCACCCATCCCCGCCATCCCGGAAACTACATCATCATGGAGTCAACACTTTCCACATCAACTTGCCCTGCTGCCAGGTAGCATGGGGGGCTAATTAACCAGGGCTGAGCGGGACATCTGCACTTCATTCGGGTGGATATCCCACCCTCAGTCCTGACAGTGCCATTAGGGGCATCAGAGGTCGTAAACCCCTACTGCGATTGCTGGAGTAGAATGGACCACAAGGCCTTGGATCCCTGGAGCACGTAAGTCTGCGATCTTGGGCCAGGAAGTTTTCAGGTTCATTTTGGAGAGTGGCAATGGCAGAGGATGGTGGGGATGGGAAGGAAAGGGGTACAGATAGGAAAGAAGGGGTGTTCAACCGAAGAAAAAGAGCAACCCTCAAAGAGAGACCCTTCCATCTCTTACTGCCATTTACACAGTAAGAAGTCTCACAACACCAGGTTAAAATCCAACAGGTTTATTTGGTAGCACAAGCCACTAGCTTTTGGAGCACTGCCCCTTCATCAGGTCAGTGGGAGTTCTGTTCACAAACAGGGCATATAAAGACACAAACTCAATTTACAAAATAATGGTTGGAATGGTTGGCATATCGACACAGACATCAAGTTTCTGCAATGATGCAAGAAAGCAGGCCATTCCAACCATTATTTTGTAAATTGAGTTTGTGTCTTTATATGCCCTGTTTGTGAACAGAACTCCCACTCACCTGATGAAGGGGCAGCGCTCCGAAAGCTAGTGGCTTGTGCTACCAAATAAACCTGTTGGACTTTAACCTGGTGTTGTGAGACTTCTTACTGTGCTTACCCAAGTCCAACGTCGGCATCTCCACATCATTAATGCCGTTTACCAGTCAGGCAAGCAGGAACCCAGAAGAAGCCCAAACATTCTGTTTCATGTCCCCCTCACCCTGTTCCAACAGGGGGGATTGAAAAATTAAGGGCGGAATTTTCCTGTCCTATGCGCCACGGGAATCGTAGTAGGTGGGACAGAAAATTGATCGGACCATGCAAAGGTCCATTGACCTTGGGTGG
Source organism: Mustelus asterias (assembly GCF_964213995.1). Classification (NCBI taxonomy): domain Eukaryota; kingdom Metazoa; phylum Chordata; class Chondrichthyes; order Carcharhiniformes; family Triakidae; genus Mustelus; species Mustelus asterias. The sequence goes on from NC_135810.1 coordinate 19,031,743, forward strand.
GAATTTCTGGTCTTGGATGAATGCTGCCGGAAAATCCTGCCCTAAGGCCGTATGAAATTTTAGGGAGCTGACAGTTGGAGTGTTGTCTGCAAATTTGGGCTCCATATATTAGGAAGATGTTGAAAGAATAGAAAAAGTACGAAACTAAGTACTCCAACTAAGGTGAAAGCCTTCAACAACTTTTTTCATGATAACAGAGTTGATTTAATAAAATATGGAAGTTTAGGATTGTGTAGCTAATGATGCACCGTTTCCAATGGTTGAGAGGGGTGAGCAGGTGTACATACATTCTTTCCCCTTTTTTTTTTTTTCATAAGATGTGGGCATCGTTGGCAAGATCAGCATTTGAACCTTGAACTGAATGGCTTGCTGGGCAATTTCAGATGGTAGTTCAGAGTCAACCACATTACTGTGTGTCTGGAGTCACATGTAGGCCAAACCACACATTTACCATGGCTAATCCACTTATCCGACACATCTTGTGACACTAAGGGGCAATTTTACCATGACCAGACCACCTAACCCGCACATCTTTGGATTGTGGAAGGAAACTGGAATACCCAGAGGAAACCCACGCAGATATGGGAAGAACATGCAAACTCCAGACAGACAGCCACCCAAGGCCAGAATTGAACCTGGGTCCCTGTGCTGTGAGGCAGCAATGCTAACCACTGTGCCACTGTGTCATGCCATAGAAGGAGGCCATTCAGCCCATCAAGTCTGCACCGACTCTCTGACAATGTATCTTACTCAGACCCTCTCCCCTATCCTATCCCTGTAACTCCACACATTTACCATGGCTAATCAATCTAACCTTGCTAAATGGTTACAATGTTTAAAGACCAGGTAAAGGTGGCAGATTTCCTTCCCTAAAGGAAAGAGATCCCATTAGTGAACCAGAAGCATTATTACAACAATCCACGGTCACCAGTACGGAGACTAGATTTCAGTTCCAGAATTATTCATTTGAATTAAATTCCAGGAGCTGCCATGATGGATTTTGAACTTGTAGTCCAGATCATTAGCTTGGGCCTATGGAATCTAAGTTCAACTCCTGTCTGTGCTCGAGGACAAGTTCTGTAGAGGGGGGGAGCATGAATGTGAGGTGTGAAGAGGCTGAAACAGGGCACATGGGAAGGATGTTCAGCAGATAGGCAGTATTGTCAAGGGGAGTCCACTGGTAAACATGGTCAGAGAAGGAGTGAGAAACCCAGGGCAGGGGAGAACCAATAATTCCTGCTCCTGCTCCACGTCACCCTCAAAGAAACAATAGAAGTTAAAGTTTATTCACTGTACCCAGCAAACTCAGCAGCGCACGGTGGCACAGTGGTTAGCACTGCCGCCTCACAGCGTCAGGGACCCAGGTTCGATTCCCAGCTTGGGTCACTGACTGTGTGGTATTTGCATGTTCTCCCCGAGTCTGCGTGGGTTTCCTCCAAGTGCTCCAGTTTCCTCCCACAGCCTGAAAGACATGCTGGTTAGGTGCATTGGCCATGCTAAATTCTCCCTTAGTGTACCCGAACAGGCGCTGGAGTGTGGCGACTAGGGGATTTTCGCAGTAACTTCACTGCAGCATTAATGTAAGCCTATTTGTGACACTAATAAATAAACTTTAACTTTAAACCTGGAGGAAGAAAAAAGCAAATTTTTCCCACAAACGCAGACTGCCCTGTCAGCACACTGCTGCTATGAAAGGGTTGCCACCCTAAGCACCAATGCCCTTCTGATCGCCAACTCTGGCCACAGATTGGAAAATGAGAACCTTAGTTAATTTCTCAAAGTCAGAATTAAGACGAGATGATTGCAAAGCCCATGATTTAAAAACAAGTGCTATTCCTTGTGCTTGCATTGAGTTTCATTGGAATAATATCGAAGGCCAAAGAGAGAGTGGTCAGAATTGGAGTGAAGTGGAAAAGTCATGACAGCATAGGAGGCCATTCAGACCATCCAATCCATACTGGCTCTCTGTAAAGCAACCCTGTTAGTCCCACTTCCCTGCTCCATCCCCAAAGCCCAGTGAGTCTATTTCCCTCAACTGTCTGTTCAATTTCCTGCTGAAATCATTGATTGTCTTAATTTAATTCAATCTCTTGTGGGCGAGTACCAAGATAGAGCAGCAATTGCATTTTTCACTGTCTGGCAAAGTGATCACCAGAGCTGTCACCTCCACTCGGTTTCCCCAATGTAGAGGAGACTGCATTGTTCACAGTGCAGACAGTAAACTAGTTTAGAAGAAACATAAGTAAATTTGTTGCAGGAAAGCGTGCAACAACTTTCTGGAAATGAAGTTTACTACCTCCCATGAGATTGCTATTTCAATGTTTCCTAACATTTTGCTGATTCAGGATTCTACTTTATCCTATATTAAAGTGACCTGTAAATCTAGCTTGACTTGTCATTTTCACCTTCACGTGCACTTGTCTGATGTCATGGTATTAAATCTCTCCTTTTGCGAGAATGGTTACGCGGTAGAGCTCCCATGTAATCTGCAGTGAGCGAGGCACTCCAACTAGGGAAACAACTGTTGACACTTGTTTGTTTTGTGTTTTCACATACACTTCCTTTCCTTTTGGTGAATAGTGGAGAACTGTTGGCAGGATAAGCAGGCCGCTTATCAATCTGTACGAGTTATTTATTTAGCAAATGCAAAGTCCCTAAGCCAAGCAGTTTCTGCCAGTCCTGCAGTGCTGAGTGTGGATAGGCTTCCGTTATCCACTCTCTTCCATGATGTGGTGCATAGTTTCCTCTTTCTCCAGCCACATTGGGGGCTGGCACTAATGCCCCATTTGTGGAGGTTGGCCAAGCAGGGGCCATGGCTGGTCCTGAACCTGTTGAGTGTGAACCATTCTTTCCTTTGAAAGTTGAAACCAGGCAGCTGTTGGGTTAGGTTTGTGACCAGGTCTGTCATGTCCAATGATTCCCATTCATTTGCTCAGCTGGAGTAATGGATCAGCGTTCACACCACACCCCTCGACAGAACCCAGACTTGCCTGAGAAAACTAATGATCCTACCAGCAGACTAAATTGGAAAGGAAACTTCATGAGAAGAGTCCATACAAGAAATCCTAGTCAAAATCACAAAGTCAGAAGGAACAATCTCAAATGTATTGAATGAAAGTTACTTTGAACGCCATTTCCACTTGGGCCATTAAATAATAGCTCTTGTAGACTTTCTGACTTTAGTTAACACTGTTGCATTTCATTCAAATGTGCACAACTGTTGCTGTCTTTGTTCTGAGACTTTCAATGTTCTTTAAATTTCAGAAAACTTAGTTTCAGACAGGAGAGTGTTGGTATGATTGTTCCCTCTTGTTTCTACTTCACATCAAGATGCGTTTTGAAGAAGTGTTTTAACCCAATGAGAACAGACACAAGATATGTTTTATTGTAAATTTTAAATAAAGAACAAATGTTATTTCCCAACACCCAGATATATTCACAATTGCACCTACCCACACATGCATGAAATACATACACACACATGCATGCACACATAAATGCATGCAGGCATACAAACACGCACACACACACAAATGCACAAAAGCATGCACACGCACCAGATGGGGCGAATAGAAAAGAGGTAGCATGCACTGAGGTTTTTTTAGTCCAGAAGATTACTGTTACTTTTACATCATTTGATGTGGAAGTTGGGGATGTTGCAGGCCTCTTTCGATTCTTTGAAGAAATGGAGGTTGGAAGTTTCTGGCAAAGCATTCATTGTAGCTTAGTCCTTGCAACTATTTGTTTCTGGCTTTGATCCAGCCAAAGTTATAATCGAGCCCCCTTAAAATCTGTCTTGGTTCTGCAAATTGGTGAGTAAACAGCTGGCTCCACTTTTCTAAATGTTAGTGGATTCTTGGCAGGGTCCTTTCTGTGCTGGTAGGGTCTCTTCCTTTTGAGTTGCTTTGGCTCCCAGAGTGAAGCTGGTTTCAAAGGTGTCTTGATTAATGCTTCTTATTACCAGCTGGTTTTTGTCTGGTAACCATGGCATTGGTGTTCCCATTGCCCACATAAATGGTCCCTGACATTGTGAGCATTAACACACAATGGGGTTTAAATCTTGGCTATTTGCATTATGATAGAGAGTTTTTTTCCCTTCAAATGCATTCTACGTGTTTTTCTTCTGCAGACACTAAGGGCCCTAATTTATCATTTTGATTCAAAGTATCAAATCTGGATGTGAATCCGATCTGAATCTGGCTGTGATTCAGATCCAACTTGTAAACCCTGTTCTCAGGCGCCGCCTTATGCACTCAGCCTGAAAAAAAAGTCGCAAATCTGAATCGTGCTGTGGGCGGGGTTTATCATGCGTGAAAGGCTGCTGCTCCAATTGGAGCCTTCAACTGTGCATGTGCAGTAAAAAAATACCATGAAAAACGCTCCCCTGCCACATCGTAAAAAGCGGCCCGAGAGCGATGGTCCCCATAGACATTGCCCTACCCCCACAACATAACTGTCCCCCTTATCCACCCAGCCCCCACACTACCCAGACCAATCGCAACCCCACCGATTGCCCGCAGAGTGGCAGCGGACCCCCCTGGCCCCCCCGCACCTCCCCCACCAGAGAATAATCTGGCCTTCCTCCTCCCTCCCCATCAGAGATACATCTGACCTGCCCCTCCCCCCCCACCAGAGAGCGATCTGATCCACCTCCCTCCTTCCCCCCACAAACAGAGAGCCATCTGACCCACCTCCTTCCCTTCCCCCCACCACCGATCTGAGCTAGAGAGCCGTTGGAAGCTCTGAACTTACCTCTTCATAAGCTGGAGCGCCTGAATCTGGACGGGCGAACGCAGTGGTAAAGGAGTAAATGCATGTAAGATTCGGCATCCAGCCCATTAAGTCAATTTAAATGCATGCAAATGCATTTAAATTGACGTTGTGCCTGTTTTGGGTGTGGTCCCAATCATGTCCATTTTTGGGCCTTGGTAAAGGGGGAATTGGCGCGGACGTGGATCACGCTATTCGCCTCACGCCCGACTTTACCAAGTTTTCGCGCCCGAAAATAGGCGCAACGCAATGGTAAAATCGGGCCCTAGGTTTGTGCGATCATTATGCAACAGATTCTGCAAGTATTTGGACAATAGCAGTTGTTAAACTCATAAGGGAGATCTGTTGAATTTTTAATGTCTTCTCAATGGAATGGTCCAAAAATGTTGTTCACATTTTAATGTCTTGACCAGACAAGCAGGCTAACTTCCAATATTGGACAGTTTCTTGAATGTTGTCAGACAAAAAGAGAGGCCAGCTGACTCCATCTTGTTCTAACACAAATTGTCCATTCTTCGTGGCACTTTTTAAAAGAAGTAAACTGTCTGTTTTTCCTATGAATTCATGAGTATAACTATGCAGGTCTGATAACTTACATTGTGATCAATATTTAACTAATTTAGTGCCATGAGATGGAGATGCCGGCGTTAGACTGGAGTGTGCACAGTAAGAAGTGCCACAACACCAGGTAAAAATTCAACAGGTTTATTTGGAATCACGAGCTTTTGAAGCGCCTGATGAAAGAGCAGTGCTCCGAAAGCTCGTGATTCCAAATAAACCTGTTGGACTTTAACCTGGTGTTGTGAGACTTCTTATTGCAATTAATTTAAAGACAAGCCATTTTTTATTTTAATTCATTCATGGGACATGGATGTCGTTGGCTGGGCAGCATTTATTGCCCATCCCTAGTTGCCCTTGGAGGGCAGTTGAGAGTCAACCACATTGCTATGGCTCTAGAGTCACATGTAGACCAGACCAGGTAAGGATGGCAGATTTCCTTCCCTCAAGGACATTGGAGAACCAGATGCTAACAATCAACAATGGTTTCATGGTTATCAATAGATCCTCAATTCCAGATAATTTTTAGTGAATTCAAATTCTACCATCTGCTGTAGCGGGATTCAAACCCAGGTCCCCACATTATTAGCTGAGTTTCTAGATTTATAGTCCAGCAATAATGCCACTCAGCCACTGCCTCCCCCTAATTATATCGGGGAATTTGGATCACTTAATACCTGTTAAAGTTGGTTTATATGGATGATATTGGAATAGTGTAGATTAGAGGGGCTTTAGATTGGTACCACTGGTCGGCGCAACATCGAGGGCCGAAGGGCCTGTACTGCGCTGTAATGTTCTATGTTCTATACAATATGCCCCGAAAAATTATTTCTCCCTATTCATGAATTCTCCAAATTTTTCATGCTTTAAATATTGATATTTATTACCAGCAACATGGATCAGACAATGGGAGAAATTCAGGGTATGCCAGCTCCAATTATCAAGGATGGATGAAAGCTGTCACAGACATGGTGCAGACGAGACTGAATCAAATATAGCAATAGCACCCAGCATCCCATGTAAATTCTCTGTCTTCTACCAGATTACAATGCTTCAGGCTAAATTCAGAGCAAACCATTTGTTTAGGTAGTAGATATGCAGACAGGAAGTTGGTGCTCTGTCTCACACCTAACTCATTTATGCACAGTTCAGAAAATATAGATCTCCAAAGATAACTTTGCTGCATGGGCAAAGATATTCTTCCCAGGCACCTATAACTAGATGAATACACGGGCGCAAATATGCATGTGTGTACGTGCAAAGGGTTTAAAGGACGTAACATTTAACATCATCAGTTTAAAATGGGGTAAAGCAAAGGAATTATCAATTTAGCAAAGCAATTCAATGATAATCTTGGGAGAATATTTCTAAAAGAAGATTTCCTTGCAGTTTCTTAATAAATATGTAGTCAAGGCTTTAGGGATTATATCTGGGCAAACAAGGCAGTTGAATGAGCTCTAAAAAAACAGATTGTAAACTTCAGTTTTACACAATGTGATCAATTTAATAGAGTGGAAAATTTCAATTCGGGCGGACCCTGTAAATTTTGGAGAACAAATAAGTTCTACTGGAAACAAAAATCTGTCAGTTCTGAGAATGGTTTACAATGCAAGCACACAAACTATGTTGCCTGTGCCCCTTTGAATTCTACGTGTCCATTACGACTCTCGCAATTTTTAGCAGATGCACCAGAGAAAGCATCCTTTCCAGATGTATCACAACTTGGTATGGCTCCTGCTCTAGCCAAGACCGCAAAAAACTACAAAGAGCTGTGAACGAAGCCCAGTCCATCATGCAAACTAACCTCCCCACCATTGACTCTGTCTACACTTCCCGCTGCCTTGGAAAAGCAGACAACATGATCAAGGACGCCATGCAGCCGGGACATACCTCTTTCCGAGAAAAAGATACAAAAATCTGAGAACATGGACCAACCGGCTCAAGAACAGCTTCTTCCCTGCTGCTATCAGACTTTTGAATAGTCCTACCATATATTAAGCTGTTCTTTCTCTACACCTAATCTGTGATTGTAACACTATATTCTGCACCCGCTCTTTCTCTTCTCCCCTATGTACTCTATGAACGGTATATATTGTGGGCAAGAAACAATATTTTTCATTGTATCTCAATACATGTGACAATAATAATAATTCAAATCAAATCAAATGTATTACCCTTGTTGTGAAACAATCAAACCAGTTTTCAGTAAATATTGTTCTAAAGTTACTGTGGGAGAATCAGGACACAGAACAGTCTAATTTATTGATGGCCTTGCCACCAATATGATGCTGGAATTTTCCAGAGAATGGCATAGCCATTTCTCTGCAACAACTACAATTTGCGAATCCAGCAAAGGTGATCAATTTAATCTGCCATTTCCCTGATTCTTCTAACTGAATAACACAATAGGCATGGATATGACCAAGATCAGACACAAGTGCAGACAATTATTTAACCCTCCTACTGAACCATTATTTCTTGTCCTAAAGTGCTTCTTTTACTGGTCTCAGGTACATAGAGGGAATTGAGCCTTTAGAAAGCACTTGAAAGTACTTTATACTTTTTCGGAAGACTGTCCTCAACTTTTTCACGAGCGGTTTCATAACACAATGTATTGACTTATTGCGCCAGCACCTGAAGGCCTTCATACTGCAAGCGGCAATGGATATGCCCATTGCTTTCTATGACTTTAAGTGTGTCTACCTGAAGATAGGTTTTTGTTCTGACATTTTAACAGCATCTGCCCTGCTGGTGCCATCACATGATCTTGGGTGATTGATTTATTTAATATTTCTATCATTGTGCTTTTATTGATTCTGGAGATTATTTTCTCATTCTTTATAAATGGGGCACAGTCCATTACCTATGCCATTGCCACACTAGTCCAGTTCGAGTTGAAAATACTCCCCTCCTGGGAATTAATTCAGCTGGGTCTAATAGAACACAGTTTCAGTGGAACACAGGACATTGGATATGAGAGGCATCATCCCCACTACTTGCACAGTGCACGCACATATTTAAAAGCTGCCCTGTGTTATTAACTTTTGTGGAGTGGTTAACAGTTTTTACCATTTTCCATAACCTCAGGAACGGCCTTATGGAAAGCTTAAACAAATTTGGATTCATGTATTTACAACGATGATGGCTGGCTCTATTAGGTGGAATTCGGTTTAATTGGATGTTTTGAAGAGTGTTGTTTAAAATCAATGGTCGATCAACATGTGTCGCAAGTTAATCTCGATTAAATAAAATGAGACTTAATTCCCCCAAGATAAATGCTATTATCTTTTAAAACAGGCAATTTAAACTCCTCCTGTCAATAACTTGACTGTAAATATCTGTATGAGTACAAAGAAATAATAGAATCCTGACAATGCAGAAGGAAGCCATTTGATCAATCAAGTCTGCACTGACTCTCGAAAAAGCATCCCATCCAGGCCCTCCCATACACCTATCCCTGTAACACAAGCATTTAGCGTGGCTAATCCACCAAACCTGCACATCTTTGGACACTAAGGGGCAATTTAGCATGGCCAATCAACCTAACCTGCCCATTTTTGGACTGTGGGATGAAACCGGAGCACCCAGTGGAAACCCACGCTGACACGGGGAGAATGTGCAAACTCCATGCAGACAGGTTGTTGCATAAGGTTAAATCTCACGGGATCCAGGTGAGGTAGCCAAATGGATACAAAATTGGCTTGATAACAGAAGATAGAGGGTGATTATGGAGGACTGTTTTTCAAACTGGAGGCCTGTGACCAGTGTTGTGCCTCAGGGATCGGTGCTGGGTCCACTGTTATTTGTCATTTATATTAATGATTTAGATGAGAATTTAGTAGGCATGGTTAGTAAGTTTACAGATGACACCAAGATTGGTGGCATAGTGGACAGTGAAAAAGATTATGAAGAATTGCAATGGGATCTTGATCAATTGGGCCAGTGGGCTGACGAATGGCAGATGGAGTTTAAGTTAGAGAAATGCGAGGTGATGCATGTTTGCAGATTAAACCAGGGCAGGACTTACTCAGTTAATGGTAGAGCGCTGGGGAGAGTTACAGAACAAAGAGATCGAGAGGTACAGGTTCATAGCTCCTTGAAAGTGGAGCCACCAGGTGTACAGAGTGGTGAAGAAGGCATTCGGCATGCTTGGTTTCATTGGTCAGAACATTGAATACAGAGGCTAGGACGTCTTGTTGAAGTTGTACAAGACATTGGTAAGACCACACTTGGAATACTGTGTACAATTCTGGTCACCCTATTATAGAAAGGACACTATTAAACTAGAAAGCGTGCAGAAAAGATTTACTAGGATGCTACCGGGACTTGATAGTTTGAGTTATAAGGAGAGGCGAGATAGACTGGGATGTTTTTCTCTAGAGCGTAGGAGGCTTAGGGGTGATGTTATACAGCCTATAAAATAATGACGGGTATAGATCAGCTAAATGGTCAATATCTTTTCCCAAAGGTAGGGGAGTCTAAAACTAGAGGTCATAGGTTTAAAATGAGAGGGGAGAGATACAAAAGGGTCCAGAGAGGCAATTTTTTCACACAGAGGATGGTGAGTATCTGGAACAAGCTGCCAGAGGTGGCAGGAGAGGTGGCTATAATTTTATCTTTTAAAAGTGTTTAGACAGGTACATGCGTAAGATGGCTATGGAGGGAAATGGGCCTAACGCGGGCAAATGGGACCAGCTTAGGGGTTAAAAAAGGGACGGCATGGATAAGTTGGGCTGAAGGGCCTGTTGCTATGCTGTAAACCACTGTGACTCTATGGGCCCGATTTTACCAAAATTTCGTGCCTGTTTTCGGGCGCGAAACGTGGTAAAGTTGGGCGTTGGGCCTAAAACGCGGTCCAGACCCGACCCAAGGACAATCGCGCCTTTACCAACGGCCGATCCGGGCGCCGATCCGGCGGGCGCCCGAATCGGCCAGCGGGCCGATTTAAATGCATTTGCATGCATTTAAATCGGCATAATGAAGCCCGCGCCCAACTTACCCAAGGATTCCCACTTTACGAGGCTCCGATCCGATCGGCGCCCGCTCATTTACCGTGTTGCTGAATTCAAGTCCGATAGGGCTTCAACTCAGCAACTGAACCGCCGACTCATTCCTGACCACCCTTCGCGGACCGCCCCCGCGAACCACCCCGGCAGCCCACCCACCACCCGCCACCCCCCCCGATCGGACCACCGGGGGCAGGGGGGGGTATGTGACATTTCTTCCCTGACGGAGGGGGTGTAGGGGGAGGATGTGACGTCCCTTCCCTGAGAGGGGGAGGGATGTGACATCTCTGCCCCGGGGGGGGTTGGGGGGGGTAGGGGGGATGTGACGTCTTTGCCCCTGGGGGGGGGGCGGAGATGTCACATCCCCCCCCCCTTCCCTCAGGGAAGAGATGTCAAATCCCCCCACTGCACCCCCCCCCCCCCCCCCCCCAGGAAGAGACGTCAGATCCCCACCCCCCTCAGGGAAGAGATGTCAGATCCCCACCTTACCCCTACCACCCCCCCTCCCCCCCCCCCCCCTCTCAGGGAAAATATGTCACATCCCCCCCCCTAACCCCCCCCCCCTCAGGGAAGAGATGTCAGATTCCCCCCCCCCCCGCGCCCCCCCAGGGAAGAGACATCACATCCCCCCCATCCCCCCTCAGGGAAGAGACGTCAGATCCACCCCCCCTCATCTCCACACCCCCCCCCCCCCCCCCCATGACTCAGTCACCCAAGGCTGGAATCGAACACGGATCCTGGCGCTTTGAGGCAGCAGTGCTCACCGTTGAGCTGAAATCACATTAGCTGTTTTAATTCCATGTGGGCAAAGACTCATATTCCATTCACAGCATCATCCTGGTCAATCAACCTTGCCTGCTCATGATATTTTTGATGATCCTTTTAGAATCAATATTCCCCCTTGGTGCAAAGCGGGGCAGGGAAGGAGAAAGATCTCCTCATGGACCTGCTCCTGGGTCTGGCCAAACCTTGCCATAAATAGGTCCAGCCAGCAGGAGATTGAGGGAGTCATCTGGTCCAACCGTCTATCATGGCTACATTTGTGACTGGGTGTCCCTGGAGAGGGAGCATACAGTGTCTGCAACACCATCAGACCCTTCCATGTCCGTTGGACTCCACAGGGTGTTTTATCAACTCCTTTAATCACAGTGAGGGTGAATGTTTTAGGTTTCCTTTGCAATATGTTTTTGTTTGCTGCAGTATCCCTTTAAGGGGCTGTTCTTTTGGTTTGTCCCTAAGTGTGTTGAATATAATTTAATTGGTTTAACCAAAAATGGTACTTGACGAACCTTATACTTTGAACCATCAGTGATACCAAAACATCAGTACATACTGAGAACAAAAGTGGTTTACATAAGTGCTGTCAGATTAAATTGCAGGCTATCATTGAAACAAGCCTTCTTCTCATTTGGCCTCATTAATCCTGCTGATGGTGACAGATATTTTGAGGGACCAAACATTGTGGCAGATTATTTATTATAGTCATACAGGGTTACAGATGGAAACAGGCCCTTCAGCCAAACTTGCCCATGCCGCCCAGTTTTTAGCACTAAGCTAGTCCCAATTGCCTGTATTTGGCTCATATCCCTCTATACCCATCCTACCCATATAACTGTCTAAATGCTTTTTAAAAGGCAAAATTGTACCCGCCTCTACTACTGTCTCTGGAAGCTCATTCCAGACACTCACCACCCTCTGAGTGAAAACATTGCCCCTCTGGACCCTTTTGTATCTCTCCCCTCTCACCTTAAACCTATGCCCTCTAGTTTTAGATTCCGCTACCTTTGCGAAAAGATGTTGACTATCTCCCTTAACTATATGTCCTTCACTATTTTATAGGCCTTTATAAGATCACCCTTAACCCTCCTACGCTCCAAGAAAAACTTCCAGTCTATCTAGCCTCCCCTTATAACTTAAACCATCAAGTCGCTGTAGCATCCTAGTAAATTTTTTCTGCACTCTTTCTAGTTTAATAATATCCTTTCTCTAATAGGGTGAGCAGATTGGTACACAGTATTGTCCATTCTTACGGTAGCACAGTGGTTCGCACTGCTGCTTCACAGCTCCAGGGACCTGGGTTTGAATCCCAGCTCGGGTCGCTGTCTGTGTGGAGTTTGCACATTCTCCCTGTATCTGCGTGGGTTTCCTTCGGGTGCTCCGGTTTCCTCCAGTCCAAAGATGTATGGGCATAGGTTGATTGGCCATTGGCCATTCTAAATTGCCCCTTAGTGTGCCGGGATGTATAGGTTAGAGGGGTTAGTGGGTAAATATGTAGGGATATGTGGATAGGGCCTGGGTGGGATTGTGGTTGGTGCAGACTCGATGGGCCGAATGGCCTCTTTCTGCACGGTAGGATTCTATGATCTATGATATATGAGCGATTAAAAGGAGTAATAATTATGCATTCTTGACAATGCACATTAAGGTTATAATTTACACTCGCAGTTCAGGTAATATCAGAGCTGCAAAAGCATCCATGTGATTTACAGATATTATTTAAGCCACACGTCAAATTAAATCCACTCTCCACCATCTATAATTTATTTGGAACATAAGCACAACTTGTAGCAAAATTAAAAGAATAATTTGCAGACTGAAATATGTTTGGAGACTGAGAACGGCTATTGCCACGTGACTTGTATGGGAAGATGCAAAAAGAGAATTATTTGGTAGAATCTGAAAGAAATTCAAAGTTTGTGGAGTTAACTTGGGACTGTGGATGATTTACATGAACAATGCTATTTATAGCACAAGATGTGATAGTTGATTTTTTCTCACCCCTCATGGAGTTCATGGACATGAATGAGTATCTTTGCTTCAAGAAGGTGGGTCAGCAGCCAAATGGAATCCAGCCCAATCTTCATTTTCCTTCTGTGACTGTGAAATTAGACCTCGGCCTGCCTCATGGTGTTAGCAGGAAGCATCAAAGTCACACACAGATCAGAGAACCTGAACGAATCAGAGCACAAAATCTAACAAAAAAAAGATAAATAATTTGGATAGAAATGTGAAAGAAAAGCAGAAAATGATTGGAAATGATTTGGGAGGACTGAGAGCATCAGTGGACAGAGAAGCAGTTCATGTTTCAGATCAATGATCCTTCATCAAAACCAAACACTTTGAGCTTTTTTCCAAAGGGACAGGAGCATGTTGTAAGAATTTACACTGTCATCCCACCCCATTTGCATAGGATGACTCTACTCACATCTGCTATTCTACCTGCACTGGGGGAGATCCTGTGGTTGGCACGGAGGCACAATGGTTAGTACTGCTGCCTCACAGCACCAGGGACCTGGATTCGATTCTGGCCTTGGTGACTGTGTGGCGTTTGTACATTCTCCCCGTGTCTGCATGGGTTTCCTTTGGGTGCTCCGGTTTCCTCCCAAAGTCCAAAGATGCGCAGATTGATTGGATTGGCAATGGTAAATTGCCTCTTAGTGTCCCTCGATGTGTAGGTTAGATGGATTAGCCATGGTAAATTGCCCCTTAGTATCCAAAGATGTGTTGGTTAGATGGATTAACCATGGTAAATTCATTGGGTTACGGTGATAGGGTGGAGGGGAGGGCCAGGGTAGGATGCTCTTTCAGAGAGGCGGTGCAAACCTGATGGGCCAAATAGCCGCCTCCTGCACTGTGGGGATTCTATAATTCTACAACATGCAAGGAGTAGAGAGTCAGCATAGTGGGCTCAATATTTATGGGAAGACAAGGAAAGAAATAGGGAGGCTGAAAGCAACCAAGGAACTCAGTGACTCCAGGGTCATGAAAGTCCTGCCAAGCTCAAAGCAAGACTTTATTCTATTTTCTTCATTTGGTTTCCTGCATAGTTGCCATAGGTTGACAGGTTGGCCAACTGCTGGCTGGGAAAATTAGCCATTGATACTTGGGCTCCAATAATTGAGCCATGGGCGGACAGGCTTTGATCAAGGACTTGGGTGGTTGGGGGAAAGCGGGGGAGTGGTCGCTGATCACAGTAGGGGTTAGAAAGAGGCTATAATCAGCAGAAGGAGAGAGCCGGGGGAGGAAGCACTCTTGCTCCTTCTGGCCCACAAGAGACACTTCCCTTCTGGAGCCAGCAGCTCCTGCCTCCCTCATGTTGTTGGGTTTTCCAAGTCTTGGTCATTGAACTTGCACTGTGGAAGCATTATTTAAATATGTTCATTAAAAGCCCTGCCTCTCCACAATGAAACACTTGCACAACATGCTATCTGCAGACATAGAATTTGCAGTGAGTGGTCTGAGAACCCATTTTCTTACAAATTAACCCCCACACCTCAGATCTGCCCCTTCCCATTGTAGGAGTGCAAGGGAGAGAAGTGTTAATATCATAACCAATGGATCTGTCCCTTAATTTTCAATATTTTCTGCAGCAGGAGTGTCCAGAGATACGAGGACTATTTTCATTGAAACATAAAAGACCAGGAGGAGACATTAATGAAGGGTGTGATAGATTGTATAAGGAAATGCTATCTCTTCTGCTCAAGAGTCAGTGATAAGGATCATCCATATAAAATTGCCTGTGAGACAGTAAAGGGAAAATTTCTTCAAGCAATAGAATGTTTGACCACTTGGTCAACTTGCATTTTTCTATAGCCTTTGTATTGCTAATAAATGTTCACACTATTGCAGCAGGGGAGATTCACAATTGAAAAACGTATGATAGAATTTTGGCTGTATTTCACTTTCAAGGGATATTTCAAATACCTTTTCATTTTCAGGTGATTTTGAAAACCACAAAAAACCCCAAGAAATGGCCAATTCTCCATTCATCTCTAAAACCAGTACCAAACCATTCATCTAAATATGCCTTGTAATATCTGAGCGATTGGTGACCACCAGGTTTGAACAACAACAAACTATTTATTAGAATAACTGGAACTATAAGTATATAGAGGATGGAAAGAAATGCTACCAACTTCAACAGCTCCAGCATCCATGCTGCCCGGGAAAGCCCTCACTGAGCCTTGGGATACCTGCTCTTCAGTCCGATTGGCTGACCAGGTCACATGGCCTTTTGAAATATTGCCACTTCAAGGGGCTTGTTACTACATTCCTCCTCCCTTAAATCCTTTTCTACAACATACGGTAAAAAGTTAAAAGCAAATTACTGCGGATGCTGGAATCTGAAACCAAAAGAGAAAATGCTGGAAAATCTCAGCAGGTCTGGCATGACCCTTTGTCAAAGCAAAAAGGCATAGAAAGTGGGAGATATTTATACTGTAGGGTAAGGGAATGAAAGATGAGTCATAGTCACAAAAACAAGGGGAAAGGCTTCTACTAGCAGTCCATAGAGAGAATAGAAGTTGCGAATGGCCAAACGGCAGAGAAGCTGAAATCAGAGGGTAGCTGTGACAGATGAAGATGTGAAAATAAAATGTTAAGCTGTTTACAAGGCAATGCCAATAATAAATATTTTTAACACAGTTCATTATAAACTCAGTCTAGTGAGAGACTTTCACTTCCATTGGGAGTGACATAGCTCAAAAGGTTGTGGCTTAACAGTTGGGGTAGTCTCAATCAAATTCTCAGAAACCTGACTTTCTTCTTGCAAGGTGCATCAGTGCTCGTTAATCCTTAGGTTCCCACCGGAACAGTACTTGGCCCTTCTTCAGCTTGACTCTCCTCTTCAGTCCCCTGACTAACAGCCACTATAGTGGCAGCTACAATCGGAGTAGACTGTTCCTCTGGTCTTTGAAGTGACTCCCATCTCCTCAAATTATCCACGTGCTTTTTTTGGATCTTTTCCTTTACCTCCACCTCATATGATACCAGGTCCGTTCTGGTCACCACAACACCTGGGGCCCAAATCGCTCCAGTTCCAAAGTTTTTCACAAACACTGGATCATCTAATTCAGAAGTCCTCTCACACCTTGATGCATTGTGATTCTTCTTCTGAACATTTTTCCTGGACTTCCCCCGCCGTGCCAAATTTGGAAACACCAGGTCCAACCTAGTTTTTAACAAACGACCCAGTGGTTACCCCAGTGGTCATGTGTGGCATAGTTGTGTAAACAATGAAGAAATGAGCCAATTTTGTCTCCAGGGATGCTGGTGGTTGTTTTTTCATGGCTGCCTTAAAGGTCTGTGCAGCACGTTTAGAGAGTCCATTTAAGCACTCTGGTGGTAAGGTATGGTATGACTGCATTTAATCATATTTGATGACATGAAGTGTTGGAACTCAGCATTGATAAATGCTGTCCCATTGTCTGAAAGTAGTATCTCTGTCTGACGATAGAGGGCAAAGCAATGGTGTAGCTTTGGATGCATGTCCACTAATAGCAGGAACATTGTACCCATAAATGAGCCGACACGGTAGCGCAGTGGTTAGCACTGCTGCTTCACAGCTCCAGGGTCCCGGGTTCGATTCCCGGCTTGGGTTACTGTCTGTGTGGAGTTTGCACATTCTCTTCGTGTCTGCGTGGGTTTCCTCCGGGTGCTCCGGTTTCCTCCCACAGTCCAAAGATGTGCAGGTTAGGTTGATTGGCCATGCTAAAATTGCCCCTTAGAGTCCTAAGATGCGTAAGTGAGAGGGATTAGCGGGTAAATATGTGGGGGTAGGGCCTGGGTGGGATTGTGGTCAGTGCAGACTCGATGGGCCGAATGGCCTCCTTCTGCACTGTAGGGTTTCTATGATTTCTATGACATAATCAACATGAACTCTCACCCATTGTCAACCTGGCCATTCCCAAGGATGCATTAGGGCTGCAGTTGGTAACTTTTGGTTGTAGTTGGCATTAGATACATTGTTTTATCATTCCTTCGATCTTACTTGAATGCTTCCTCCTGTGGTTTTCGAGTACCATTTCTGGTGTTTTTTTTAAGAGTGCATGCAGAGGCGCTAGCATTGATGATAAGTTAGGAATGAACCACCCATAGTAATTTACCATTCCGAGCAAAGATGTTGGCTCTGATGTATTCCTTGGGGCTGGTGCTTGCTTAATAGTCCTTACTTTATCTTCCATTTGATGTAACCTTTGTGTATCCACTCTATGACTTAAAGAAGCCAGCTCATTTACTTGCATATTGCATCTATCTCTCTTTAACCACATTTTTTTTTAAAACTTCCTGCAAGTTGGGTGAATGCTCCCCCACTGTGGCTCCCACTATCAATTTCATAAACTCATAACATATAGGAGCAGAATTAGGCCATTTGGCCCATCGAGTCCGCTCCACATTCAATCATGGCTGATATGTTCCTCACCCCCATTTTCCTGCCTTCTCCCCATGACCTTTCAACCCATTACCAATTAAAACATTATCAATCAACACATTGTCGAAGTAAATGATTACTTTTGGCCAATCTTGCAGCAGACTAGTCACAGTACATTGAGAAATGGCACAAGAGAATCCCACCGCCAGTGAACGGCATGCCACTTACCACCACTGAGAAACATGTGGCTGGAAGGCTGGAGAATTTCACCCGTAATAATGAACAAATAGTTTGTCTTTGTGCTGTTGATTAAGACATAATAAATGTTGTCAAATCCAGAGGTAGCTCCACTGTCCTTCTAGTGCCTTGGGATCTCTGCACGTTTAACATCATGTCCAAAAGACAACACCTCTAACAATGCAAGCAGACTCTGTACCGCACTAGAATTTTTGGGTGTGATTTTTGTGTTCGATTGCTGGAGTGAGACCTCAACCCCCAACACTCAGGCTGAGAGGTAAGAGTACGACCAACGAAGCCGCAACCGACGCAATCATACGGTTCACGAAAGACACTAGATACACAATTAGTAATGAGAAAGTAGTACATTTAAATTGAGCCCATGTCTGCCACATGCATGTTTCTCCAAAGGAACAATGGGCAGAGTACCCTTGGTCAGTTATACACAGATGTTCAATAATATTGTTCCTTCATTATTTTCAATTGAAATGCAGGCATTTTGTTTTTGAAGATCACACGGGCAATGACTTTGTTAATCAGAGAAGCAATACAAATGGCACAAATGATTCCAGTCACTATGTTTACTTATGTTTGCAGATTACTATTGGCATGGATTGCAATGATTGTAATGCATCAGTTAGCCTGAATGTGATTCAGGGTAGCACAGCAGAAGAGAGCTCAGAGCGGCAATTGTTTTTTGCCCATCAAAGCTATCGCAACACTTGGAACAACTAGCGAGTTAATCAGGAGAAATCAATCCACAGATCTTCGGGGGTCATAGTTTGAGGATCAGGGGAAAACCTTTTAGGACTGTGAGGAGAAATTCCTTCACCTAGAGAGTGGTGAATCTGTGGAACTCACTCCCAAAAAAAGTAGTTGAGGTCAAAACGTGTGATTTCAAGTAGAAATTAGATATAGGTCTTGGGACTTGAGGAGTCATAGAGGTTTAGAGGTTTACAGCATGGAAACAGGCCCTTTGGCCCAACTTGTCCATGCCGCCCTTTTTTTTTTAGAACCCCTAAGTTAATCCCAATTGCCCACATTTGGTCCATATCCCTCTATACCCATTGTACCCATGTAACTATCTAAATGCTTTTTAAAAGACAAAATTGTACCCGCCTCTACTACTACCTCTGGCAGCTTGTTCCAGACACTCACCACCCTCTGTGTGAAAAACATTGTCCCTCTGGACCCTTTTGTATCTCTCCCCTCTCACCTTAAACCTATGGCCTCTAGTTTTAGACTCCCCTACCTTTGGGAAAAGATATTGACTATCTTGCTGATCTGTGCCCCTCATTATTTTATAGACCTCTATAAGATCACCCCTCAGCCCCCTACGCTCCAGAGAAAAAAGCCCCAGTCTATCCAGCTCTCCTTATAACTCAATCCATCAAGTCCCGTTAACATCCTAGTCAATCTTTTCTGCGCTCTTTGTAGTTTAAGAATATCCTTTCCATAATAGGGTGACCAGAACTGCACACAGTATTCCAAGGGTGGCCTTACCAATGTCTTGTACAACTTCAACAAGATGTCCCAACCTCTGTATTCAATGTTCTGACCGATGAAACCAAGCATGCCGAATGCCTTCTTCACCACTCTGTCCACCTGTGACTCCACTTTCAAGGAGCTATGAACATGTACCCCTAGATCTCTTTGTTCTGTAACTCATGGGGGGAAGGGGGAATCAAGATATTGAATTTGATGAACAGTCATGATCAAAATGAATGGTAGAGCAGGTTCAAAGGGCTGAATGGCCTATTCCTGCTTCTAGTTTCTATGTTATCAACAGTGCTAATTAGTACAAACAACAAACTCACATTGGCTCAGATTTTGCTGGACCATGTCGTGTTAGTCAAGTCTTTGTGAGTTTAAATGTCTCTGTGCACAAAGTTGACCGAAGTGTGATGACAATACTGGTGCGCAATGAAACAAATAGACCTGGAGTTTCCTGACTGAAGTGGGTATCACGAGTTGGAAAATTTCCTAGCTCACTGTACCAGCCATTGTAAAAAGGCCAAAAAATGGCACAATTTTCCTCCGGCAGGAAGGATGGGTGTGAGGCAGCATACAGTCAGACCTGCTGACCCCCAGACAAAGACAGAGACAGAGGCTGTTGAATGTTGAGGTGGGCTGGTTAAAAAGCTTGCCTTGGTTCAATGAAGCTTTGTCCCAATTGTATTAAAAGCTGTCTAACCCTCTGGCCCTTCCCCCTCAGACACCTCATCACCAACCCACTCCCCATTGTCTCTTTTAGCCTTCATTCCAACTCAAGACCTACTAATGTCACCTAATCACTCTCATGGCCCTATGTAGTCCCATGCCAATTCAATTCTTACTCATGCCCCTCCACTCACCACTAATGCCCCTCATACACTTCACATCAGCTTAGGATCCTTTCATGCCCTTTCACATAGTGTACACCATGCACAGAACCAATGAACATTCATAGAATTCATAGAATCCCTACAGTGCAGAAGGAGGCCATTCGGCCCATCGAGTCCACACCGACCACAATTCCACCCAGGCCCTATCACCATAACCCTATTTATTTACCCTACTAACCCCCTGACACTAAGGGGCAATTTAGCATGGTCAATCCACCTAACCCATACATCTGAGGAGTGTGGGAGGAAACTGGAGCATCTGGAGGAAACCCATGCAGACACGGGGAGAACATGCAAACTCCACACAGACAGTGACCCAAGCTGGGAATCGAACCCAGGTTCCTAGCACTGTGAGGTAGCAGTGCTAACCACTGTGCCACCACGCCGCCCCTAATAGTAACAAGTAGTAACCTGATAGTAACAATGCCACGGCCGGGATTCTCCCAAAAAAATGTGAAGTCCCCAATTTGCGGGAAAACGGGAGCAAATCCCACGAGCTTTTTCAGCGTGATTTCCAGAATGAAACACTCACTCTGTGCATCACAGAGTGCCCTAGCATGACTCACTCTGAAAATTAGGGGGCGGGGCCTATTCCTACCCGAGGGGCTGGCAGCATAGCGCTGAACGGGCCACTGAGCATGCACCGATCTGTCAGCGCGGAGATCGCCTCATTCACACTGGCCCCTCATTGTCAGTTTTCAGATCGCTGGCCAGCCCAGCCATTGACCAGCCCCGCAACTCCGCATCGCTGGCCTTCCAACCCACCCCACCCTCCAATCGTTGGTCTCCTGGACCACCCGGACCAGCCCCTTTGTCCCTACCAACAAACAGCAGCCCCTTCCCACCCCCGACAGTCCCGACCACCTGGCAGCCTCTACTTCCCCAACGCCCCCAACCTGGATGGCCAGCCCTGTTCACCTCTTCCCTCTCTCTGCCTTTGTTTGCAGTGCAGAGTGGCAGTGGGTCCCCCCACCTCCATCGATCATCCCCACAAAAGGCGCCACCCCAAAAGGCTCTGCCCCCTTCTGGACCTGCTCCCTTGACACTGCCCAATGCCAGATGGGTAGTGCCAAGGTGCTCCTTGGGCAGTGCCAGTTCACCCCTTGGGCAGTGCCTGAGTGCCAGGCTGGCACTGCCCAAGGTTTACCTCCCCTGACCTCCTGGGGGTGTCTCAATGGCCTCTCTTTCCTCCAGTGGGATTGGGCCACTTGTTCCCCGATTAGTGTGGTGCAGGAGTAAACCCAACTGGAGTGAACCACTCCCGACGGGGGGAAGCTGCTAGCGGGCCTGCAGAATGCCTTCCCAAATCCCACTTTCCAGTGAGGAACTAATTACGCTGGAAATTTTAGGCTGGGAGATGCGTGGAGGCTATGACACCAGCAGGTCGTCTGCAAAACGGCCTTCGCTGATGTCTGCTGGCATTCTACACTACTCGAGCAGTGCTGCGGGCTGGGAGAATCATCCCCCCAATATGGAACAGCTCAGAAAACATCCGTTGAAAAAAATCTACATTCCTCGGAAATTATCAATAAAACAGACTATTAAAGTATCAATAATTGTACGTTTAAACCACTTTGCACTTGTTAATCATGTGCAAATAAATATTGAGACATTGACAAAATGGAAAAACTAACTTATGGTAACCATTTAATTCTGTCAATCAAGCAATTGTCCAACTGTCCAAGCAACCTCCCACTTGGAGAATACTTTTATGAGGCTGGGCTACTCATAAAACATGAGTCATGTGAAAGCTGGCCCAATCCTAAAATAATTGCGGGGCGTAGGGCATGCTTATCCCTGGAATTGAGCTGCTCAGTTTCTGGGTGCAGGGTGTGGGTTTTTCCACACCAATAAAACTTGGGGATGCCAGGAAAGGTGGGTAGAATCCCAGAATCGAGTCACCCACCTTAATTTAAATAGCTTCAGAATCATTCAGACTCTATGAAAATCCAGGCCATCGAGCATCTCCTTAACCAAAGAAATAAAAAAATGGAAACATGAGGAAGGGAAAAGAATTAGAGGGGGCGAATTGAATGTCAAGTCGGGCACAGAAAGAGAAATAAAGAGAGGGAATCCAAAATTGCATTAAGTCCAAAGATGTGCGGGTTAGGTTGATTGGCCATGCTAAAAATTGCCCTTAGTGTCCTGAGATGCGTAGGTTAGAGAGATTAGTGGGTAAATATGTGGGGATATGGGGGTAGGGCCTGGGTGGGTTTGTGGTCGGTGCAGACCCGATGGGCCGAATGGCCTCTTTCTGTACTGTAGGGTTTCTATGATTTCTATGATTTTTAAGAGTAAGGAGGGGGAGGGGAGATCCGAAATGAAATGTAAGATAAAAACTAAACCAAAAATTACATTTTAAAACTCTCCAACAGCAATTCACTATCTGAAAGAAATGAGACATTGCACTTTCAATGGTTCATTTTCAGGGCAAGAGAAGTTGATTAACAGTGATTAAAAATGATCACATTATTAAATGGGTATGTACGCTGCACATTTAACCCTCTGTGACAATATCTATGGGAAATGCATGTGCAAATGCAACAAAATAATAAAAGTAACAGGGAGATTAAGAGCAAGACATGGTTTTTGTGAAGCAACTCAAATTATCCAACAACATGCGTTGGTTAATAATTCACTGGGTATCTCTTCCTCACCTCAATTTACTGCCAATTTTCACATTAATAACTGTGCATATTGTTCTGATGTCAATATTTTTCAGCAAAATGCTGTGTTTATTAATTACAGCTACTTATATTAATTTCTAACAAAGAAGTTCTATAATAATACTAATGACTAATACACTAACCTTGCATGGAATACCAGACAGTGCAGATGAAATGTAACACTGTCTTTCAGAAGCTAACTTTACATGAATAAGAGAAGAACAAAATAGTGATGCAACTGATTGTTCCTAAATAACTTAGTTGAGTGTGAATTGAAAAAGGCTTTGAAGCTCTGCCTGTAGTGGTCAAACACTTAGAACTACAGTTTCCATGAAATAAACACAATCCTAAATGGGAAATCAAAGTGAAATGAGGATCGAAAGCTATTTTAAATTTCAGATTTGAGGCTGAGAACCATAGAATCATAAAATCATAGAATCATAAAATCATAGAATCATAAAATCATAGAATTATAAAATCGTAGAATCATAAAATCATAGAATCATAAAATCATAGAATCATAAAATCATAGAATCATGGAATCATGGAATTATAGAATCATAGAATTATAGAAACACAGAATTATAAAATCAAAGAACCATACAGTGTAGAAGTGGCCTTTTGATCCATTCAGACTGCACTGATATGCGAGAAACACCTCGGCCGAAATTCTCCGTTCATGCCGATGGGATTCTCCTGTCCCCCCAGCAGCATATCCCTGCCCAGGGGTTTCCCGCCAGCGTGGGGTGTCGTCAATAAGAATTCCCATTGACAATAGCGGGACCAGAGAATCCCGCCGCTAGCAAACAACACGCCACCTCCCGCTGGTGGGAAACACGCGGCTGGGAGGCCAGAGAATCCTGCCCCTGAACTCCTACCTCATCCCACTTGTCCCATAGCCCTGAATGTTATGTCGTGGCAAGTGCTCATCCAGGTACTTTTTAAAGGTCGCAAGGCAAATCGCCTCTACCACCCTCCGGGGCAGCGCATTCCAGATCATCACCACTCTCTGGGTAAAAAAGTTATTCCTCACAATCCCTCTAAACCTCCTGCCCCTCACTTTGAATTGTGTTTCCTTGTGACTGACCCTTCAACGACAGCTGCTCCCTATCCACTCTATCCATGTCTCTCTTAATCTTGTACACTTCCATCGGGATGCCCCTCAGTGTTCCAACGAAAACAGAGTGAAATTATGAGTAAAGGTTGCATAAACTTGGCTTGTATTCTTTGAACTATAGGAGGCGGAGGGATATTCTGATTAACGGCTTTAAAATGTTAAAAGAAGTTGCTGAGTTTTTTTTAAATTATCTGTTAATGGTATGTGAGCCTCACTGGCAAAGTCAGTTTTATTGCACGTCCATAATTGACCTTGGGGTGATGAGCCACCCTCTGAATCTTTGTATTCCATATGATGATGGTCGGCCCACCGTGTCATCAGCAAGTGTGTTTTCCAGGATTTTGACAAAGTGACAGTGAAGGAACGGCAATGGAATTCCAAGTCAGGATGGTGTATGACCTGGAGGAGAACCTGTGATAGTGTTCGCATGCATCTGATACTTTTATCCTTCCATGTAGCATAGGTCTTGGGTTTTGGAGGTGGTGTTGAAGGAGCCTTGGTGAGTTGATGCAGTGCATCTTTTATATATATATATATATATGCATTTTCCCTTCTTTGCATAGATTTCTTGATCTTCAATGGCAGAGTCTTCAGTTATCTAGCCCACGACATGCAAATGCTTTAATTAAACACTTTCGCCTTGTTATCTCGCTTCAAAACTTCCTCAAAAGCTGACCAAAATCTGACAGTAAAATTATGGTCACAAGCACAGATTGGAGCCTGGGTACTCTCAAAATGATTTCTCATGCTTCACTGGTGAAGCAGTTAGATTCAGTTCCAATGAGCCTTTCTGGATTTCCACAAACAGAAGGTGATGGGAGACTAAGAAAGAGTACATAAGATTACTGATATACTCAAAACATCTGAAAATGCGAAGAAACACTCCCTGATCCCAAAAGCACTTGATTTGAGGTTGAGGGCCTGATTTTACCATTTTCATTCTAAGTGCTGAATCTGGACGCAATTCAGATCCGACTTGGAAATCTGCTCTCAGGCGCCCACATACGCACTCAGCCTGAAAACAAAATTGCGGGTCTGAATTGCGCTGTGGGCGGGGTTTAGCACGCCCGAAATGATCGGATCTCTGAACTACGCGTGTGCAGTTAGAAAAAAAATTGAAAAAGCGCGCCTGTGTCAGATCGCTCCCGGGCCGCAGAAAGTGGAGAAAGTGGTCCGGGAGCGAAAAGCGGGAGCGATGGTCCCCACAGCCTTCACTGTCCTCCTTATTCACCCCCCAGCTACCAGACCGATCATTGCCCCCTTCCCCACCACCGATCGCCTGCAGAGTGGCAGCGAGCCCCCCGTCCTCCCACCAGAGATCCATCTGTCCCCCCCCCACCACCAGTGAGCGATCGGGCCACCTCACCTCCACCGCCACCCCCACCAGAGATACATCTTACCCTCCCCCCTGCCCCCCACCTCCCCCCAGAGAATGATCTGGCCTCACTCCCCTTCCTCCCTCCCCCCCCCCCCCCCCCACCCCCCGAGAGAACGATCTGGCCTCACTCCCCTTCCTCCCCCCGACCCCCCCCCCCAGAAAATTATCTGGCCTCACTCCCCTCCCCCCGACAACCAGAAAATTACCTGACCCGCCTCCCTCCTCCCCCTGACCACTGATCTGAGTCAGGGAGCTTTTGGAAGGACTGAACTCGCCTCTTCAGCAGCTGGACTGCCCGATTCAGACTTTTATTCAGCATGTTCATTTTGGCGCGATTCCGGATCGCGGTGGTAAAGGGGGAAATGCTGATAAAGTTGGGCGGGCAGTTCATTAATTTAATTGAAATGCATGCAAATACATTTAAATTGCCGCTGAGCCCGTTTTGGGTGCGAATCAGATCGCGGCCATTCCCGGATCTCGGTAACATGGCCATCTGCGCGGACATGGGCGCGGATCGCGTTAATGGCCTCACACTTGACATTACCACGCTTTTGCTCCCGAAAACGGGTGCGATGCAATGGTAAAATTGGGCCCTAAGTCTCAATGTGTGTTGTGAGCAGCAGGAGAACATAAAACCTGTTGAACAATGCTCACAGTCTCTCGTATATTGACCTCCTATCTTGCACTCTTATACTGTGAATGAGAAAGTATCCTAGATGTTGGCAGTTTTAAGAGTGCACATTATTTTATTCAGCCAGCGCATTTTGCCCAATATTAGTCATGAGTACAATCTTTCAACAGGCTAGTTCTGACACCTGTCTAAACTTACCACTTAATTCTATCATTCTATCAGCTTGTCCATTGTTTTTTTTCCCACAGATTCCTATGTTTCATTTTGTCAGCTGGTTCATACATGGTTTTATCATCTTGATCTATCACTTGTCAGCTTCTCCATTTCACTTGGTCACCATTCTATCAGTTATCTTTGATACAGATTTCATCTATAGAATTCAGTTACATAATTAGATAGTGTTGTGTAAACTGCATGGACAATGGCACCAAAACTGTATGTCATTGACTAATTTTGATAATTAGTTCCAGAAATTTGCAGTTCTATACTGTTATTGGGATTGGGTCTTATGATCGCCTTGCCCTATATTGTTAGCTCTGACCAATAGCAATATGTTTCCATTCATAGAGTCTGTGATTTGGGCCTTACATTCCTCTCTAATTTTTACAGATGCACTATAGAAATTATGCTTTCTGGATGTATCACAGCTTGGAATGGCTCCTGCTCTGACCAAGAATGCAAGAAACTACAAAGGGTTGTGAACTTAACCCAGTCCATCACACAAACCAGCCTCCCATCCGTTGACGCCATCTACACTTGCAGCTCCCTCGGTAAAGTAGCCAGCATAATCAATGACCCCACGGACACTGCCCATCCTGTCTCCCACCTTCTCCCGCCGAGAAAACGATACAAAAGTCTGAGATCACATCCCAGCTGACTCAAGAACAGCTTCTCCCCTGCTGCCATCAGACTTTTGAATGGACCTAGCATATTGGGCAGCACGGTGGCACAGTGGTTAGCACTGCTGCTTCATAGCTCCAGGGTCCCAGGTTCGATTCCCGGCTCGGGTCACTGTCTGTGTGGAGTTTGCACATTCTCCTTGTGTCTGCGTGAGTTTCCTCCGGGTGCTCCAGTTTCCTCCCACAGTCCAAAGATGTGCAAGTTAGGTTGATTGGCCAGGTTAAAAATTGCCCCTTAGAGTCCAGAGATGTGTAGGTTAGAGGGATTAGCAGGTAAAATATGTGGGGGTAGGGCCTGGGTGGGATTGTGGTCGGTGCAGACTCGATGGGCCGAATGGCCTCCTTCTGCACTGTAGGGTTTCTATGATTTCTATGATATTAAGCTGATCTTTCTCCACACCCTAGCTATGACTGTAACACTCCATACTGCACCCTCTCCTTTCCTTCTCCCCTATGTAGTCCATGGGCAGTATGTATTGTCTGCATAGCACCCAAGAAACAATACTGTTTCCCAATACATGTGACAATAATAAATTTTAAAGGTTAGAATATAGGGCCCGATTTTACCCCCCCCCCCCCCCTCAGGGAAGAGACGTCAGATCCCCCCCCCACCCCCCCTTCAGCGAAAAGATGTCAGATCCCCCCCTACGCGCCCCCCCCCCTTCAGGGAAGAGACGTCACATCCCCCCCTACCCACCCCCCTCAGGGAAGAGACGTTAGATCCCCCCCCATCCCCCCCCGCCCCCTCCCCCCCAGGGAAGAGACGTCACATCCCACCCACCCCCCTCCCCCCACCAGGGAAAGTCAAAGGCAGTGTGGACCTTTGGCGTTCGCGCTCGGGCGCGCTGGGGCTTCGAACTGCGCATGCGCAGTTCGGTGCTCCGACAGATGCAAATGTGCTAGGCCCCGCCCACTGGACCCGCGCCAAAAAAAAGGCGTATGGGGGCCCTGGAGCACGGCTGCCGGGCGCGGGTCTGATTTACGACCGCACCCGGCACTTAGAGCCGATTTGGTAAAATCGGCCCCATAGTCTTGAGTTAAACTGACTTCCATCCTGGGTTGCAATTTGGGAGCACCAACCTTTGGGTGCGTGAGGGATACAGTGTCTCTGCAGTAGAATGGTGAGGCCCAAAGTGACCATGCCATGCAGCTTAGGCTTCACTTCAAAGAACTGGCATGGTACCAACAGCCAGCTGGTAAAGAGGAAACCAAGATCAAACCATTGTGTTGTTAAACCGGTGTCATTGGCTGGATTCGTTTGTATCTTTATTGTCTTTTTTTTGTATTTAGCCCTTTCCATTCTTCATCTTTAATGACCTGGAAGGAACATCTAATAAAATGTCACCCAAAAGTCTCAAATTTTCAGCTGAGAGCAAGAATTGTTCAGTGTGAGCAAACAGTAAATTACCACAAAAAAAGAATCGAAAGCAATATAAACCGACAATCGGTCGAGAGGAAGTGTGTGAACAACCATCATTCGATTGTAAAATGATAATTCTTGTGTAATTCATGCACTTCGTGTTTGTATGAGCATAAATAATGTCTCATAAGCAACTACCATTTCTTTTGTCTGTGTTTCTTCAGTCAGGTGTTTCCACATCCTAGAATCATACAATGCTACTGCACAGAAGCAAATCATTTGACCCAATTATTTTTGCACCTGCTCTTTGATACAGCCATCCATCTAATCTCAGTTCCCTGCTCGTCCCTCAACCATTTCAAGTATCTATCCAATTCTCTTTTGAACCTTGTAAGAAGTCTCACAACACCAGATTAAAGTCCAACAGGTTTATTTGGTAGCCTGAGCTTTCGGAGGGCTGCTCCTTCATCAGGTAAGTGCCACATCATGGCTTTTGAACCTTGTAATTGGCTTAACCTATCCATTCAGCCTTAGTTTCTCCACATAACTGATGTCCCTCATCTCTGATGCCATTTGAGTAAATTTCTTCTGCACTCTCTCCAAGGTGTTGACATTCTTCATTAACTGTGGTCCTTGGAATTGAACACAACATGCAAGATTTAGTGGGCCCATTTGCTGTGGGTACAATTACCATTATGGCCATAAAAGATCGGGAAAAGGCCCGAACGGGTTGTGCATTGGCAGGATCTCAGTTTGAGGTAATCCCTACATGTCAGCAACGTGAAAAGGTTTACACCCAGAAAGGGGGCTCTGGAACGTGGTGGGGGAGGGGGAGGATGACCTTCCTTCATTGTGGGGGTATTGCCATATGTGTGGTAGGGGGTGGTGGTGGGTGGTGGGAAAGAGTGGAGAACTCCAATGACAGAGTGGGTGGGGAGGAAGATGGGGGAGGGTGTCCCCCAATACTTCCATGGCGGGGCTTTCCACAAAGCTTGTGGAGGCGGTCCTCCATGTCTGTGGGTAGAGTTGGGGGAACCTATTTTAAATACAGATTTAAAGATGGCACCCTAATCTCCCAGCTATGCCCCCATAATTTCTGTGCACTAAGTGTCAGAAAATCTGGTCTGAAAACTTGTCTATGTTTCCAGAGAGAAACACGTCGGTTTTCGGACAGACCCTGACACTTTGATATTTCTTCAGTAGATTGTGCCCAATGCCTCAACTGAGGCTGAACCAGTGTTTTATGAAGGTTTAGCATCAGTTCCTTGCTTTTGTGTTCTCCTCCTCCAGTAACAATGCTATAAATCTGTTTTGCCGTCGAGATTTTAAATTAATGACAGCCAAATCATGAGGAGAGCTGTTGTTCTTAGTTCTTCAACATCCTCCTGAACAGACAGGCAGGAGGTTGGTTTGCACTCTGCGTTCTCACAGCCTCTAGTCCTCTGGCAGCGCAGTGCCTGAAGAAATGCATCTGGATCTCCTTTATGCTCGTCAATGGGGCAATAAAAAATGTCTCTTGCAATTGCCCCACTGACGAGCATAAAGGAGATCAAGCTGCAGTTGTTCAGCATTTGCAATGCAAGTGGATTAGAGACTGTGATAACTCAGATTGTGCAAACTGAACGATCTAGATTTAGACAGTGAAATCAATGCGAGAGAATGGCTCAGATTTTATGATGAGCGGAGGAGGTAACAAGATACATTTATCTTGTATCTTGCGGAGGAGGTTCAGCTAAATATGGACTCTAATGAAACTGCTTCTCAAAAACTTGCAGCAATCCTCTAAAAAGAAAAACTATCATAAACCATCTTCAACTGTTTTTAATTCATGCAGAAGTTCTGCAAGGCCAATATTTATTGCCCATCCCTAAGTGTCCTTAAAAAGGTGGTGGTGATCCACCTTCATGAACTGCAGCACTGAGTGTGGGAAACGTTTTCCCCCAGTGCTGTTATGGGAGGACTTGTGAGAATTTCGTCCTGACGATGATGTTAAAATTATGTACTGATCCAGTCCTTCATCACAAAAGCGTGATCCTCTGAATGCACATTCAATTCTAAACTTAATTTAACATCAGAGTCTATGATTCAAGAGCTCACTGCACCAGAATCTTCAAACAGAAAGATTCCTGCATCATCAACAGGAAATATATGATGAACATCAAATCTCCTAACCTTATGTACAAAGATCAAAATGACCACCAACATACAGACAATATGAATGTTAACAGTACAAAGCAGATGAGCAATTGGGATTGTGTAATAAATAAAACTACTGCACAAGAGCCTGAAGAAGCACTCACATACTATTTCATGCAAACTTTTTGGATTGGACATCTGCAGCTTGCTGAAAGAAGACTTGTTTTCAGCTTAATGTGTAGACCATGCTTCAATGGTAGCTGCCAGATTAAGTCACCATTGCCCTCTACTTTTTGCCTCTTGATCCTTGGGCTCTATTGAAGACAGTTGAGGATCTTCCAGTTAAAATCACCCATGAATGCATCTGGCAGGTGACTGATTGTTTGTTTGGCAGGGCAATGTTACACATTCATGTTTGCATTTCTAGTTCGCTAGTGCAGAATGTTATTGATTGGACACATGTGGCAATCAGGGCATCCCACCAGAACAACAAAGAACATTCATGAACTGCAAGGGCTTCCACTCCATGTAGGTGACTAAAAAGGAAGTCTTTTAGAAATGTGTGCATGATCCCTGGGCAGCTGCATTTATCTTGTAGGCCAACATTCTTGATGTCTTCATTCCTGGATGCAGGGCTAATGGATGGCTTCACAGAGACAAGGGGTTCTGTTAAGGCCCAGATCAGAAACTCCAAGTTATACAATAAAGTTAGACTAGACCTCAAAATTGCATTTGATTTTGGTGAGCATTTTGATTGAGGTGTTTCACTCCAGTATGATTCAAGTGATTCTCTTGGAAGTTTTTATCAAAACAAACTTTACCTAAGGACACAATTAGAATATAGCAAAAAATAATTCACATGACTTTTACCAATTAAAATACTTAAACATGGCGAAGTATAATCCTTAACAGCCCTAGCTATCTCTGTTGTTCCAATTTAAAGCAACACCCCATAGACATACACCCTGCTACAGAGTTAGTTTGCACACCAACAAGTAAGTGCACAAGGTGCTGGATTTTCAGACTTTTCACACTTCTGGATATAGATCCACACAGCAGTTTCCAAAGAAGGATATATCCGTAAAACAGCAAAACTTCAGAGAAGCAAACACAGCCTCCTATCCAATGCCTGGTGGGCAGTGCCAAGGTGCCCTCTGGCACTGCCCAAGGGGCAAAGTGGCCGGGGGCACTGGCACTGCCAAGCTGGTAATGCCCAGGGAGCACCCCCTTACCCTGACCTCCTGGGGCGGGCCTCCATGGTCTCCCTTCACTCCGGCAGAGTTGGTCTGGCAGCTCCTTATTAGGGGGGACCTATTGTAAACCCCACTGGAGTGAAACACTCCTGGCAGTGGGGGGTAGATGAGAGGCTAGCGGGCTCGGAGACTTCAGTCTTGGGCCCGCTAACCATATGCTAATGATCATTCACATAATTTATTCAGCTCCACACCGATTTCTGGCGTGGAGCTGATGGTGCAAGAAATCCAGTGGGCCGTAGATGTGCGGAGGCCATGGCGCCCAGCATGGAGCCCACTACACAGCCTCCACTTGAGTCTCCCGGCTGGGAAAATCGCCCCCCAGATCTTTTTCAATGGATTCTGAGCAGGAAGATGAGGAACAGAAAGGTGAAGAAGACAATGCGCTACTGGCAGCACGCATTCCTGGTCTGGATTTTAGGGATGCACTGACCATTGTGAAGCTCAATGACTGTACCCATTACGCAAACACATACAACATCAACTTCTCAACCCACCTCCCTCCTCACCCATCACCTTCAATGCCATTAGTGTTAGTTAGTGTAATATTAGTAAATATAACAATCATATGGAAAAAATGCAAATTGGTCAACAACAACAGCTTACATTTCTCTAGCACCTTTAACATAGACAATGTTCTCAGTTGCTTCAAAAGGAATGTTACCAAACAAAATTTGACTTTGTAGCACATGGGGACCTGTCAGTACTGGTGACAAGTAAAAAGTAAAGTTGCCAGATTACCTTAGGCTGCTCTCCCCTTTGAGGGAATTAACCTGAGGATCACCACACCTGAGGCAAGAGACAAGGTTGAGGAGGCGGGACCTTCAGGAATAACCTCAGCCAGTAAGGGAATTGAACCTGCGCTGTTGGTCTGGCTTTGCATCATGAACCAGTTATCCAGCCAACTGAACTAAAGCAGTGATAAGTAGGCTTTGAGGAACATACTAAAGTAGGAGAGATAGATAGAGAGGTCAAGAAGTCAGGAGGATTTTCCAGAACAGAGGGCCCAGGCAGCTGAAGGCATGAACAACAATGGTGATGCAATTAGAATTGAAGATGCCCTACGACCTAAAATTCAAGCACTTGACTTTTTCCAAAAACACTTGCTGTATTCGTGTTAAAATTGGAATGAAAACCCAAATCAGAAATCCTTAAAGACAGAGAAAATTACCTTTTGTGAAGGAGATTATGATGGTGTGAAGTGGTATTTGAATCTTGCAAGCATACAGCTAACTGTATCTCAGCAGCATCGTGCAGCTATACAGAAATTATCCTCCTAGAATCTAATATCGTCTTCCAGGCAAAATGAAGTGCAAATGACATCTGAATGTTAGCACAGGACCCACCAGAGAGGGTAGAACTGGAAGTCAAAGCATATCACTGAATGATGATCATTATCTCAAATTGCTTAAAGTGAATTATCCACCAGTGGAGGAAACCGAGAGAGGGATATACGTTGGACCTTGAAGGCAATGAAAGTCACACGTACAGCAGGGAGAGTGACGAGGTGAAATGTGATCCAACTAGCTCACTATATATTCAGAGAATGTTTTTCTGTTTAATGGCAGGATATGGAAATCGGCATTTGAAATGATATGCAGTACCACGAGCAGGATCTGTGCTACAATTATATATTGTCCAGACTGGTGAATCCTAATCAAACAAATATGCAGAGTTTCAATAAAGTATTCCCCATGGTTAACAAGACCCAACTTGGCATAATGTTGGTGCACTACAGAAATGAATACAAAATAACAAAGAAAAACTGTTGTCTGCTCTGAAGATCCAACAACCAAAATGGAGGCTGGATAAGAATCTGTTCTTTACGTTGTGTTTGCTTATTTGGAAATGGGTTGCTTTTTGCTCTTCCACACTTGTGTAGCTGAAGTTCTGAATGCATGACAGACTGTACTTCCATGGAGTATATTAGACATTCGGGATGACATGTATTATTATCTATGGCTGCCTGATGAGTGCAAATGAGAGTTCAATGAAGATTTAGGAGAGAGTGTGGGTGAATTTGGACAACCTTTGAGTGCACATGGGCATGTGTGTGTGTGTTGTGTTGTGTGTGTGTATGTAAATGTGAAAAGACCTTGTTAAATACAATGAATACCCTCTCTTTTTCAAAAAAAATCACGGAAATCTTGTACAATCTGATGCGCGATTGATTCACACGGGAGGCTAGGACGTACCCGGGAATAAAGGCTTTTATTCACAACAAGATTGGAGCACACTACTTAACAATACTATCCCAGACTAAGGGCTACTAGGAAGTAACAGTGACCTTTATACTCCTGTAAGAAGGCGGAGCCTAACGGAGTGTACCACATAAACAATGATAACAGGTGGAACACCCCAACCCTAACCCCAACAGTAACAAGAGTAACATATGTACAAGTATCCATAGTGGTAACCATCTATGGTTCACCACATTCACCCCTCCTTTAAAAAACAAAGGCCGGTGGGGTAAGGAGACAATACGAACTGTCCATATGTTCACAAGTTCAGCCGTATCGGAGGTCCGCACCGTCTCTGCGACCTCCGCAGCATTGGCTCCAGTGCCGGTTCGGGTGACCGTGGTGACAACCCTCTCTCCGAGGTGGTGTCCAGTGACTCCTCCAGTTCCTCACACGCCTGTGGACCTCGAGGTGGTGACAATCTCCTGGACTCAGGCAAGCTGTACACGGGAGTAAGAGCCTTTACAAAATGGAAAAACCGAGTGATCCCCAGATGGCAGAGATCATTGTGGAGGGCCTGTAACCGGTCCTCCTGCACACTGGCACATGTTCCATGCGACAGGGCATCTGAGGGCTCATTGAGCTTCCCCGGACGGTACATGATATCATAGTTGTAGGTGGAGAGTTCGATTCTCCACCTCAAGATTTTATCATTCTTAATTTTTCCTTTTAACGTGTTGTTGAACATGAAGGCTACGGACCTCTGGTCCGTGAGCAGGGTAAACCGTTTGCCAGCCAAATAATGGCGCCAATGCCGTACGGCCTCCACAATGGCCTGAGCCTCTTTCTCCATAGAGGATTGCCGAATTTCAGGGCCTTGGAGGGTGCGAGAGAAAAAGGCGACGGGCCTGCCCGCCTGGCTAAGTGTGGCG
This sequence comes from Mustelus asterias, assembly GCF_964213995.1. Classification (NCBI taxonomy): domain Eukaryota; kingdom Metazoa; phylum Chordata; class Chondrichthyes; order Carcharhiniformes; family Triakidae; genus Mustelus; species Mustelus asterias. Next base: position 19,066,400 of record NC_135810.1, read on the forward strand.
GCCAGGGCGAAATCAGATGCAACACTCTCCACCTGAAAGGGGATGGACTCATCGACAGCGTGCATCGTGGCTTTCGCGATGTCGGCTTTTATCCCTTCAAAGGCTAGGCGAGCCTCTGCTGTCAGGGGAAAAGAGGTAGATTTTATGAGCAGACGGGCTTTGTCCGCGTAATTGGGAACCCACTGTGCATAGTACGAGAAGAAGACTAAGCATCTTCTCAGTGCTTTGATGCTAGTGGGTAGGGGAAGTTCAAGGAGGGGACGCATATGGTCTGGATCGGGGCCGATGACCCCGTTTTCCACCACGTATCCGAGGATTGCTAGGCGGTGCTTGCTGAATACGCACTTCTCCTTGTTATAGGTCAGGAGAGTCGCAGTGCGTAAAAACTTCTGGAGTTGGCGTCGTGGTCCTGCTGGTCATGGCCGCAGATAATGACGTTGTCCAGGTACGATAAGGTAGCCCGTAGCCCGTTTTGGTCCACCATTCGGTCCATCTCACGCTGGAAGACCGAGACCCCATTAGTGACGCCGAAAGGGACTCTTAAAAAGTGGTAGAGATGGCCATCCGCCTCAAAGGCCGTGTATTTGCGGTCCTCTGGGCGAATGGGGAGCTGGTGGTAGGCTGACTTCAAGTCGATGGTGGAGAACACCCGGTACTGCGCAATCTGGTTGACCATGTCAGATATGCGCGGGAGAGGGTACGCGTCCAGCTGTGTGTACCAATTAATGGTCTGACTATAGTCTATGACCATCCGGGGCTTGTCTCCAGTCTTGACCACCACGACTTGTGCTCTCCATGGGCTAGTGCTCGGTTGAATGACCCCTTCCCTGAGGAGCCGCTGAACCTCAGATCGAATAAAGATCCGATCCTCAGCGCTGTAACGCCTGCTCTTAGTTGCGATGGGCTTGCAGCCTGGCACGAGATTTTCGAATAGGGAAGGCGGGGTAATTTTGAGTGTTGAGAGACTGCATGTGGAGCGCGCTGGACAATTTGGAGGCTGCTGTTCTCCCACGGAAAGTGGAGGGAGTGGCCCATCGTACTGCAGGGTCACACTCTTCAGGTGGACCATAAAGTCTAGCCCCAGGAGTACCGGAGCACAAAGATGCGGTAACACGAGGAGCCTGAAGTTCTCGCAGACTGTGCCCCGCACCGTTAAGGTTACCACACAGCTCCCAAGAACGAGGACAGATCGGGACCTCGACGCCATGGAGATGATCTGCCTGACAGTTTGCACCCGGAGAGCGCACCGTTTCACTGTATCCAGATGGATGAAACTCTCTGTGCTCCCGCTGTCAAACAGGCAATGCGCCAGGCACCCGTTTACCTCTATATTCTTCATGGACTTGTCGAGTCTGTGAGGCTTAGCCTGGTCCAGGATGATTGACGCCACTGTTGGGTCCCGAGTGTAACTGCAGGCAGCTGAGATAGCCGACGACGAGGACCCCTGCTGGTCTTCTGCGGCCGGTGTTGACCAAAATGGCTGCGCCCTCGAATCGCACGTGGTCGGTGATGTTGAAAACGGCAGCACCCGCAGGTCGCACGTGGCTTGCGTCGTCGTCGTCGTAGGAAATGGCGGCGCCCGTGGATCGCACGTGGCTGAAGACATCGACGAGGCCGGAGACGAGGAGATGGATCCTGGGGAGTCACACGCAGCACTGCTGGGCTTGGAAGGGGTCTTTGCTCGGCACACTTTTGCATAGTGCCCTTTCTTTCCACAGGCAGAGCAAAACATCCTCCCTGCCGGACATCTCTGGCGTGGATGCTTCACCAATCCACAGAAATAGCACCGTGGGCCTCCAGGAGCTGCCGCAGCCGTCAGGTCTGAAGTTGAGAGCATTATCGCGCAGTTCCGAGGAGCCGCCGAGTACAGCTGAGGCGGCGGCTGTGCTTGCCACGATGTTCCCACGTGGTCGGTGGGGTAGGTTTCGAGACTTCTGGAGGCCGTTTCCATTGCATCGGCCAATTCTACCGTCTTAGCCAGGTCCAGGTTACCCTGCTCTAGCAGCCGCAGGCGAATATAGGATGAGCCGATTCCCGCCACGAACGCGTCCCGAATAAAGTCGTTGGTGGATTGAACAGCCGACACCTCCTTGCAGTTGCAGGCTCTGGCTCGCTGTTGAAGTTCGCACAGGTACTGTCCCTTAGTTTCGCCGGGCTGCCGCCGTCGAGTGGCTAATAGGGGACGAGCATGAATTTCGTTCGGCAGTTTATTGTACAGCTTCTTGAGTAATTCGGTGGCATCTTTGTAATTTTGGGAATCGCGAATTGTTGCATACACAGTGTCGCTCACCCTGGCGTGGAGGACCCGCAATCTGTCGGCGTCGGTCTGGACTGCTGTCGAGGCCTCAATGTAATCCTCGAAGCACTTCAACCAATGGTCGAAAGTATTCGACGCCCCAGAGGCACGCTGATCCAAGGTTAGCTGATCGGGTTTCAGCATCTGCTCCATTTTTTCCTCGAACAAAATTTTCGGTATTTTGTTGTGAATAAAATTGATGCGCGATTGATTCACACGGGAGGCTAGGACGTACCTGGGAATAAAGGCTTTTATTCACAACAAGATTGGAGCACACTACTTAACAATACTATCCCAGACTAAGGGCTACTAGGAAGCAGCAGTGACCTTTATACTCCTGTAAAAAGGTGGAGCCTAACGGAGCCTAACATAAACAATGATAACAGGTGGAACACCCCAACCCTAACCCCAACAGTAACAAGAGTAACATATGTACAAGTATCCATAGTGGTAACCATCTATGGTTCACCACACAATCACAGAACATAAACAGTTAACCATGCACTGCTTTGGCAAGCTTTAACATGCTGCCCTTTAAAATAAAACTGCTGTGTCAACTGAGAGATGGGAAAAGAGGGGTGCTATTCCACCTCTCTTCACCTGATCATCACATCAAGGAGAAGGTTTGAACGTCTTGTGCAAATAGCATGACAATAGCAAATTCCACAATCCAGGCTCTGAAGAAAGATGGCAGAAGCTGTGAGAAGCTCTGTAAGAATCCCTTAGCTAATGTTAAAAGCAAATTTTAAGACATCAAAAAGTCAGCCAAAGAGGACTAAGAGTTACTTTCTGCAGCAGAATTAAAAGTTTGAATACAGATGTGTACAACCAGTGCCCTGGACTGTTACCACAGTGTACAAGTGCCCTTGCTATAGCTCTTAATAAACAGCTGATTTAAAACTCCAAAAAACTTTGTCTGCTACTTGAAGGGAACAAGTCTGCAACAAGCTAAAAGGCTGAACACCAACGGCCCACAACAGTTGTCCCTCCCTCCTGCCAATCAACTGGTGGGTGGCACCAGGGCTGTGCCTCCTGGTACTATGATGGCACCAAGCCTGCAAGCCCTTGTGTTCCCAACAAGGGTGAAATTATTTGCACCAAACCTGCTCCTGCCTCAGGTGATCACAACTACAAAGGTTCAGCGTGGAACACAACAACAATGGGAGGCCCTTAACGTTTTGTGACCATCAATTGCTTTGAGGAAGATTACTTGTAGCAACTGGACAGGGAACGGGGAAGCGGAGAGATCGTGGGAGATGGAACAGTAGAAGAGGACATGGCAGCCGCAAATTAGTGCAGAAAAGTCTTCGCATCAGGTCTCATCAGCTTCTGGCACTCAATTGAAGTCCTTTGGTATAAATGACTGTCAGGTTAAATCGTTTAGCTTCTTTGCAAATTGCTGTTGACATTTTCTGTTTATAGCAGCCCATGTCAGCTTCTCCTCTTTTCATTCAATTCTAAGTGAACTGCAGCAACATAAAAGCAGCAGCTGCCATGGGAATTAGGGTGCCGATCCTCCCTCTATACCCCCCCCCCCCCCCCCCCCCACCCGCCCCCCGCTCTGCCCCCCACCCCCCATTCAGCTCATCCACTGCATTGTTGCTTTCTCATTTACCAAATATCACCCCAGTGACACCGATCTAAGAGTGACTACCTAGCTTGAACTATGCTGCATCACTCAGGGGATTACAAGAAAAGTAAAGTTTATTTATTTAGTAGGTTTACGTTAACACTGCAATGAAGTTACTGTGAAAATCCCCTAGTCGCCACACTCCAGTGCTTGTTCGGGTATACTGAGGGGGCATTTAGCATGGCCAATGTACCTAACCAGCACATCTTTCAGACTGTGGGAGGAAACCAGAGCACCAGAAGGAAGCCCACGCAGACACGGGGAGAAGGTGCAGACTCCGCACAGACAGTGGCCCAAGCTGGGAATCAAACCCAGGTCCCTGGCACTGTGAGGCAACAGTGCTAACCACTGTGCTACTGTGCCACCCATACAACTAGCATGGAGATAAACAAAGTTATTGAGGAGATTTAGACATATCCAGAAGGATACAGGATCCTGGAGTTTTCACATTGAAAAGAAGGATGTTCATATGGTTTCAGTGGCAGATTAAGTCAAATGAATGACTTCCTAGCTCACAGTAAAGGGGACATGATTTGATTTGATTTGAGTTATTATTGTCACATGTATTCGCATACAGTGAAAAGTATTGTTTCTTGCGCGCTATACAGACAAAGCATACCGCTCATAGAGAAGGAAAAGAGTGCAGAATGTAGTGTTACAGTCATAGCTAGGATGTAGAGAAAGATCAACTGAGTGCGAGGAAGGCCCATTCAAAAGTCCGATGGCAGCGGGGAAGAAACTGTTATTGAGTAGGTTGGTACGTGGCCTCAGACTTTTCTATCTTTTTCCCGATGGAAGAAGGTGGAAGGGAGAATGTCCGGGGTGCATGGGGTCCTTAATGATGCTGGCTGCTTTTTCGAGGCAGTGGGAAGTGTAGACAGTGTCAATGGATGGGAGGCTGGTTTGCGTGATGGACTGGGCTACATACACGACCCTTTGTAGTGTCTTGCGGTCTTGGACAGAGCAGAAGCCATACCAAGCTGTGCTACAACCAGAAATAATGCTTTCTATGGTGCATCTGTAAAAGTAGATGAGAGTCGTAGCTGACATGCCAATTTTCCTTAGTCTTCTGAGAAAGTAGTAGCATTGGTGGGTTTTCTTAATTATAGTGTCGGCATGGGGGACCGGGAAAGGTTGTTGGTGATCTGGACACCTAAAAACCTGAGACTCTTGACCATTTCTACTTTGTTCCCATTTATGTAGACAGGGAAGTGTAGAATAGGTGAAAGGCCTTGGAAAGTACCTGGATCTGCACCTTAAGCTGCAGGGCTATGGGCCGTGTGCAGGAAGGTGGGATTGGAAAGGGCACCTGGGTGTCCTCGGGCTGGCATGGACATGATGGGCTAAATGGCTTTCTTCTGTGCTGTAACTTTTCTATGATACTATGGTACTATGGGAGTTAAGAGTTAACTGCATTGATGTGGGTCTGGAGACAATGTAAAGGCAGCAGGTTTTTTTTTCCACTGAAGGACATTAGAAAGCAGATGAGTTTTTACAACAGTCTGCCAGTTTCACTCACCATTACTGAAAACAAGAGGTGAATTTTAATTCCATCAGTTGTCGCAATGGGATTTGAATTCGACTCGCCAGAGCATTTGTCCAGGTCTCTGGATCACTAGTCCAGTAACATTAGTGCGATGATACCATTCCCCTAACTGTATAACATTTGTGTCACACAAGTGCCAAGCAATGACCAACAAGAGAGAATGTAGTTAGTTCCCCTTGATGTTGCTGAACCTCCCATTATTAAAATCCCAGGGAGTACGATTGATTAGAAACTTCACTTGACCTGCCAAATAATTGCTGTGGCTGCAAGAGCAGGTCGGAAAGTTGGAATTCTATAGTAAATTACTCACCTCCTGACACCCTCCCAGCAGCCAACTCCCCACACCCCCAAATCCAGTCCGCCACCTGTGAAGTGTACATCATGGAAGTGTGATGGAATACTCTCTGCTTGTCTGGATGAGTGCAACTGCAAGAATAGTCAAAAAGCTCAACACTATCCAGGACAAAGCAACCCACTTGATCAGCATTCCATCCGCCACCTTAAACATTCACTCCCTCCACCACCATGCCTGGGAGGCAGCAGTTTATACAATACAAATGATGCACTGCAGCAACTCACCAAGTCTCCTTCAAGAGTACCATCTTCCAAAACCATGATCTCCACCACCCAGAAGGATAAGGGAAACAGATACAAGGAAACACCAGCATCTTCCAAGATCTCCTCTAAGTGCATACCATCTTGACTTGGAACTCTTATCACCAGTACTTCACTGCCAGGCAGCAGAAATCTGGACTCATTGTCTAACAGCACTGTGGGTGTACCTACACCACGTGAACTGCAGCGGTTCAAAAAAGCAGCTCACCACCACCTTCTCAAGGGTAATTAGTGATGGGCAATAAACGCCTGCCTTGCCAGCAATGCTCACCTTGCTTAATAAACATCTAACCCACGTCAACGCTTCCAACAAAATGTCCAGGAATGTGCATCAGATGCTGACTTAGATAGGGGAAAACACCAGGCACAATTGTGGCATCATGGCGGACTTCACCAATCATTAAATCTGGAGTAAGTAGTACCTTCATTACGCAATCCAGCAGATACCCCAGAATCAGCAAAGGTACAGGCATATTAACCATGACTGCTGCCATTAAGATGGTGAGCACCAGATGTGAGGGTAGGCTCTTTAGGCCTCCAGTTGATTGGAATCCAAAAATGCACTTCAGAGCTTTGACTGAAACCATTCTTGTCCAGCTCCCCAGTGGCCAATCAAGAGGAATATTAACAGCTCAGTGGGTGCAGACGCACATCATAATGGTGATGCCTGCAGTCACAGCTTTACATGTCTGCTCTTATAACCACTCACTAAATGGTAAACATGTTCTTGAAAGCAACCTGTTTCAGTCTTTGGTTTTTCCTGTAGGGTTTTTTACAGAGTGAATCAAGGAGCAACTATGGCTCCAAAGTCTTGCACTCTGAAGTTCTTGCTCCAAAGGTAGTACCGAGAAGTTAACGGTTGAAATTAAGTAAAGTTAGCAGGTTTAATATAGGCATCAGATTGTGGTTTGTTAAAAAAAAATAGCAATGGGAACAGTGTGATACACCTTATAGGTAACAATCCAACTTCAGCAAAACTATTTTGTCATTACTAACACCAATTTAGATGGTAGCTATTCTCATGAAAAGCAATTTATGTTGGGTTAGTAGAGATTAGCATGTGATAGTTTTATTACAATGTTCTGTTCTATTAGGAAAGACCAAGGTAACATGTTCAAGCATGCAGTGGGCAGCGAGCTATATTTGTATTATTTGTTGTTTATTAGGAATTTCTGTGTTTTTTTTAGTGCAGTGGCCTCAGATTCTATGGACTCCTAATCTTCATTCTCTTGGGAGGCACCACTTTAGCGCAGGGCACCTTTTACTTTGCCTTTCTAATGGGGGCTATTGCGAGCCTTTACTAGTCACTTGGATAGATAAAAGGGTACAAGACACCATCCTATTGACTTAGACATGCCAACATTGAAGCCTGAACTTGGGCACTTTGGCTTTTTTTGGGGCTGTTAGTGTTTTCCAGAGAGGAAAAGAAAACAGCTTTCTGTCTCGTGCCATGCTTGGATATGTCATCAGGTTGCCTTTTATAGACTCCTGGTATTTCTGAACAGATTAGAACGCTTAGAATCAGAATTAGAGTATGGTGTGGGACACTTCATGGCAATGATATATAACTTCCCCAACATCAAAGATCAACCTACATCTATCTTGACACACAGAACACTGAAGATGTGGTGCATTTTATTAAACCTTTGATTGTGATCCAGTCATGGTGAGAATTGTGCAAGAATTGAATGATGTTTAGAATTCATTTCTAATGAATTTCTGATGAATTCTGGGAAATGCGGACACTCGTAAAACTAAATCACCTTTTCCAACCGAACATCCATTTGAAACAAAACAAACGGGTCATCTCTTTAAGAATTCTATAATATTCGAAAACAAAAAAAATCTTCAGTTGTGATAAAAATAGAGAACTTTTATCCATAATTATCTATCTTCTTTTCCGATGGATTTTGTGTTGGGCGTGATAAAACATACATCAGGAGAGCCTGAGGAATCACAGACTTACAAAGAAATGAATTAAACTTGCAAGGCTAAAGTAGCATGCTTTAGTAGGGAAATAAAAGCAAATTGAATAATTGAGTTTTCTTTTTCATTCCCAATTGACCTTCATGCGGCAGAAGCACTAAATTTGCTCTATAAGCGGTATCACATTTGGATTATTTTGTTTTCCATCTTGAACTGCTGCAGTCCATATGGTGCAGATACACATACAACGCTATTAAGGAGGGAGTTCCAGGATTTTGACCCCGTGATAGTGAAAGAACCTGCAGTTAATGGTATTCTCATCCATCGAACAAGAACAAAGAGAACAAAGAAAATTACAGCACAGGAACAGGCCCTTCGGCCCTCTAAGCCTGCACCGACCATGCTGCCCAACTTAACTAAAACCCCCTATCCTTCTGGGGAACATATCCCTCTATTCCCATCCTATTCATGTATTTGTCAAGTTAAAAGCCACTACTGTATCCGCTTCCACTACTTCCCCTGGCAGCAAGTTCCAGGCACCCACCACCCTCTGTGTAAAAATTCTGCCTTGTACATCTCCTTTAAACCTTGCCCCTTGCACCTGAAACCTGTGCCCCCTAGTAATTGACTCTTCCACCCTGGGAAAAAGCTTCTGACTGTCCACTCTGTCCATGCCTCTCATAATCTTGTAGACTTCTGTCAGATTGCCCCCTCAACCTCCATCATTTCAGTGAGAACAAACCAAGTTTCTCCAACCTCTCTTCATAGCTAATGCCCTCCATTCCAGGCAACATCCTGGTAAATCTTTTCTGTACCCTCTCCAAAGCCTCCACGTCTTTCTGGTAGTGTGGTGACCAAAATTGAACACGATATTCCAAGTATGGCCTAACTAAGGTTCTATAAAGTTGCAATATGACTTGCCAATTTTTAAACTCAATGTCCCGGCCGATGAAGGCAAGCATGCCATATGCCTTCTTGACTACCTTCTCCACCTGCTTTGCCACTTTCAGTGACCTGTGTACCTGTACACCCAGATCCCTTTGCCTATCAATACTCTTAAGGGTTCTGCCATTTACTGTATATTTCCTATCCTTATTAGACCTTCCAAAATGCATTACCTCACATTTGTCTGGATTAAACTCCATCTGTCATCTCTCTGACCAAGTCTCCAGAACAAAGAACAAAGAACAATACAGCACAGGAACAGGCCCTTCGGCCCTCCAAGCCTGCGCCGCTCCCCGGTCCAGGATTGAATCCTGAATCCAGGATTCCCGCCCAATTTTCCAGCCTATCTACATCTTAATATCCTATCCACCGAGCTGTCCCTCACAGCTACGATGCTTTGTTCATCACAACCTATTAACTCACCCCCACCCCCCCATTCCAGACCATGTGATCTCCAGGGAGAGGCGAAAACCCAGAGTGAAAACCCCAGGGCCAATATGGGGAAAAGAAAATCTGGGAAATTCCTCTCCGACCCCCTGTGGCGATCGAAACGAGTCCAGGAGATCACACTGGCCCTGATCAGAAAATGCTTCCCAACCCTATTCATTTCCACTTGATCTATATCCTGCTGTATCCTCTGATGGTCCTCATCGCTATCCGCAAATCCACCAACCTTTGTGTCGTCGCAAACTGACTAATCAAACCAGTTACATTTTCCTCCAAATCATTTATATATATTACAAACTGCAAAGATCCCAGCACTAATCCCTGAGGAACGCCACTTGTCACAGTCCTCCATTCAGAAACACACCCTTCCACTGCTACCCTCTGTCTTCTTTGACCAAGTAAGAAGTTTAACAACACCAGGTTAAAGTCCAACAGGTTTATTTGGGAGCAAAAGCCACACAAGCTTTCGGAGCTCTAAGCCCCTTCTTCAGGTGAGTCAGGTGTGTTTACCCCAGTCCAACGCCGGCATCTCCACATCATGACTTCTTTGACCAAGCCAGTTTTGTATCCACCTTGCCAACTCACCTCTGATCCCATGCAACTTCACCTTCTGCACCAGTCTGCCATGAGGGACATTGTCAAAGGCCTTACTGAAGTCCATGTAGACAACATCCACTGCCCTACCCTCATCGATCAGCTTTGTCACTTCCTCTAAAAACTCGATGAATTTAGTGAGACACGACTTCCCCTTCACTAATACATCCACTTATTTCCAAGTGGGAATAAATCCTGTCTGGAAGAATCCTCTTCAATAATTTCCCTACCAATAATGTAAGGCTCACCGGCCTGTAATTACCTGGATTATTCTTACTACCCTTCTTAAACAAAGGGACAACATTGGCTATATCTGCTGCTCTTGTCCTTCTAAATAGGAGAGGGTGCACTTTGTAAGGTGTTATTGAAGGAGCCTTTGGTGAGTTGCTGCAGTGCATCTTGTTGATGGTATATACTGTGGCCACTATGTGCTAGTGGATGGAGTAGATTGTGAAGGATGGATAGGGTGGATAGGTGCCAATCAAGCTGGTTGCTTTGCCCTGGATGGTGTTGAACTTTTTGAGTGTTGTTAGAGCTGCGCTCATCCAGACAAGTGGAGAGTATTCCATCACACTCCTGACTTGTGGCTTGTGGATGATGGACAGGCTTTGAAGAGTCAGGAGGTACGATACTCTCTGCAGTATTCCCAAGCTCTAACCTGCTCTTATAGCCACACTATTGATACGGCTGGTCCAGTTCAATTCCTGGTCAATGTTAAATCGAGGATGATGATAGTGGAGGATTAAATGATGGTAATTCCATTGAAAGTCAAGGGGAGATGGTGGATTCTTCCTTGTTGGAGACAGTCAATGCCTGGCACTTGTGGACGTTAATAAGAGCATAACAATTGAGTGGGAGTAGGGGAGACAATTCAGCCCCTCGAGCCTGGTCCCACCAGTCAATATAATCATGGTAATCTCACCTTAGCCTCATAGAACCATAGAATCTTCCAGTGCAGAAGGAGGCTATTCGACCCATCAAGTCTGCACTGACCACAATCCCACCCAGGCCCTATCCCCATAACCCCATGCGTTTACCCTAGCTAGTACCCCTGACATTAAGGGGCAATTTAGCATGGCCAATCCACCTAACACACACATCTTTGGACTGTTGGAGGAAACCGGAGCACCCGGAGGAAACCCATGCAGACACGGGGAGAATGTGCAAACTCCACAAAGACAGAGACCCAAGCCGAGAATCGAATCTGGGTCCCTGGCGCTGTGAGGCAGCAGTGATAACCAGTGTGCCACTGTACCGCCTCATCTTCACATTCCTGCCCATTCCCCATAACCCTTCATCCTGTTACTAATTAAAAACTTATCTAGCTCTTTGGAGGATATCACCAGTTCAAAATGATACCCCATGGTTCTATTATTTCATCCCAGACTTAATAGCCAGGATGATCAGAGATATTTGGCACTTCACCTTATTGCAAGAGACCAAATGTCATTCACATACATTGTGCTGAAGATGATTTAGCTCACATAAGCATGACCTAATATTCCTGTGCAAGACTTTACTAATCTGAATACTAATTGTTGTAACTTTATTGTAAGAAACTGGCATTGAACCTTGCTGTATAATAACACTTGCCTTTATTCAAAACAAGTGAGACAATTTGGAAATAGGGCACAGTATAGAAAAATGTCAATGTAGTGGGACCATGGGAGAATGTTGTCAGGTTTTAAGAGCTGACTCATAGCAAAAAGACAAGGGGCGCGATCTTATCTGACGTTCATGCCACCCTCCCACTACAGCGAGGTCAGAAAATTTGGTGCCCAGCCAAATCTCCATTCACTGCAGCGGGATGGGAAAATCCCACCAGCGTGAATGGTGGTAAGTTTGAGGCCAAAGATTTGAAAGCGGTGGATGAGGAACTATTTGTGTGAGAATGGAATGTTGATGCCTGGGCTTTTCCAGTCCTGCCGCGGTGGCTCCCATTGCGGCAAGCCTGCCAAAACTCCATTGACTTTCGGCGGGACCAGAAGATCCCAATGGTGTCCAGGGTTGGAAAATCCCAGCTGAGTCTCTCTCTAAGTGATAAGAAACAACGGGCTGTAAAAGGAATGAGATATGATAGTACACATTACGGACATTACTCATGTCGCGTTACCGACAGCCACATAAACCATTCTTGGTTGCTCATGGAAAGTATCCTCACACAGGGAGTGATAATCATTGGGGAACATGAGGCGTTAATTGGATAACTACCAAGATAAAAGATGCTTTGCTTTTGTAGTATTAGGATGTTCAGGGACGAAAGGGTTCATGTGCGAGTACTGTTTATCCAGTCCCACATGATGATGTATGAGAGAAGACACATGACTAAGGGTTGAGAAGGAGAAATCTCATTGCTTAGCCTGAGTAACATCTATATTCTAAAGTACAGTTACGTTCATCAAATAAACCAGTTATTGTTCAGACATATATATTTCTCCACAACAGTTCCTTAGCCAACAATGTATGGAGAGAGATCCTCTGGAGACAGAACAAAAAAGGCAGGATATGAAGAGTGAGAGAGGGAGGGAGAAGCGTGAAGACCAAAAGACAAGAACTTCAAGGCAAAGCATTTGTGTGTTCTATTGTCCAATTTCAACATGCGTAGTTTAAGTCGCATTAAACCATAAATCACTCTGCAGGTTTATTGACATAGTTTATCTGAGAATTCATAAACTTGTCCTGACTTTGTCTCAATAAAGTCAATTCACAACAAATCTTTGCAGCCAAGTCTGTTCCTGCCTTAAAAATACTCAAATCCTTTTTGCTATTTCCAACCAGCCCTTTTATTCTTTTATTTACTTTCCCTCACTCTTTTTGTCCCTTTTCAGCTTTCTCCTTTGTTATGTCATCTCACTCTTCTGTCTTTTGGTTTCACCTATCACTCCTGTCATCCGACGCAATTCCTTCCCAAGCTAACTAATAGGTCGCAATAACCATAGAATAGTGATGACACAAAAGGAGACCATTCGGCTCTCCAAATGAGCATCATGACTCAGTGCCTTTCACAGAAACATAGAAAATAGGAGCAGAGGAAGACTATCCAGCCCTTCGAGCCTGCTCTGCCATTCATTATGATCATGGCTAATTATCTAACTCAGTAGCCTGATCCTGCCTTCCCCCCAAATCCTTTGACCCCTTTGCCTCTAGTGCCATGTCTAACTGCTTCTTTTCCCCGTACCCCTGCACATTGTTTCTCTTTAAATAATCATTTAATGCCTTCCTGATTGCCTCAATTGAAACTGTCTCCGCCATTTTCCAGGCAGTAAGTTTCAGACCCGAACCATCCATTGTGTGACTTACTTTTCTCACCTGATTTGATTTATTATTGTCACATGTATTGGTATATAGTGAAAAGTATTGTTTCTAGCATGCTATACAGACAAAGCATACCTTTCATAGAGTGCATAGGGGAGAAAAGGAGAGGGTGCAGAATGTGGCATTACAGTCAGAGCTAGCGTGTAGAGAAAGAACAACTTAATATCAGATAGGTCCATTCAAAAATATGATGGCAGCAGGGAAGAAGTTGTCCTTCAGTTGGTTGCTTCACCTCACCTCATGTTTTCTTCACCTCACCTCACACTTGCTTCTTTTGCAAATCACTTGAAATGTGTTCCCTCTTGTTCCTAATCCCTTTACGAGGGGGAACAGCTTCTCCTTATCCATCCTGTCCAGCCCCCTCATGGCTTTGAACATCTCAATCAAATCTCGTCTTAGCCATCTTCTCTCCGAGGATAACAGTCCCAACTCCTCCAATCTATCCTCATAACTGATGTTTCTCATCTCTGGCGCCATTCTTGCAATGCTGGGGTGAGAAAGCAATTGCTTTTGTCTGCGATCCTTCTGTTTTCAGTTTTACTGATACATATGTACGTGAGAGGAAGAACAGCCAACTGTCAGCATGATAGTTTAAATGCCGAAAAAGAACATCAATTTCTGTCAAATTAATGTTACAGAATCAGAAGAATCTCAGTCAGGAACTCAGGAGCTGCCGACTGTAAAAAAGGATTAAATGCCCAATTTAAAGTCAATTTTTGATATACTTTTTTAATCATGGTTCTTAAACTGAATTGTTTACTAACTAACGGACCACTGCATGGTTGTTCAAAGAATGATATCTGGAACAGAAGCAGCAGTGTAATTGTTGAGGAATGCTACATTCAGGGATACTTCATTTTCTTTGGAATTATGCACATATTTCATTCATGAATGGACTGACGTGCTCAGAGTGCTGAGTATACTCACTAAGTTTATACTGCTTTGCAGTACCAATACCACGGGCAGCACTGTGGCATAGTGGTTAGCACTGCTGCCTCACAGTGCCAGGGTTCCATTCCCACTTGGGTCACTGTCTGTGCAGAGTCTGCGCGTTCTCCCTATGTCTGAGTGGGTTTCCTTCGGGTGTTCCAGTTTCCTCCCACAGTCCAAAAGACATGCTGGTTTGGTGCATTGGCTAAATTCTCACTCAGTGTACCCAAACAGGCACCAGAGCATGGAAACTCGGAGGTTCTCACAGTAACTTCATTGCAGTGTTAATGTAAGTCTCCTTGTGACTAATAAATTTACTTTACTTTTACTTTACAGTGTATGTTCCTTAAGATTCTGTAAACTAATGCTTTTTTTCCTTGGGTTCACCCTCATCACTATCCGTATCTTAAACAATTAAATTTATTATTACAATTACAAATGAGCAGTTCTTCTGTCACCAAGGATTTCAAACCCAAGATTAATTAGCTCTTAATGACTGGTACAAACTACAGTCTGCAGTCATCAACCAGCAAGTAGGAATCAATGTTATTATAAAGTAACCATGTTTAATTGGACTGCCAAAATGAGTTGTCATCAGGGTGAAATCTCCTCAATCTCTATCTCCAAACTACATATAGAGATGAATAAGTTCTGATAGCATTGGAAACTATCTGATATTACAGACTATTTACAGTGAAAAAACAGGCCATTCAGCCCAACAGATCCCTAGAACATAGGTCTCCAAATACCTCTCTTCCTCCAATCTCATCAACGCAATATTCTATTACTTTAGGGCGGCACGGTAGCACAGTGGTTAGCACTGCTGCTTCACAGCTCCAGGGTCCCGGGTTCGATTCCCGGCTCGGGTCACTGTCTGTGTGGAGTTTGCACATTCTCCTCGTGTCTGCGTGGGTTTCCTCCGGGTGCTCCGGTTTCCTCCCACAGTCCAAAGATGTGCGGGTTAGGATGATTGGCCAGGTTAAAAATTGTCCCTTAGAGTCCTGGGATGCGTAGGTTAGAGGGATTAGCAGGTAAAATATGTGGGGGTAGGGCCTGGATGGGATTGTGGTTGGTGCAGACTCGATGGGCCGAATGGCCTCCTTCTGCACTGTAGGGTTTCTATGTTTCTATGTTATCCCAGCTATGTTCTCCAGCTTCCCTGCCATTAGCCATTAGCCTTTGCCATTCTTTGTGGTAGTGCTCCGCTCCCTGAGTAAAGGCGTTGCAGTGGCAATAACTTCCCTTTTGCGTTTTGATGATGTTCACAGCTTCATTCTGCTGCAGTATCTTACCGCATGACTGCTATCAATAGCTGGGCCTTTCAATTGGAAATTTTCATTCTGGCATGTGATGTTAACAGATAGACATGTCACTTCTGATTGACACAGTGGTTAGCACTGCTGCCTCACAGCGCCAGGGACCCGGGTTCAATTCCAGGCTTGGGTCACTGTCTGCGTGGAGTCTGCATGTTCACCCCGTCTCTGCGTGGGTTTCTTCCGGGTGCTCCGGTTTCCTCCCACAGTCCGAAAGACGTGCTGGTTAGGTGCATTGGCCATGCTAAATTCTCCCTCAGTGTAACCCAAACAGGTGCCGGAGTGTGGAGACTGGGGGATTTTCACAGTAACTGCATTGCAGTGTTAACGTAAGCCTACTTGCGATAATAAATAAGCTTTAAAACTTCCTTTCTCGTCCAAAAGGAAGCCTCTTGCTAAAGAATGTAATTGAAACTAATGGTCCAGTAAATGATGTACGTTCTGATGACCCATTGGTTCTGCATGTCCTCAGAATAAAAATTGTTAAGACATTTGGAAGCTGGTAATTGGAATTTTTGGGATTGATGTGTTTTCCTTTCATGGGGCGTGGTGTCAAGCCGGCAGTATAACTCTGTCTTGTAAGTCTAAGGAAGACAATGTGAAACCAGATTTTTTTTTAAGAGCAAGGTCAGAAATTAGGAAAAAAAAGCGCTGGGGATATTGTTCACTTTTTCTGTGTTTGATTATGTGAGTGTGTTTAGTATTGATGTTCACTGTGCTTGATTAATTAAGCCTGGATGTGGATCAGAAAAAAGTAAACAAACTGTGGAAGTTGTTGGAAGCAAAGAGCTGTCAGCATGGAGCAGACATTTTAAAGCAGTGTGTATAAAACCTGGTGCACACATCTAGGCTGGTACCTCATTTCTGCATTGCTCTGAGATAGAAACATAGAAACCAAAAGCAGGAGTAGGCCATTCAGCCCATCGAGCCTGCTCCGCCATTCATTTTGATCATGGCTGATCATCGAATTCAATATCCTGATTCCCCCCTTCCCCCCATATCCCTTTAGCCCCAAGAGATATATCTAATTTCTTCTTGAAATCAGGGAATATTTTGGCCTCAACTACTTTCTTTGGTAGTCAATTCCACACATTCACCACACTCTGGGTGAAGAAATTTCTCCTCACCTGAGTTCGAAAAGGTTTACCCCTTGTCCTCAATCTATGACACTACTTCTGGACTTCCACACCATCGGGAAAATTCTTCCTGAATCTACCCTGTCTAACGCTGTTAGAATTTTATAAGTTTCTATGCGATCCCCTCTTGCTCTTATAAAACATATAATGCTGAGCAGAAAAGAGGCTCAAATTGAAAGTGAAAAATTCTGGGGGCAATTCTCCTAGCTTGCTGCTCAGTGCAGTGGGCCGGGAGACATCAGTGGAGGCCATTTAGTGGGCTCCCCACTGGGCGCCATGGCCTCCGCATGTCTCCACGTCCTGGATCTCCGGAGTCGCCAGCTCCACATCGGAAATCGCGCAGAGCTGATTTAAATATGATAATAAGCATTTTAATATCATTTAATATCATTAGCGGGCCTGGGATTGAAGTCTCTGGGCTTGCTAGCCTCTCCCCCCACCCGCCAGGAGTGGTTCACTCCAGCAGTGTTTACAACAGCTCCCCCTTAGCGGGGAGCTGGTGGCCCAATCCCACTGGAGTGAAGGGAGACCATGGAGGCCCCCCAAAAAGTTGGAGGTAAGGGAGGTGTGCCCCCTGGGCATTGCCAGCCTGGCAGTGCCAGTCTGGCCCTGTAGCATTGACCAAGGGCAAAGTGGCAATGCCCAAGGGGCATCTTGACACTGCCCACCAAGCATCGGGTAGTGCCAAGGGCTGGGGCCAGAGGGAAATGGGGCCTATTAGGGGCGGTTGGTTGGGTTGTCTCTCTGCCACTCTGCAGTCAGAATTGCGGGCAGTGGCTGATCGGGGTTGGCCATTGGGGTGGGGGTCAGGACTATCGGGATAGGGGGTGTCGGGGAGATAGGGGCTGACACGGGGTTGGGGGAGGGACTTCAGGAGAAGCCAGCAATTGAGCTGGCCAGTGATTGGATGGCCCGCAGTGCAGGGCTACTGCGCATGCACCGATCTCTGCTATGACAGATTGGCGTAAGCGCAGTAGCCCGCTCAGCACTATGCTGCAGGCCTCTGCTGCTGCGATAGGCCTCACCCCCAGATTTTCAATTGAATCTCCCTCAGGCACTCTGCAGTGAACAGAGTGTGGGAGGTTCATTTTGAAAATACCGCTTTAAAAAAAACAGCGGGAGTTACTCCAGGTTTTACATGAATTCGGCATTTATAATTTTTTTGGGAGAATCTTGGCCTCTGTGTGGGAGAGGGTAGATTATATTTTTACCTTTTTCATTGGCTGTGTGTTGCTGGCAGGGCCAATATTTATTTCCCATCCTCAATTGCCCTTTGACAAGATGATGGCGAGCCACCACCTTGAACCATTGCAGTTTGTGTGATGTATGTACACCCACGATGCAGTTAAGGAGGTTGTTTGAGGATTTTGACCCAACAAAAGTGAAGGAACGGCGATATATTTCCAAAATCAGTTGGTATGTGGGTTGGAGGAGAACTTGTAGGTAGTGGTGTTCCCGTGATCTGCTGACCTTCTCCTAAGTGGTAGAGGTCATGGGTTTGGAAGATGACATTGAAGGAGTCTTGGTGAGTTGCTGCAATGCATCTTGTAGATGATACACATTGCTGCCACTGGGCATTGATGGTGGAGGGAGTAAATGGCTAAGATGGTGGATAGGGTGCAGTTCAAATGGGCAGCTTTGTCCTGAATGGTGTCAAGCTGCTTGAATGTTGTTGGAGCTGCACTTATCCGGGCAAGTGGAGAGGATCCCATCATACTCCTGACTTGTGCCTTGTGATTGGTAGACAGGCTTTGGGAAGTAAGGAGATGAGCTACCAGGCACATAATTCTCAGCCTCTGACCCACTCTTATGTGTGTGGACATACTTTTCAGGAATGGATGTCAGGCAAACAGTTTGTCTTTTTTGAGACCTTGAGATTTAAAGCAACAAATGGCATCACATGGACCAATGTGGCTGATAATGGATTGCAATTTGCAATAATGAGCTATTTCACATTTTTGCAAACAAATATGGCTTTGTTCAGTAAACTGAAGTAACCAGTCCACTTCACAATCATGAAGCACGTGGAGATGAAGGTGAGAGAGAAGTGTGAACTGTCAAAAGATTTATTGAAGGAAAGCAAAGACCTGCTGAGTTATTGAACCTCACCATTACAAAATGGTTTCTCAACATCCAGAGTTACTCATGGGCAGGAGATTGAGAACACAGTTTCCATCTCTAGAGCAAAAACTCAAACCCGTCAGCACTGCAAACAACTACAAGTAGCTAAAACGATGTGAGGAAGAACAGAGAAGCAACCAGGCTCAGAATTTTAATAACATGGAACTACTGGTGCAGAGACCTGGGGAAAGATATGTATCTGAGACCAACAACAGCGAGCACAATCATTGAAAAAAAAACTCCACAACCAAGATTATGCAGTGTTGTGGCAGCGCAGGGCATCATCTGGAGAAACCTTAATATCCTTGGAGGGAAAGCTAATAGAAATGTGGGCTTGCTACTCAGATCCTGATGAAGAAGAGGAACATACTAGTGGCTATACAGTGTGCCAGGAGAAGAGTGCTCATACCCCAATAGAAGGGTGGAATATCCTTGGCCTCAAAAAGAGGACAGAGAGTTGGTCAATGTACTGCCAAGGCTAACCATGCAAAATCTAAGACTTTGGACGAGATTTAGGAGAATGTAAATATCATGCAGATAAAGAGATGTGGAGAAGAGGGTCAACATCAGCAGCATGTATGATGCTGTTTGTTATAATCCAGGTCAGTAACTCCAAGATGTTTTATGAAGTCAGCCTAGACCATAGGTTTTGCATTTTGAATTTGGCACGGGTGAGCATAAGATGTTTTATTCCAGGTATAATTCAAGTGACCCACTAGGAAGATTTATTAAACCAAGTTTGTTTAAGAACACAGTTAAAAGGACGCTGCATTAGGCCCAGATTAAAAATAAACAAGATGCCCATTATATTGGTTTAGCAACAATTAGAGGACATCAGTACAGACAGCATGGTGCCAAAATATAAAAAGGCCAGGCCTGCTTAAAAAAAGAACTGTAGAGAACATGGTTAAAAGATATCTCTTAAAGGCACACTAGCGTCACATGTTGTAATAATGATGTCAGATCACATGACTGAAGTAAGAGAGAGTTGGTAGGCGGAGACGCTTCAGCCTCATATGGAGGTCCAAATGTGTCAATGCTTGCTGTATACAAAAGGTAATGGTTTCGAGAAACTACAAACTCGAGCAGCATATTTGGGAGTATAATTTGTTGTCAACAAATTCCTCATCTAAACCCTGACCAACAATCCCTAATACCAGAGAAAGAGAGACAGAAACAGGGTATGAAATTAAATGATTGTTTTTTAAAATTCCATATTCCAAATAAGTACAAGATGTAGACCAGGACTTTTAGGATGATGAGGTTAACCTTCTCAGCATCTGAGGAGTGGATTGGGAATACATCCTTGCCAACACTGTCTGGGCCACAGTGAATCCACACTCAAACGAGGGCTGCAGATGGGACCTCCAACCCTCACTCCGGAGAATGTTTCCACCTTGGAGAGCTACTGACCAACCTGATTGGCTGGCAGCTCTCTTGTCCCCCTGGTGCCAGAGGTTGCAGTGGACAGAATTGGGACTGCATTCAATCCCCAGAGCAAAAATCCCAGGATTCTGGGAAAAGGTCGTTTTAGAAGTCGCAGGGTGGAGAAGGTAGGGGAGGCCTTGGGAAGTGAACAGTGGGGAATTGGGGCATCGTAGGAGAGGCCAGAGTGGGAAGGAACATCCTGTGATTACTGGACACTGAGAGGTTAAGGTGTTGCTGATGGAAGCAATCCCAGCCCCATTTGCAGCTGGGAACTGAACCAGGTTATTTTCGAACTTCCGACATACCCTGGAACCTCTTCCACCAGTCTAAAAAGTGAGGCTGGGAATGACCCTTAAATGGTAAATAAATGGCCACTTCAGGGCCTCAACTGGAGCACGGCCAGATAGGTCATTTGAGGGCCTCGCATAAAATTGTAGAGAGGTTGGGGCAGGCAATAACCTAGTTGAAAGCCCATTGAAGAATTCTGCACTCACTCCTGCCGATAAAACCTGCCAGCAAGGGAGCATAAAATTCAGGCCATGCACCGTAGAACTCACACCAGGACTAAATCCACAGAGTGCAGACAGTAACACGGGAGTCAATATTCTAATGCCTGTCAGAATATTTCAAATAGATATAGGGTATAGATGGAGGTATCATACATTAAACTGATTGTTAGGTCAGGGCTGTGAGGGAAAAGCTATGATTCTAAATGTGCTTGAATATCACCACCAAAATCAATTGAGTGAATTGAGTCTGCACTTTGAAAGAGATAAGAAAGCAGCAATTAGAAACTCCTGTTCTTCCATTCAAATTTAATTGTTATTATCCAGCTCAGATATAAATCCAGTGCTTAACTGGAATTGACAAAAAGCTTGTTTTACAACTCCCTTCCAATCGAAATAAAGACATTTTTTGCGACCGGAATAGAAATATTGCGGGAGGAGAATTAAATTAAATTTCAAACTTTATAAGTGGAACTTGCCACAATATTCTGAAAAATAGTTTTGCGCTAATTTAGAGATGTTTCAACTGTTAACGGGGGCGGCACGGTAGCACAGTGGTTAGCACTGCTGCTTCACAGCTCCAGGGTCCCGGGTTCGATTCCCGGCTCGGGTCACTGTCTGTGTGGAGTTTGCATGTTCTCCTCGTGTCTGCGTGGGTTTCCTCCGGGTGCTCCGGTTTCCTCCCACAGTCCAAAGATGTGCGGGTTAGGTTGATTGGCCAGGTTAAAAATTGCCCCTTAGAGTCCTGAGATGCATAGGTTAGAGGGATTAGCGGGTAAATATGTGGGGGTAGGGCCTGGGTGGGAATGTGGTCGGTGCAGACTCGATGGGCCGAATGGCCTCCTTCTGCACTGTAGGGTTTCTATGACTTCTATTTCTATGATAACATCAGGGGCATAATTTTCCCATCCCACCTGCCACGAGAATTGTAGCAGGTGGACGTGGACCATGCACGGTCTGTTGACCTCGGGCGGGATTTTCCGTCTTTTGGACGAGCAGAGCCGGAAAATCCAACCCCAGATCTTTAAGCATAAGATGAGTATCCTGATTGAAAATTGACAACGCACGGAATTTTCCGTTCCCCCCCACTCCGCCCCCGCCGTGTCCATGGCATGTTTTGCGGTGGTGGCGGTTGCCAAGCATTTACTGGTGGTAGGATCTTCCAGTCCTGTCACGGCTAACAGGTTTCCCGTTGTTCACAGCCTCCGCCATGGTGGGAATTCACCATCGGCAGGAACGGAAAATCCTGTCAATGGGAATGACTGGAAAACTTTGTCCTAGTTGCACCAGCTCTTTCCCCATTTTGCGGATTATGCACATTTCTGGCACTGAATTTAATCAGAGCAGAAACTTCTTGCCTGAAACAGATGGCAGCAATTCACTGCAATATTTAATTTTAATTGCGATACTAATTGCATGTGAGCTGAGTTTTTCTATGTTTGTGCATGAGTAACGCAGCTTCCCATATAAATTAGATGTGTCTAAGACTGCTACTTATTGAAATGTAAATGCTAAACAATGTTTAAGTGTCATAAAATCATGCAGTACAGAAGAGGCCCTTCGGCCCATTGAGTCTGCAATGACAAAACTACACTAAATCTATACTAATCCCATTTTCCAGCACTTGACTCATGGTCTTGAATGTTATTATATTTCAAGTGCTCATCCATGTACTTTTTAAGTTTGTGAGGTTTCCCTCCTCTACTACCTTTCCAGGCATGCATTCCAAGCTCCCACCATCCTCTGGGTGGAAACAATTTCCTCAAATCCCCTCTAAATCTCCTGTCCCGCACCTTAAAATTATATCCCCTTGTTATGGATCCTTCAACTAATTGGAACAGTTGCTTCCTATCCACTCTGCCCACACCGCCATAATCTTATACACCTTCATCAGGTCCCCCTCAGCCTTCTCTGCTCTGAAGATAACAACCTACCTTTCCAGCCTCCCTTCATGTGTAGCATGACCTCTGACTTATCAACCTGCCCCTTTACAATGCCCTGCAGCCATTCAGTGATGTTCCTGACCCTGGCTTCAGGGAGGCAACACACCATCCTGGAGTCATGTCTGTGGCTGTAGAAATGCCTACCTATTCCCCTAACTAAAGAATCCCCTATCACTATTATTAGTTCATAAGATATAGGAGCAGAATTAGGCCATCCGGCCCATCGACTTGCTCTGCCATGGTTGATATACTCCTCATCCCCATTTTCCTGCCTTCTCCCGATAACTCTTCAATCCATTACCAATTAAAAATCTGTCTAACTCCTCAAATTTACTCACTGTCCAAGCATCCACCTCACTTTGGGATAGCGAATTCCACAGATTCACAACCCTTGGGAGAAGTAGTTTCTCCTCAACTCTGCTTTAAATTTGCTACTGCTTATCCTAAGACTATGACCTCTCATCCTAGAATGCCAAATTTCGTCCTATCACTTCTCCTTCCTTCTTCCTCCCCTTGGGTACAGTCAGACCACTTGTGGTGCCAGAAGATTGGTTCTGACTGTACCCCCATGAGGAACCAGCGCCCTCATCAGCTTCCAAAATGGAAAGCCGATTTGGGAGTGGGACACGAAGGGACTCCTGCAGTACCTGGCTGTTTCTCTTGGACTGCTTAGTTGTCACTCTTCTTACCTCCAGTCCCTTGAGCTGTGGTGTAACCACCTCTCTAACCGTGCTATCCATGTCGCTCTCAGCCTTGCAGATGTGCCGACTCCAGCTGCCACTTGAGCTCCGAAACCCTGAGATCAAGTTTCTGCAGTTGAGAGCACTTCCTGCACATGTGGTCACCAACGATGCTAGTAGGGTCCATGACTTCCCACATATGACAGGTCACACATTTCATTTGGCTAACTTCACCTGGCATGTTTTAAATTTAAACATACTTCATCTTACTTGCTAACTTTTCCAATTATTTGGTCTTAAAATATACTGCCCTTACCTTAACTTAGTCTCCTTATCTAATTCTACTTTGACCTACTTCTAAAACTAAAGGGCATAGGTTTAAGGTGAGAGGAGAGAGATGAAAAGAGTCCAGAGGGGCAATTTTTTCACACAGAGGGTGTCTGGAAGGAGCTGCAAGAGTCAGTAGTAGAGGTGGGTACAATTTTGTCTTTTAAAAAGCATTTCGACAATTACATGGGTAAGATGAGTATAGAGGCATATGGGTCAAATACGGGTAAATGGGACTAGCTTAGTGGTTAAAAAAGGGTGGCGTGGGCAAGTTGGGCCATGCTGTAAACCTTTATGACTCTTGACTCCATTTATCCTTGCATTACTTATTATAATTAGTTGCCATTTTATTATGCTGGCTCTGACTTTTATTTACCCCAACTGCTTCTCAGTTAATCCTTTAATATTACACTTTTCTAATTTACTATGATTGAGGGTCAGTCCTTATCAGCCAGTCACCCAATCAGCTGCTTCATCTTGCCCCGTGCCACTTTCTGAACCATGATGTGACCTCAGGATCTCTGCCTCTGGATTCAGTGAAGGTTCACTCTGCTGCTCTTTTTAGAGTGTCCCCGCTCCTCCCATCAACTGCTCCCCCACGGGGTTCGCTCACTCTTCCACCTCCAGTCCTCTGTCCAGTTAGATCAGTGAACAGGTTTCAGACCATTGGTGCTGTGTGTTCATTTTTCTGGACCTTGAGTGGCCTTCTCCACCCATCCCACCATCACCAAGAGATAGCACCGGAATGGATTCTCCAGCGAGAATCTCCAAAAATGGCTGCGTTCTGAAGGAATGGGGGGGTGGTGTCAACAGACTGATGCCAAACAGGTTAGGTAACACCAAAGATGAAGCCATCCACTCATTCCTCCACCTGCTGAGGTTATAGACAGAGATGCTTAGATCTGCATTTGATCATTGAACAAGTCCAAAGGCAATTTTCCGACACGCTGTTCCAGTTATTCACATGTGCAAGCTGATCTATAAACAAACTCTCTCACAGACGTAGGGCCTGATTTTACCATTTTGAGTCTAAGTGCTGAATCTGGGCGTCAAATAGATCCGCGCCCGGAATCCTCATTCCAGTGCGCCCATACACGTTTTACCGGCTCCAGTCCGATTCGTGCTGTGGGCGGGGCTTAGCGCTGGCGGACCGATCGGAGCTCTGAACTGCGCATGCGCAGTTAAAAAAAAATCTGACGGAGCGCGCCCGGATGCGAAAGAAAAAAAAATCAGAAAGTGGAGAGATCGGCTCCCTGACGGTCATCCTCTGGTCGGGGGTGTGGGACCCAGATCATCCTCTGGTCGGCGGTGGGGTGGGGGGGGGGGGTTCAGCTGCCAGTCTGCGGCCGATCGGTGGGGGGGCAGGGGGGTCTGTCGCCACTCTGCGGGCGACCCCTCCTCCCCACCGGAGGAACGAATCCCTCCTGCCGGAGTGGACGTGCGGCCATGCCATCCCACAAAACCTTCAGGATGAAGCGATTCCTCGCTAAGAAGATGAGGCAGAACTGGCCGATTCCACAGTGGATCCGCATGAAAACCGGCTACAAGATCAGTACAAGTCCAAGAGGAGACACTGGCGAAGGACCAAGATGGGCCTGTAAAGGGATACAGCATCACTGGTACATTACCAGCCACAGCCATCTCTCCCGCTCTCTTCCCCCTGCAGGGAAGAGTAATCTGTGGCTGTCATCGTGAATAGTGGGACTTTGCAGTATGTTAACTGTTCTAAAGTCCACCAAATAAAAATACAGTGGGGCAGCATGGTGACACAGTGGTTAGCACTGCTGTCTCACAGCACCAGGAACCCAGGTTCAAATCCAGCCTTGGGTGACTGTGTGCAGTTTGCACATTCGCTCCATATCTGCATAGGTTTCCTTCAGGTGCTGTGATTTCCTCTCACAGTCCAAAGATGAACACGTTAGGTGGATTGGCTTTGGTAAATTGCCCCTTAGTGTCTAAAGATGTGTCAGTTAGATGGATGGTAAATGGATAGAATTGCGGGGATAGGGTGGGGAAGGGGGCCTAGGTAAGATTAGTGCAGACTTGGTCAGACTCGATGGGCCGAATAGCCTCTTCTGCACTGTAGGGGTTCTATGATTCTGAGACTGCTGAAATGTTAAGATACTGGCAGGTATTTTGCGCCCCCCCCCCCCCCCCCCCCCCCTCCCCTGCCTGCCACGGGAATCGGAGCCGGCGAGGTGTGGACAATAGAAAGGTCCATTGACCTCGGGCGGGATATTACGGTTTCGGGGCGAGCAAGGCCATAAAATCTTGCCCACTATTTCAGGTGCCAAGAAAGATGGAGGGATTCACTGCATGGCAGTCTACCTATGGTTTCAAGGATTGCTATTTAGGCTGCACCCTGCACAGCATAATCCTAGAAAAGGTGAAGTTGCTTACAGACCCTGAAGAGGGAAAGACAGCTTTGATTTTGGCTGACTCGGGATCCCTTTACAAATGACAGGCAGGACCCGATTCCCACCCTTACTCCCACTTCCAGCAACTGTTTCCGATGCAAAAAGGGTACAGGTAGTGAGCCTGCATATAACATTCCAGCCCTTGTGTGGTGAACCATAGATGGTTACCACTATGGGTACTTGTACATATGTTACTCTTGTTACTGTTGGGGTTAGGGTTTGGGTGTTCCCACCTGTTATTATTGTTTATGTGGTACACTCCGTTCGCCTCCGCCTTCTTACAGGGGTATAAAGGTCACTGCTACTTCCGAGCAGTCTTTAGTCTGGGATAATATTGTTGAGTAGTGTGCTCCTATTTGTCGTGAATAAAAGCCTTTATTCCCGGGTACGTTCTAGCCTCCCGTGTGAATTAATCGCGCATCACCTTGTCAATTCCACTCGGGGGTGATCAGTTTAAAGTCGCAATACTATCCTTGTGCAGCCAGGTCGCCTACCAAAATTATACGAGGTTCACTGGTGCTAAATCGCGGGGAAACATCTGTCCCAAGTGGGAAACCGAGAAGAAATTCACCACATGCCCCTATAATTCTTTGATTGACAGTCGTTTCAATTTGAAATACAAAAATAAATGGTTCCTTCAGTTTCAGTAGCTGGAGAAGTATCATTAGAGGTTAGGTCTGCAGTGATTTGTCATAGGAACAAGTTGAGTGTTGTGATGTACTGGAGTGCCATTATACATTTTAAACTGGAAAAAGACACTACTTGGGAACTCGAAGTGTTCTGATGTGAAGTGACTTAAATGTTCACAAGCCTTCAAATTAAAGGCTTAAATTAAAAGAATAGAGAAAAATAATGCCTGCTCCAAGAGTGCATTGATTGACAAGATATCTGTTCCTGCAGCTTCAATAGGCTCAATTGTTTGTGAGCTGAAATTGTTTGTTATTACAGCTGATCCCATATGAATGTTTGCCTGAGTTTCAAAAGCTCCAGGACCACTTACACAACAAGGGGTCATATTAACATTTTGATTGACAGTTTTAAGAGTTATAAAAGACTTATGCCTTTGAGGTTATTTCTGAAACAACAGCTTAATCACTTGAGGAGATTCAAATGCTTTGGATTGACTTTGAAATAATGTCTTTTTCACTATTAAGTGTGTTTGAATGACAGCTCTTTTTGCTTGGTTGATATAATGTTTAAAATATTTCATTTCAAAGAGTTGTCTCTTGCGCTCTAGCCATAGTGGCGACTACAGAGGATATATTGGAGTAAGAGAGGAGGCATTGTGGATATTCGGAAACATGGAGTACATGAGGGATATGAGGAAGTATGAATGGGCATGAGGAATAAAATGGATTCAAGAGGTCTGGAGAAGATGAGGTGGCAGAAATGGAGCATGAGAATATGAGGAGAAATGGGGATAGGAAGTAAGTGGATATAAGAATGGGGGCATTTAAGGTGATGGGAGGGTGCATGATAAGGGCTTGAGAGCATAACATTCAGCACCACAATTGGGCTGATTTCCAAATGTTCTGAGGCTGGTGTTCTAGCCTGCCATCCTGGCAATGTGTCCATCTCCATTGCTTCCAGATGCATTGGGCCCAACTCCATCCTGTCCCTGCCTCCCCTGAGAAGAAAGATGGCAGATGGTGACATTTTAAAGGAGATGGGCCTGCCGACTCATTCGTTCCCCCTCCCCCCTGAAAACCCAGCCCACAATGAGGAGAGCACAAAGAGTATTGGAAAGATTTTGAAGGATCAGGAGTGCAGGTCCCAATATTAACTGCAAGACACCTTCAGTTATCAGAAAGTCACAGTTCTTGGGCAAAGGGTACTTAGACCTGTGGGGAAAGCTTCTAATAAATAGGAGGTGCAATTCCACACAGTCAGAAACAGTTGAACAGATGTTGTGGGCAGGGTGGGGACATTTATCCAGATATGAGTTCACTACATGAATAAACATAGCTACAGAAATGAATTGTGTGAGTCAGAAGCACAGATTCAGTCTATAGGGTATAATGTAGTAATCATCGCAGAGGCTTAGCAATAGGCTGGGCATAATTGGGAGCTAAATATTCTAGGATGTTGGATCCTTAATATGGGCAGGGAAATTGGGAATGGGGAACAGGATTAGCAATATTCATAAAATACGCAATTGCAGCAATGGAAAGAAGAGATTTCAGTGAGGATGATCAGACAGTGGAAACATTATGAGTACAGTTGAGGAGCAGCAAAAGGAAAGTATTCTGGTCTACCTATCTGCAGACTTCCTTATATTATTGATGTAGTGGGGGATGTATAAATATGGAGATTAGGGAAGCATGCAGTAAAAGCAATGTGGTCACAATGAGAGATTTTAATTTTCATGGACCGAGAGAAGCAGAACAGCTCAGGTCATAAAGGCAATTAATTTCCAGAATGCATTTAGCACCATTTTATGGAACAATATGATTTATAACTGAAAAGGGAACAGACCATGCACTAGATTTACTATTGTAACCAGCCAGAAATAGCCAGCAAAGGAAGCACCTTGCAAATGGTGACTACAACATAACTGAGAAGGAGAACAGAGCCTCTCAAATCAAGAATTACATTTCTGTCAGACAAACTTCAAAAGAATGAAAAATGAATTGACACTGTAACCTCTGTTGAGCAGTAAATAATTAAACCAACTAATCAGAGCCACTCAATGTGAAGGCGTGGCCCTGTAAGGGGGAGGTGTTTCCCTTGGGTCACATGATCAGTGAGGACCCTTTGGATTGCCCCGGCAGGAAGCTGAGCCAATTGGCAGGCGGGCGCGTACAAAGGTCAACAAAGGACTCACAGTTGGTGCCAGGGAGTCTTGCAGAGCAGTTACGTTTGTAATCTAGTCAAACCTTGTCATATATATATGTAATATATGTATATCATTTTTTTTGCTAGCAATAAAGCCTTTTATTGGGGAAAACATATTGAGTTGCCCTCGATCTATGATGCTCAAATGAATATTTGATATTCTACAAAACCAGTATCAGTGGTAAAGTCTCCACTTGTGTATTTTTAAGTATCTTTGGTTGACAAATGAGTCAAGAGATAGTACCATGCTTAAAGAAAAGGCTTATACAGATTGAAGATGGATTTGGCTGTGGTAAATTGGCACCAAAGACTATCATGGAGCAAGATATGGTCGAGGTACATTCCCACAACAGGAAAATGGGTTAGTGGGAGAGAACCAAAGACAGAATTCCCCAGAAATCGAAAGAGAATGCAGGATGAAGCAGAGAAGGGGGTATGTGACATACCCCCTTGCGTAAAACACTTGAAGGTGGCAAGACAGATCAACAAAGTATTTCTAAAACATTTGACATTATAAATAGAAACTGAGGGTTGGATTTTTATGGCCCCAGTTTGGACCAAATGGAGAGTGATGGGGAAAAAATGATCGACCAGCTGAATCCTTCCTCCATTTCTACTGTTGGCCATTTTCATGAGAGCAAGAGAGGGAGTGGGCCCCGGAAAGTCTTTCTGCTATTAAAGAGACAATTAATGGCATTCTTGGCTCATTAAGAACCCGTCTCCAATAAAATTATTTTGCTTTTAACTCTCAGGGAAGCAGATGGACTTTAGCAGCTTTTACACCAGTTACATGGAGGCGTGAACCATGGATGGGAGGCAGGAACTGTTTAGAAGTTAAGTGAAATGGTTTTTACCTCCTTTACAAATTATCATGAAATGCTCTAGTGTGAGTTGCATCTGTCTTCATTAAGGTGAGTCATGACAGTGCTGTGATTGGAAGTGGTAAGTGTCAATTGAACTATTTGTGTGCCAGATTGTCACTCCTGATGGCTGGCAAGTTGTCAAGTAAATGATCAGCACAGCAAATGTGGGAAAGTCTTCAGATGAATTAAATTTTATGAAATTAATAGAATGGTAGAGTAGATTTTACAGTGTTGAATGTGTAGCCTAGTATGATAAGAATTTCTAATTCTTTCTTACTTTCATATATAAGTCCAGGCAGCTGTTGAGAAAACCGTTCTGAAGTCTATTTCTTTACTTGGGGAGAGTTATGGGCTCATGGCTGCTATACAGCTGCTCAATCATTTTATAAACGTTTGACTATTTATGCAGCTGGTTTGAAGAATCGACTTGTTTTACTCAGGAAGAAATATGGGCTACTCAATGACATCCAACTTTATAATAATGCTTGTCAGTCCTGTTCATAAAGTGGATAATTGGGGAAGAGGGCAGGGGGTGGTGAGAGTGAGGCTAAAAATGATGGGGTAAGAGGGTGAGAGAGTGACGAGGGTGACAGGTTGCGAAGGGTGTAGGGTGATGGGGTTTAAACTTTTCAGAGGATTTGCATTTCTGTCGGTTGTGAGGCCTTCCCAGTACATCACAACCTTTGCTGCTGATTCCATTGGAAGATCTGGGCTGATGTGTTTTTAGGCATGCAGGTGAACCATTCTACTTACTGCTCTGGAATCATCCCATTCCCATCCCCACCCCCACCTCTGAGGATTGCAGCCAGATTCAGGACTAACTAAGAACATGCTGCCTGAAAATATCATTTCTGGAATTGGAATAGTCCCGTATCTGAGGTGAAAATACAGCTCATTGTATACAAAACCAGGAAGTTATAAAAAGCTTTACACGACCCGAGTCCAGCCCAAGCTGCTGAGTCGCATCCAATTCTGAGCACCCTACATCTTAAAGTTTAAAGCTTATTTATTAGTCACAAGTAAGGCTTACATTAACACTGCAATGAAGTTACTGTGAAATTCCCCTAGTTGCCACAGTCTGGTGCCTGTTCAGGTCAATGCACCTAACCAGCCCATCTTTCAAATCTGGGAGGTAACTGGAGCACCCAGAGTAAACCCACCCAGACACGGGGAGAACAGGCAAACTCCACACTGACAGTGACCCAAGCCGGGAATCGAACCTGGGACCCTGGCACTGTGAAGCAGCATCTTACAAAGGACTTGAAAGATTTGAGAGGGTACAGAAGACATTTACTGGAATGGTTACAGGGATGAGGGATTACAGTTATAAAAGTAGACTGGTGAAGGTGATGCTGTTCTCATTAGGACAAAGAAGGTAAAGAGGGGATTTGATATAAGTGTTTGAAGTTGTCAGATATTTGGATGGTATGGATTGGCAGATTTCTATTCACTGGAAAATAGGCGACCAGGTGGAATGGATTTGGGATGATTGGCAGAAGAGTTAGAGGTGACATGAGGAGAGCTGTTTTTTGTGCAGTGAATGATATTTGGAGTGCACTGCCTGATGGGACAGTGGGTAGAGCTGCAACAGCACTTGTTAAAAGGGAATTGAATGAATACTTGAAGGAAAGTAAAACTGCGGAGATTTGAAGAAATAATGGGGGAGTGAGATTCAGTGGAATGCTTTCCAACAGAGTGGCATAGCCTTGGTGGACCAAATGGCCTCCTTCTGTGCTGTACTATTCCATAATTCTAGAGATACAAGGAAGAATGGAAATCCAGGAACTGGGAGAAAATGTAAAAAGCAACAAATACAAAGAAATGATTGAAATGTATAAAATGAAACGTGAAAAAGAAGTTGGAAATAGAATTGAAGCTAGCTGCAAATGTTTTTGTAAAAACATTAAGGAAAATAAAATGATGTATAGGAATGTGGATTCATTGAAGACACACACAAACAAGCCTATCATGGACAATAAGAAAATTGAGGACTTCTTAAATGAATAATTTGCATCTGTTTTCATAATGGAGGGAGAGGGCAAAATACTGCTGCTATAAGGAGCTGAAAAATAGTCTAATGGATGAGGAATTTAATGGATTTAATATAAGTTAAAAATTGGTAATCGAGAAAACAATGGGACTTAAAATTTTAATGAAATCTCCAAGATTTAATGGTTTTGATAAAAGAGTATTAACTACCAGGGGGATAATTACTGATGCATTAGTTTGAACATTCAAAGGTTTTCTTGATTTTGGAACTCTGACTTTTGCAGTGTAAATTTGCAAATAGCTCTCCATTATTTATGAATGAAAGGAAAAAATATAGAGCAAGTATAGAGCCGTTAGTTTGACATCAACTCTGGGAAAGTTATGGGAATTAATTGCTCAGGCAAAATGATAAATATGAGCTGATCAAAAAGAGTCAACATGTATTTGTACACCACTCATTAGTAATCGGTTTTGACACTGACATAATTTCCCGCTGGTGTAACACAAGTTTGGAATGCCTGGCGGGGAGCTGCTTTAATGAGCATCCATGAGATGCAAATGAATGCCAGTGGTGTTTGTGCCACCTGCCAGTTGGAAGAGCCACCCGCCAGTAACCCATCATTGGGTGAATTGCAACGAGCTTTTAAGCTGGCCGGTTTCCGACTTTTAGCAATTGTCAGATTCACCGCGCCTGCCGGCCAGCAAACATGCCGCAGACTGGAGTGTTGGGAGAATTCCGCCCCATTGGGCATGATTTTCCTGGTCCACTCCGCTGTTGAGTGGTGTAGCAGACTGGGAGATGTCAGTGGGTGACCAGCGCCAGTCAAGATCTTCCCGGGCCATTTTTTCCACGCAATCAGCTTCACGCCGGGGAATAGCGCACGGCTGATTACAATATGGAAATGCTTATTTGCATCTCTTTATCGTGCCCAGGATAGTGTCGTCTGGGATCACTAATATTTCTGATGGCTGCCAGTGGAGGTCCACATGAGCGAGGGTCACATATAGTGCCCAGCAATGGAGACCACATGTGATGTCCTCGCTGATAAGATCAGAAGCTGTTGAGGTCATTGAGGCTTGGAGGTCAGGGGCATAGTGGTGCCCCTTGGGTTGTGCTGGCCTGGTGCTGCCAACTTGGCACCCTGACAGTGCCTGGCCTGGCACTGTCCACTGGGCATCCTGGCACCATCAGTCTGACACACTGGCAGTGCTCACTGGGCATCAGGCAGTGCCAAGGGAGCGGGGCCTGAGGGGGCAGGGCGAGATGGTGTCAGAGCCAGACCAGGGCATATGGGGGGAGGTAGGAGAGGAGGAAGGGTGGACTCTGCATGAGGAGGTGAGGGCTGATGGTGAGGCTGACCATCAGAGGCTGGGTCTGGCCATCAAGAGACCAAACATTGGGGGAGGGGGATTTTCAAGGCTGGCAATCGGGGGGAGTGGTTCAGGGCTGGCGATGTCAAGCGGGGGTCTCGGCCAGCGAGGCCGGTGATGCCCGGGGTGGGGGGGAAAGCACATGTCAACCGATCTCCCAGTATACTGGGAGATTGGCGCATGCGCACTGGCCCCCCAGCAGTCCCATTTTCCACTTGTTGGGCACTTAGTTTCTTTTTCAGAAAATCGCATCCATTGGTCCCCATCGCAAACTCTGTTCTTTGGTCACAACTCCATCCTTCTCTCTGGCAATTGTCTGAAGTTGAATCAGACTTTTTGCAACCTTGCTGTCAGATTTGACCCCAAGATGGGCTTTTGATCACAAATCTGCAACTATTTTCACCCCTGCAATTCTGCCCCACGTCAGTTAATCTGCTGCTGAAACCCTCATCCATGTCTTTGTTATGTCTAAACTTGACGATTCAAATGAACTCTTGGGTTGGTGTCAAATGTTTTACCCCACGGAAACCTCTTCATAGAATCCATAGAACTCAAAAAATCCCTTCATTGCAGAAGGAGGCCATTCAGCCCATCGAGTCTACACTGACTTTCCAAAACAGCATCTTACACAGGCCCACCACCGCCACACTCCCAACCCCGCCCCATCCCCATAACCCCTACACATTTACCGTGGCTAATACACCTAACCTACACATGTTTGGACAATAAGGGACAGTTTAACGTGGCCAATCCTCCTAACCTGCACACCTTTGGACTGTGGAAGGAAACCGGAGCACCTAGAGGAAATCCAAGTCCGAAATTGAACCTCAGTCCCTTGTGTTTTGAGGCAGTAGTGCTAACCACTGTGCCACTGTTCCAAAATCCTGCTGCCCATATCCTAACGAGCACCAAATCCTGTTATCCTATCACCCGTGGGGAGAAGGCGGCACAGTGGCATTGTCACTGTACTAGTAATCCAGTCTGGTCAATGCTCTGGGGACCTGGGTTTGAATCCCACCAGGGCAGATGGTGAAATTTGAATTTTTAAAAATCTGGGATTAAAAATTGAATGACGACCATGAAAAATTGTGAAAGCAATCTGGTTCGCTAATGTCCTTTGGGGAGGATACCTGCCCTCCTTACCTGGTATGCTCTGGGCTGGCTTACATGTGATTCCAGATCCACAGCAACGTGTTTGACTCTTAACTGCCTCTTAAAATGGTCTAGCAAATCATTCTGTTCAAGGGCAATTAGAGATGGGCAATAAATGCTGGCCCTGTCAGCGGCTCGTACGTCCTTTGAATGAATTTTTAAAAACCCTCTGCACCCTGACCTACATTGGCCACCAGGTAAGCAATTCAGGTTTGAAGTTCTCATCCTTGTTTTCAGATCCCTCCATGGTCTCATCATTCCTGTTCTGCATCTCCTCCAGACCGACAATGCTCAAACCTCTGACATATCCTCACTCCACCAATTTGAACCATTTGAATGTCACCAATTTTAATTGCTTTTCACCATTGCTGACACTTTCTTTAAGCTGACAAGATGCTAAACTATGGGATTTTCTCCCTAA
This sequence comes from Mustelus asterias, assembly GCF_964213995.1. Taxonomy (NCBI): domain Eukaryota; kingdom Metazoa; phylum Chordata; class Chondrichthyes; order Carcharhiniformes; family Triakidae; genus Mustelus; species Mustelus asterias. The sequence goes on from NC_135810.1 coordinate 19,101,146, forward strand.
TCTTCTCCACTTCTTGTCCCCTCTCCCTCCCTTTAATGGGCTCCTTAAAACCTACCTCCTTGACCAAGCTTTTGGTCATCTGACCTCATACTTCCTTTTGTGCTTTGGAGTCACATTTTGTTTGATAATGCGCCTGTGAAGTGCTTCGGGATGGTTTACTATGTTAAAGGCTCTATGTAAATGCAGGTTGTTGTTTTTGCTGTTGTCAACAACACACACATGCCTCTGCAGTGTCTGCCAAGGTTCAAAGCTCTGCCATATGCAGCAAGCAAACCTTGTAACTACCATGCAATATAAATAGAGTGGCTGTCAATCTAATTTCGGCTCTTACCATTTATCTCTCATGCTTACAACAGGTATGTTATGGGGACATCCTCTGCCAAAAAAGGGCATCTCTTTGCTGTAACCATTCCATGCAGCAATGAACCAGGAAGCAGGTGCCTCAATGCTCCATCTTTACCTGACACTTTTATTTTTCTCCCCTACCACCTTGTTCGGTCTGGGTAAAGGATTACCAATAATTTTGAACCTTTCAGAAGGATGTAATCATCTTGCTCCCCATGTGGCCAGTTATCTTTAAGTGGCTACATCCCTTTATAGTTTTACCACCACTACTATCTTCAGGTGTCTTGTCACACTCTGTGATGGAAGTTGTGTAGCATAATGGACGGATGTTGATACAGGAGATCGGTGTCAAACTGAGCTCCACATCTGTTAGATTTGCACAAGATAACCACCATTTGGGTTTTCAGTATTGTGCATACTGGTATTATCACTAAAAGCGATAAGCAACGGTACAACGCAGTTGTGCACTTGAGAATGAAGTGGGTGTTTTTACCACTTTACAATGGGCCTTCAGTTGTCTTGCCGGGATTTATGAGTCGGGGTTTATTCAGTCTGAAAATTTGAAAACAAGGTCAAAGAAACATTTTTTAAAAAATCTAAATCTTATCTATTGTGCTCCAGAATCACACTAATATCTCTTTGAAAAAGAACAACATTAGTTTAAAGAAAAATAAATGTGTACAAGTAAATTCACTAATCCCAAGATCTTAGAAGGAGAATTCTTCAAGGGAGACTGGGTTAAAGATCTATCGCGAGAGATGTTACTCTCTCTGGATTCAGTAAATTTGTTGTATCATCAAACTCTGTGTAGCCTTTTTTTAAGAGATAAGAAAAACATACAAAGTAGTTCAGAGAAATTTCTGTTTCATACTTTGTTTCCCCAGAGATCAGTTGTAGCTGCTGGCTGGATATGTCTCCAGCTCTGTACATTGCTGTGGTCTTTTCACTATACAAAGCGATTTGCAAAGAGAATTTTGTTCACGACACCTATCTGCCTTCAGGAAGCTTTCACATCACTACATGCCTTTTACTAGAATTATCAGCCATTATTATGCACATAACTCTAATGTTACTGTAAATTTTACCTCTTTTAGACATATGTGGTCATTTTGGTTGATCAACAAGCTCAGATAACCTAAACGCAGTCCGCAAAATGAAAAAGCTCACATATTCACCAGTAATTGTCTTTTTTTTATGCTAAGTCACTTCTGTCCTTGACTCTTCAGGTTAACAGCTTCACAAAAATAGTGCACACAGGGATAAAAGGAGAAACGTGTTGAGCAGTCTTACGTGAACTTGCTGATTGGAGGACTTAAGTGAAATAAATGAGGTTAATCCAAAAGCACTATTTCAAGTGAAATCATTGTTGCAAGGCACGTGGGACAGCTATGAAGAGTGCTTAATAATTGGAATTAACTGATGGGCAAGTATTGGAAGCAAAAGTGCTGAAAGCATTAAGTGCTGTGACAATATGCTTCCGAGTCCTGACTTTGTGATCCATGAGGGCGATTGGTGCCGCACAGAACTGGCCTTTCATTTTTAATGGAAACTTGAACAGAGAGGACTGAATGGCTTCCTGTGCCACAATAGTGGGAATCTGTGGTGTGTCCATGCCCAGAAATTTTAAAAGGATGGGTTATATCTGAAAACTTAGGTATTGGGAAAAGTATTTACATTGGAATATAGGAATTAGGAGCTGAAGTAGGCAAATTCAGCCCTTTGAGCCTGCTCTGCCATTCAATCAGATCATGGCTGATCTCTCCCTGGTCTCAAATCCACCTCCCAACCTGTTCCCCATATCCCTTTATCCCTTTTTAAAATCAGAAATATGTCTATCTTCCTCTTGAAACCATTCAATGATTTAGACACCACCACGCTATGGGCAGCGAGTTCCATAAATTCACCACCCTCTGCGAGAAGTAGTTCCTCCTCATCTCAGTTTTATATCTACTGCCTCTCAACCTATATCTGTGACCTCCTTATGATTGCCCCATAAGAGGAAACATTTGGTCAACATTTACTTTACCAATCCATTTAAAATTTTATATACCTCAATCAGATCCCCTCCCATTCTTCTAAACTCCACCGAGTAAAGGCCCAAACTGTTTAATCTCCTCATACGTCGACCCTTTCATCCCCTGAATCAATCTGGTGAACCTCCTCTGAACTGCCTCCAATACCACCACATCCTTCCTCAAATAAGGAGACCAAAACTGGACACAATACTCCAGATGTGGTCTCACCAACACCCTATACAGTTGCAACAACATTTCTTTACTTTTATTCCCCAGTCCTTTTGCAATAAATGCCAACATCCCATTTGCCTTTTTTATTACGTGCTGCACCTACACACCGACTTTCTGCAATTCATGAACATAGACACCCAGATCCCTCTGCCCAGACACATTTTGAATCTGAATTACCTTGTCCCAATTCTGGTCACTTTGAGAGTTTCATTTGACTCACTCTGTCCTGACTCATTTTGTCTGCATGAACTAAATTGCACGACAGATCAGAATAATTTTTTTAAAAGTGCTCCATTCCATGTATTAAAGTAACAAAATGTACCTTAAACCTCAAATCAGTTCATTGACTACATTCTAGGATTCAAACAATCTGGATAATTCCCTCCACTCTTAAATCTTAGCTTTAGGCGTTTAGAAGCCATGCATAACTAAATCCCTGCTGTTGAAGATTAAAGTTAGAGCTAAGACCCCAGAAATTTTGGTGTTACAAGTAAAATGACACTGGCTGAGAGTATTTTAAAATGTTGCTTTGTATCCCGCAGCAGGGCTCTGACTCAGATTAATTATTTAAGTTGTCAGTTATTGTGTGCAATTGATATTTGTTTGGATTCAACTGGTGGATGTACTTAAGTTAACATATGACAAATGCCCTCAGTACTGTACAACATCTGTAGAATTATGTATATTTTCAAATTTCTACCAATATTTCCTCATGCAAGAAAATTATGAATGTATTACTTGATGATTTAAGGTGTATTAAAGACACTAATAAGCATCTTAACGTTGATTTGCTGTTATGAATAACAAGGTGAGAAATATCCACGGACTGTCGATAATTCTTAATCTGGATGAAAGGTAATTCAGCCTGAGGATTAATATTCACAGCTATTTTCACTGATGTATTCAGGAAATAGGATCATAGAATCCCTCCAGTGCAGAATGAGGCCATTTGGCCCATCAAGTCTGTGCTGACTCTCTGACAGGAAATCCCACCCAGGCCCTTTCCTGTAACCCCACATATTTAACCTGCTAATCCACCTAACCTGCACATCTTGGGACACTGAGGGGCATTTTATCATGGCCAATCCACCTAACTTGCATATCTTTGGACTTTGGGAGGAAACTGGAGGAGGAAACCCACGCAGACGCGAGGAGAATGTGCAAAATCCACACAGGCAATCACCCGAGATCAGAATTGAACCTGGGTCCCTGGCGCTGGGAGGCAGCAGTGCTAACCATTGTGCCACCGTGTTGCCCTACTTGAATAGTTGCAATTGCTACTTTTGTGCTCCCTCGTCAGACTTTGTACGTCACAGAATTGTTCCAGATGATTAATCACCATACTGGAATTATGAAATTAATTCCAACATACATTTTCAATTCTAATTTTAAATAACTTTTATGTCATTGATCGTTAGGATATTTTGGGAACATGTACACTGTTAGATAAACAAATGAAGTGCAAATTGCAGATACGGCATAAAATAATTACATGTAGAAATCTCTATTTCTATAATGCTTTACATTTAATTCACAGACTGGCCTGCTAAATATGGATTGGATTTTAAGCTCCCTGCTGGCAGATATGAAGGTGGAAAGGGGCCTGTTAAATCCCCTGGATGGTCTGTCTGCTGCTTACAAGCCAGTCCTTGAACCCATCGTAATTATATACCAGCAGGGGTGGCATGAGGCAGCCTGCCCACCAGTGGGCCTATTGAAACTCTTAAGTTCGCAATTATTTCCCACTTATAAGGGCCTCATTCCATCATTGCCCAAACACTGAGTTCGGTTTTCCTGCACTTTCTGGTGGTAGGCAGGAAGGTTCCTCCCTAACAGGGCTGACTTAAATTTTTAACTTCCCCTCCCACCCCCGCTCCACCCCCACCACAGTCTCTCAAAAAGCCCCAACCCACCTCATCCCCCTTGCCCAGGCCAGCTTGGCACTCAGAGAGACACACCATACTCATTACCCAAATCTCAATCTAACACCGCACGTCCCCCCTGACCCAAAGTGATGGAGATGTGCTGGCCTCTGATTGACCAGAAATTTTCTGAGATGGGACTTCCTGTTCCTGAGAGATGGTAATCTGTCCCCAGTCTATTCATGGTGGATTGCTCTTTAAATGACAGAGGGATAGTTGGTGTCCCTTCAACAGTTATCCCACTGACTTCACATCTAGTGATTGAGGTAGTGGGTACACATCGCCTCATCAGATCTAGCTCAGTGCGTAAAATACAAAATAATCAATGCGCTGTCAGTATATCTGCTCTGCAGCTGCAGGCCTGGTTACCTGCTTTATCAACACCTACATGGATAGGACAATCATAGAATCATAGCATCCCTACTGTGCAGAAGGAGGCCATTCTGTTTGCGCTGAATCTCTGACAGAGTATCTTACCCAGGGCCTCTCCCCAGCTGTGACCCCGTAACCCCACCATTTACCATGGCTAACTTTGGGGTAGGTTGATTGACCAGGCTCAGTCTCCCCTTGGTGTCAGGGAGATTAGCAGGGTAAATATGTGAGGTTACGGAGTTAGGCTTGGGTGGATTGTTGGTGCAGATTCAATGGGCTGCATAGCCTCTTTCCGCACTGTAGGGATTCTATGATTCTCTGAACTTACATATTTTGAGACTGTAAGGGTCAATTTACCATGGCCAATCTACCTAATCCTGTGCCTTGTTTTCAACTTTCTCCCAAATGTGGCATCTTACAAGACTCAAAATTATGTCTGAAACATTACAATTCGTGAGTGCCTGACTGGAACAGCTTTGCATTTATTAAAAAGGTAAACTGATTTCTCAAAGGGCACAAACTGCCTTAACGCCGCCACTCTGACTGGCATCCTTTGGAAATAAAAAGAAGCAAGATGAAGGTATTTGCCAGTGATAAACAGCAATCTTATTGATCAAGCCAGCATGCCCACACAGTGTTTTGCAAATTTATTACAATTAAATATATAGAAATATCTACCCACAGGAAGGTAATAAGGAAATCCATCTGAAGGTCTTGATTTTCATTTTCTTTGTCAGTGGAGCAGGGATATGATGGTGCACAGCGAGTTATGTTGTCGTTAATAATACCTCTGCTATGTTCCCCTAAAAGATTGTGACACATCAGTAACCAACCACAATCAAGGCAGTGTTGCAAAAAAAGGTTAACTAAAAACAAGGAGATAGAATTGATATCCAACTGCATGGACTTTTCTTTTTCTCACAACAGAGCACTTCTACTGAAAGCAATAACTGTAGTGCTTTTTAACCTTCGCATCATGCCTCCAGATGTCTAGTGTGAAGGGCACTGCTCGAGCACTGGCAAGCTGGCTGGATCGGGAAGGGCAACTGATCAACCACTCATTTTGTTCTTCTTCATCAGGTTTTGTCCTTGGATTGGAATTCCCAGTTTGTTCCGGTTTCTGGAAGGATCATGCAGCTGCTGCCTAAACAGCCTGTCCAGAGTTTTGACCGTTCGGGGTGAATTTTCCCGGTCCACCTGCTACGGGAATCGTAGTGGGCAAAGGGTGGACCATGGAAAGCTCCTTTGACCCCGGGCGGGATTTTATGGTTTCAGGGCGAGCGCGACCAGAAAATCCCACCCAGTGAATTAATTGGTGATGGGGTGGATTTTAACCTCTCCTCCCTCCAGGTTGTAGTGATCTTGCTCTTCAAGATGGTTTTGAAAAAGAACAAAGAACAGTACAGCACAGGACCAGGCCCTTCAGCCCACCAAGCCTGCGATGACACATGACACCTTTTTGATTTCATTTATCCTTGTCACATGTATTGGGATACAGTGAAAAGTATTGTTTCTTGCGCTATAGGGACAAAACATACTGTTCATAGAGTACATAGGGAAGAAGGAAAGGAGAAGGTGCAGAATAGAGTGGTGCAGCCATAACCAGGATATAGAGAAAGATCAGCTTAATATATTGTAGGTCTATTCAAAAGTCTGATGGCAGCAGGGAAGAAGCTGTCCTTGAGTCATTTGGTGATCTCAGACATTTTCCCAACAGGAGAAGGTGGAAGGGATGATCTCCAGGGTGCGCCTAAAGACATTTTGCCTCTATGTGGTCCACATTCCCCTATTCCCTGCCTATTAATTTATCAATCAAGATGCCTCTTTAGCATTGCTATTGTACCTGCTTCTACCACCTCATCAGGCAGCGCATTGCAGACACTTACCACCCTCTGTGTAAAAAACATGCCTCTCAAATCTCCTTTAAACTTCCCCTCTTTTACCTTAAACCTATGTCCCTGAGTAATTGATATTTCTACCCTGGATCAATCCATAGGAAAATCAGGTAGGGTTTACAAAGTTCAGCCAATCTTCACGAGGGGGAGGAATGCTAAAATCCATCATGGTCATAGAATCATAGAATCCCTACGGTGCAGATGGAGGCCATTTGACCCATCAAGCCTGCACTCCAACAATCCACCAGGACCTATCCCCATAAGCCCAGATATTTACCCTGCTCGTCCCTTGACACTATGGGGCAATTTAGCATGGCCAATCCACCTCATTTACGCATCTTTGGACTGTGGGAGGAAACCAGAGCACCCGGAGGAAACCCACACAGTCACAGGGAGAATGTGCAGACTCCACACAGCCAGTCACCTAAGGCCGGAATTGAACCCGGTTCCCTGGCGCTGTGAGACAGCAGTGCTAACCACTGTGCCACTGTGTTTCTAAAGCCTAGTCTCCCCTTGACTAATTGGGTGGTTAGCCTGATCAGAATGCTGCAAGTGGGATGTGTGGAGCTGGAGACCAAACAGATTCTGGTAAAGAACCAATTGAATATCTCAGGATTTTGACGCGAGGAAAATGCTGGTTGAAGGAGGGCATAGGAGCAGAAAAGAAGATGTTGCCTCAAGAAACAAGGTTTCGAGAATCAAGAGAATCGGGGCTGGAATCCCCCCATTGACTGGTTAATCACTGAAACAGCACAGCAATTACACCTTCACCTGTCAATGTTGCACCAAATTTCCTCAGTGCATATTCATTAAATACTAATGGCAGGCTGCCTGTGCAATTAACACACACTGTCACTGGGGAGGGAGGGGTTGGAAAAATGTGCTGTTGCATTAAATACTGGCTGTCATGGCAGAAAGGATTGAGGCTGCAAATGTATGTCTATAACAGTATGAGTCACTGCCCTGTCTCAGGCTGGTGCTTTTTCTGGGAACTGAGTCTACACATGGAATTGCAAAGATGGTTGTTCACCAGTTTAGGGAAAACGGAAACTCGCTTATTTACAGGTTAAAACTGTACAGAGACTTGGAGCCTCGTGGCTGCAATCAGTTCCCGAGATGACTCTGAGTACAGAAACCCGCGCTGACCAGGGAGATCCAACAACCTGCTCCCCAATTGGTTCTCCAGGTCAGGTGATCCTTACTCTGCAGACTGATCCTTAAAGGGGACAATCATCCCATCCCTCCCCCTCTAAGTCCCTTTATACAAATGTCAATACTCAACTTACACAGTCCAAGATAACTAAACATTTAGTACCTGAATTTAGTCAATTTTAAGTTAAATCTTTCAGGAGGTTTTCGAATCCTTGAGGAGCAGCATAACTCCTCTGTCTGGGGCACTTTCACAGGATAGCTGTCAACCAAAATCACAATGATAGGTGCCTCTTCAAACACAGGTAGTTCAGTTCTATCTGTTTCCATGGAGGCATTAATTCTACCTGCCACAGGTTGACCAGGTACTTCAGTGAGAAAACAGTCAGCAACATTTCCTGATGGTAATATACTTCCTGATGGCAAAACTGGCTGATGGGACATCTCTCTTTTTCTCAAATGGTCCATGTGTTTCCGGACGATCCTTCCTTCTATATGCACTTGATAAAACAGGGGTCCAGTTTAGAGACAATGTTTCCGGGAATCTAACCCAACCCACTACTAAAATTCCTCACATACATGGCATCATCCACCATAGCGACCTAGCTAACTGACACGAATCATGACGTGCCTTCTGACTGCTCTGGCTGCTCTCTATCCTCTCTCGCAAATTTGGAAACACGAGGGTCAGTCTCATTCTGAGATGATGGTTCATCAACAACTCTGCCATGTCTTCTTTAAAAAGGCCCAAGAGCAGCTTGTGGTCAGAAACTATGGTAAAGTGCCCACCCTAATAATACCGGCAGAATTTCTTGACACCAAAACTATTGATCATCCTTCTTTTTGAACTGGTGAGGAGCCATTTTTGGCCTCTGAGAGGGTTCTTGAAATCTGTTATCCATCTCATGGGACAACACCGCACTGATGCAATATGGAGAAGCATTGCAGGTCAATCCCAGTTTCTTCAATTGTCAAAATACACCATAAAGTTTGAAGAATGTGGCAACTGTTTTACTCCGTTGAAAGCTTCTTGCTGGGGAGTCTTCCAAAACCAACCCTGGAGTTTTTTTTAGCAGAATATGCAAGGGGGCAATAACATCGTCAGATTTTATTAAAAACACCCATAGTAATTTAACATTCCCAAAAATGGCTTGAGGTTAGATGTGTATTTGTGGACCGGAGTCTCTTTTATGGCCTTGACCTTGTCTTCCATGGGGTGTATTCCTTGTGCATCTACATGGTATCCCAGGTAGGTTACCTCAGTGGCTTGAAAAGTACATTTCTCCTTCTTGAGTTGAACTTCAGCCTCTTGAAATCTTTTGAGCATCTCTTCTAAGTTTGTTCGATGCTCGGCTTCTGTTGATCCAGTTCTAAGAGCATCATCAAGGTATACCACACCGCATGCTACCCCTGAAGCAAACCCTCCATTGTCCTCTGGAAAATTGCACATGCTAAGGACATGACAAAAGGCAGCTGCATGTATTGGAACAATCCTTTGTGTGTGTTTGTCATGACAAAATCCGGAGAAGCATTGTCTAATTTGATTCGCTGATATTCATGACTCATATCCAGCTTTGTGTAAGATTAACCTCCAGCCAACTTTGCATTCAGGTCTTCAATCTTCAGGATTGGATATTTGTCCAATTTGGCAGCCCAAATTTACTGTTAACTTGTAAACACCACAAAGGTGGACGGACGATCTTGTCCAGTTTCAGTACAGGAACTATAAGTGCTGCCTATTTCGAGAACTGAATTGGCTGGATTATTTCCAGTTCTTCCAATTGCTTTAATTCAGTATCTGCTATCTCTCACCATAAAGACTCAAGGGGTCGCCTCTGGGTCCACATAGATCTTTGCTTGCAGGCCTTTTATTTTGCCCAATTCATCCTTGAAAACAGTCGCTTATTTCTTGATCAGTTTGAGTAGTTCTCCTTTCCGCACTTGGAAAATCTCGGTCCAATTTAACTTGATTTGCTGAAGTCAATCACAGCCAAGAAGGTGTGGTCCTTCAGCTGTCAGTATGATCACTGTGGGTTGGGCAGACTGTTGCCCATAGCTTACAGGTACCACTGCAGTTCCCACTATTTTCATTGCTTCTCCAGTTTAAGTTGTTAACTTGGCTGCAGTACTCTTCAAATTCAGTGGTTGAACTCCTTCTCTCAAATACGATATGTATACTCACCTGACACAGTAGCTGATGCCCCTCTAGCAACTTCCATCTTAAGAGGCTTCCCATTTACCTGGAGCATTACAGTAATAGGGGCTATCTTGCCTGCTTTTATATTAAACAGTGAGTGAATATTTAAATAGTTGGCACTAGACTCTTCCACTGGTATAGTGGTGACTCAATATTTAATTGGCTACTTGGTCTACTTGACTTGGCTCTGCACCTATGCTTTAAGTGGCCTCTCTTATCACAGAAACAAACACTCAGCCTCCTTTTGCCTGCAGGATTCAGGGAAGTGGTTACCTCCATGTTGGTAATATTCCACTTCAAACTTGGCTGATTGATTGCCTCTACTAAATCGTCTTGTCTTATTGAGGCTGAACTCATTTTCCATCTCGCAACTACTTCCTTGTTTCTGGCGCTACTGCTGACTTCAGCTTCTAGCCCTAACTGGTGAACGGTGCCATTTTGTGCACCCTGTAATTCTTGTGCACCTTTTTCAATGCTTTCCATTGCCCGCGCGATCTCCGTTGCTCATTTAAAATTTATATCGGCCTCTGTAAGTAATTTCCATTACTTCACCTTGTTATTCCACCCTGCAGACTGATCTGTCCCAGAACATATCATTCAAGTGGCTCCAAAGTTGTAATACTCTGTTTCAATTTACTGATGTAAGCTACAATTGTAAGGCCTACGGTTCTACCCCTTGAATTAAACTAGAATCTCCGGAGCATAATTGATGGTTTATGTTGGAAATGCAACTTCACCAATTCCACGAGTTCACTGAATGATTTGGAGTTGGGCATGCTTGGGGCTGTGAGATAGAGTTATTGAGGTTTACAGCAAGGAAACAGGCCCTTAGGCCCAACTTGTCCATGCTGCCCTTTTTTGTTTAAACCCCTAAGCTAGCCCCAATTGCCCGCATTTGGCCCATATCCCTCCATACCCATCTTACCCATGTAGCTGTCTAAACGTTTTTTAAAAGACAAAATTGTACCTGCCTCTCCTACTACCTCTGGTAAAGTGTTCCAGACACGCACCACTCTCTGTGTGAAAAAATTGCCCCTCTGAACCATTTTGTATCTCTCCCCTCTCACCTTAAAACTAGACTAAACCTTAGATTATAAATTTGGGTTCCACACGCATCCAGGAAAATTACCTTGTGCTTCATCTCCACCCTATTTTGTTTGCTTGCAAATAATACGTAAGGCACTGCACGTATTATGCCCAATCCTCCGTGGAGGAGTTAAATGGATCTTTCCATCCAAAGAAGGGCATCTTGGTAAGTACTCTATTCCTTTCTCAACTTTAATGTAACTTGGATATTCACACTCTGAGGATTGTTATTTTTATTTCATCACCAAATATAAAGATGCTCGTCATCAGTTTCGGGAAAACACAGTTTTGAAACCATACAGAGGCTTACAACCTTATGGCTGCAATCAACTCCCAAGATGACTCTGGATACAAAAACTCGTGCTTACCAGGGTGATTTCCCACCATGCAACCCGATTGATTCCTTGGATTATGTGACATTACTCTGCAGATTGATCCTTAAAGGGACAATCACCACAGGAATTGTGCATAATTTGGGAGACAGTCTGTGTCCATATGCATGAAGACATGGAACATATTCAGGCTTATGCTGATAAATGGCAAGTACCATTTTTTCCACACAAGTGTTGGTGTTATAATTCAGGTCAGAAACTCCAAAGTGTTTTATGAAGTCTGCCTGGAGCATAAGTTTTGCAATTTGAATTTGGCTAGGGTAAGCATGAGATGTGTGACTTCAGGTACGATTCAAATAACCCACTAGGGAGCTTTTATCAAATAAACTTTATTTAAAAATACAGTTAATATGTAGCAATAACTTTTACCAATTACAAACAAGAAAGAAAACATGAAATTGTATAATTCTTGACAAATATATGAAATGTTCCAACCAAACAAACCTCCTTAAAACATACCCTTGCCACAGTTTCAGCACAGAAAATACAAATGCACATGTGATGCTGGAACATAGACCTTTGGTTAGAGAATTGAAATTCTGACTTCCCAGCCTTGTAACCTCTAGTAGCCGTCGAGGTGGAGATAATGCCATTGCTGACCTCTATCTTACAGCGAGTGAACCACTGCAAGAGACAGAATTCTCCAGAAAGGGAAGAAGACCTGCTTCCAGCTAGCCAGCAGAATTTATAATACCCGGGAGAGAGAGGGAGAGAAAATCTGTCTGCAACTTGATAACCAGAACAGCTTCTGTCTCTGAACCAAAACTGAAAGTGAATCTTTGGGTTCTTCTGGGGAGGAACCACCTGACTTGGGCTTGCCAATCAATCATCCCGCTAACAATTCAAAAGGTCACAAACTTCCGGACACTGCATGAAATCCAGAGTGAAAATAAACAAAACCCCATTTAAACCATTGAAGCAGCAATAAAAGGACTTCTATGCAGGCAGCCAGTGCCACAATGAAACCAAAAGGCCTGCAGAGAACATGATTTAAAAAAAATACAATTCTTAAAAGCACCGTGTCACAGTCGGTACTGACCATTTCCAACAACAGTGAATCTAACCAGTTCCACTTGACATGCACGGACATGCACCATCAATGAATTCATCCACTATCAACATCTTGGGGGCTACCATTAACAAGAAACCTAACTTGACTAGCCATATAAATACCATGGCTGCAAGAACAGGTCAAAGATTGGGAATTCTGTGGAGCGAAACTTACCTCCTGACTTCCCTAATACTGTCCATCATCTACACGGCACAAGTCACGAGTGCGATGGAATACTCTCCAGTTGCATGAACAAGTGCAGCTCCAACAACACTCAAGAAGCTCAGCACCATCTAGAAAGAAAGCAACCCACTCGATTGGCACTTACCCACTTTAAATATTCACTCCCTTTCACACTGATGCACAATAACAGCAGTTGTACTATTTACAAGATGCACTGTAGCAACTTACCAGGGCTCCCTGCATGGCACCTTCTAACTGCATAACCTCTACCACCTGGAAGGACAAGGGCAGCATACACAATGAAACACCACCACCTGTAAGTTCCCCTCCAAGTTACTCACCATCCTGTCTTGGAAATATATTGCCATTCCTTCATGGTTGATGGGTTGAAATCCTGGAATTCCCTCCCTAACTGTTACACCATGCAGTCTGCAGCAGTTCAAGAAGGTGGCTCACCACCATTTTCTGAAGCACAATTCGAGATGGGCAATAAGTGTTGGCCTTGTGAACGATGTCCACATCCCTTGAACAGCTAAGGAAAAAAGATGATCCAACCTAGCATAAGAGGAACAAAGAACAGATCTAGGCCATGTGAAAAAAGCAATTAATGTAACCTCCAATACAGCTCCTCAATCCTAAAGGCATTTAACTCGCTTCTCATCCAAGGCCAACTGGATCATAAAATCATAGAATTCCTACAGTGCAGAAGAGGCCATTCAGCCGATCACGTCTACACCAAAAGTTGCAGATGGATTGTTAGCTTGGTTTCTTAAATCTGAGTCCTATGATGCCAACAGAATCCGAATGCTATTTTTGGTCTAAACTGAGTGAAATGCGAGCCTTACTCATTCAGTATCAGTTTGCCTGCTGACTAAAGAAGAATCCAAAGGTTGTAGGCTTGGGAGAAGCAAGAGAATTCATTCCAGCTCCATAATACCAAGCTGAACTGCTGTTATTCCAGGTCCCTCTCCCTCCTGAGGTGGAGCCTGCACTCCCCCCCCCCCTACCCCTTCACGGTTAACCTTCTCCCAGCTCTGAATGTTATTTCAGTGTTTCAGGGAGAGACAGCAGGCTTCCCCTGAGCCGTCACCTTCCAGATAAATGTGTGAAACTAATGAGGTTTTCCTCCCCCACCCAACTTTCAAAATGGACCTGGGTTCCCAACAAGACTATTAGGCAGCTGGCCAGCGTGTTCCCAGAGAGAGATGTTGGAGAATCTACCTCAATTAATCTACTTCAAAAATTTACTGAATAGCTAACATAGTCAGACATGAATTATTAATAGAAGCCTCCATTGTCAACTGTGCTATCAAGGGATAGAACCAAAAAAATTGAATGGAGGTGAGCTGTGATCTTATTAAATGGCGGAGCAGGCTCGAGGGCACAGGAAAACCTCCCACTCCTTTTTCTTGTGTTCACCAGGGACTTGTAATCCTCACCTCACTTCCGGCTAAAACAGATGTTCAGAGATTGACAGTGTTCCTTGTAATTTACAATTAAGTGAAGTTCATTGCATCTCATTTCATGGCTGGATGCTCTGAGTCTCAAGTGCTCAGTGTGCAGCTGCTAGTCAGTGCAGTTCAACAAGTAGTTGCTTGCAAAGCAGGGAATGATCCCATTGATTGTTACTGGCCCACAATGAGTGCGCATGCCGCATGGAGCACAGATAAAGAGGCGCCTCGCAATGTCCATCAGATTGTTTTGGACAACTCAACTACATTCTAACATCCTATAATTTTCAAAGTAAAGCTAGTGTAATTCTGAATTTTTCTCTAATTATTTAGGAGTAGATGAATATGAAATTTAGGAATCACTGATTTAACTTTAACTGAGGGAGGTGATGGCATAGCGGGGGTGGTGGTGTAATGGTATTGCCACTGGATGAGTAATCCAGAGATCTAGTAATCTGTGGACACGAGTACAAATCCCACCATGGCAGATGGTGAAATCTGAATTCACTAAAAATGTCTAATGATGACTGTGACAACATTGTTCTAAAAGCCCATCTGGTCATCCTTACCTGGGCTGGCCTACATGTGACCCCAGCATGGTTGATTCTTAAATGCCCTCTGAAACACCAGTCAGTTCATGGGCAGTAAATGATGGTCCAGCCAGTGATACCCACATCCCAGAAAGCTTTCATCCGACTGAAGCCTATTGAGGAAACGTGAGGTGTACATTTCTTACCTTAGTTCACACGGAATGTTGAAAAAGCAAATGAGCAGTTTGAGAAGAAAATAGCAAACAGACGCAGCGGGCAGGGTTTCATCAACGCATGTCAGGGTTGTCAATCTATTGTGGACGAATCAGAAGTTTGGCAACTCAGCAGCCTCAGCGACTCCACCAAGAGGAAGGCAGAGGTCCTGCAGCCTACAACAGCGAGGCCAAAGAAAACTAAAAGAAAGTAACACAATTGCCGTTGATTCAGGGGAAACTCCTCAGGGATAACACTAGGGCTGTCTCCGCAGCATTCAAACCCTCCCTTAGATTGGTGACACCTTCATACAGCCTGTGAAGGAGAGCTCAGGGGAATACTGAAAGGAGAATTCCAATGTCTTCTACAGACATATAAATAGTAAAAGGGTGGTAAAAGGAAGAGGGCTGAAAATGAGAATTTATGCATTGAGTCTGGGAGCATGGCTGAGATAATAAATAAATATTTTGCATCCATATTTACCAATGAAGTAGATGCTACACAGATCATGGAGACAGACGAGGAAATTCCATCTCTACAAGGGTTCAAAATGGATAAGAAGGAAGTGTTGAATAGATGATTGATACTGAGAGTTGGCAAGGCACTGGAACTGGATGAGATGCATCCAAGGATATTGAAGAAAATGAGAGTGGAAATTGCAGGGGTGCTGGCCATAATCTTATAGTCTTCTCTCGACTCAGAGGAAGTGCTGGAGGACTGGAGAATTGCAAATGTTACTCCCTTGTTCAAAAAAGGTTGTAAGGGTAGCCCCAGCAAGTTCAGACCAGTCAGTTTAACATCAGTGGTGGGCAGGATTCTAGAAACAATTATTCAGGATAGAATTAGTCACATGGAAAAATGTGGGTTAATTAGGAAGAGCCAATATGGATTTCTAAAGGGGAAATCATGTTTTATTAACTTGCTGGAGTTTTTTGAGGAGGTAACAGAAAGGGTTGATGAGGGTAATGCTCTTACTATAGTGTACATGGACTTTCAGAAGGCATTCAATACAATGCCACACAACAGATTTGTAAGAAAAGTTATAGCTCGTGGAATTAAAGGTACATTAACAACATGGATACAAAACTGGCTGAGTGATTGGAAACAGAGAATAATGGTCAATGGATTTTTTCGGGCTAGAGGAACGTTTGTAGTGGAGTTTCTCGGGCTCGGTATTGGTACCCTTACATTTCCTGGTATATATTAATGATCTAGATCTTGGTGTGCAAGGGACAATTACAAATTTTGCAGATGGCACAGAACTTGGAAGCATTGTAAACTGTGAAGAGAACAGTAGGGAACACTGAAACAACATAGATAAGTTGGTGGAGTGGGCAAATAGGCGGCAGATGAAAGTTTTTAAAGTTTATTTATTTGTCTCACAAGTAGGCTTACATTAACACTGCAATGAAGTTACTGTGAAAATCTTCTAGTCGCCACACTTCGGCGCCTGTTCGGGTACACTGAGGGAGAATTGAGCATGGCCAATGCACCTAACCAGCACGTCTTTCAGACTGTGGGAAGAAACTGGAGCACCTGGAGGAAACCCATGCAAGCACGGGGAGAATGCAAACTCCACACAGACAGTGACCCAAGCTGGGAATTGAACCCAGGTCCCTGGCACTGTGAGGCAGCAATGCTAACCACGGTGCCATTGTGCCGCCCCAGTTCAATGCGGAGAAGTGGAAGGTGTTGCATTGTGATCAGAAGGACATGGATAGACAATATAAAATAAGGGGTAAAATTCTTAAGGGGTTGCAGACGCAGAGGAACATGGGAGTATATGTGCATAAGTTATTAAAGGCGGCAGGACGGGGAGAGAGCAGTTAATAAAACATACAGTATCGTGGGCATTCTTAATAGGGGCATTGATGACAAGAGCAAGGAGGTTATGCAAAACCTATACAAGACACTAGTCAGACATCAGCTGGAGCTTGGGGTACAGTTCTGGGCACCACACCATAGAAAGAATGTGTCCACATTGGCGAGAGAGGGGAAGAGGTTTACAGGAATGGCTCCAGGGATGAAAAGCTTCAGTTATGAGGATCGATTAGAAAGATTGGGACTGTGCTCCTTGGAGAGAAGAAGGCTAAGAGAAGATTTAATTGAAGTATTCAAAATCATGAGGGGACTGGGCAGAATAGTTAGGAAGAAACTGTTCCTGCTTGTAAAAGGATTGAGAATGAGAGGGCACAAATTTAAAGAGATTTACAAAAGAAACAAATTTGATGTGAGAAAAGACTTTTTCACACCACGAGTATCTTGGGTTTGAAATGCACTGCCTGGAAGTGTGGTGGAGCCAGGTATAATCAACAATGAGGGCATTCGATGATTACTTGAATAGAAACAACATTCAGGGAGAAGGCAGGGGAATGGCACAAAGCCATGATGTTTGTTTGCTGCAGACAAGATGGGCCAAATGGCCTCCTCTGTGCCGTAACTGTTCTGTGATTCTGAGACGTTGAAATCTTGGATGTGGATCCTTTGTGAAGACATTTGCGAGAAAGCATCGTTTGAGAAAAGATCCCGACTGTGCTGTTTGAAAGTGGAGTTTGGAGACACTCATGTGGAAACCAAAGTTCCAGTGAGGCCAGTTGACTCTCAGGGCCCGCTTTTACCATCAAGTTGCGCCCGTTCTCCATAGAAACCATAGAAACCCTCCAGTGCAGAACGAGGCCATTCCTCTCATCGAGTCTGCACCGACAACAATCCCACCCAGGCCCTATCCCCGTATCCCTTCATATTTTTCCTTCTAATCCCTCTAACCATCATATTTACCCACTAATCCCTCTAATCTACGCATGAAAACTCGGGCGTGAAATCTCGGGCATGAAAACTTGGTAAAGTTGGGCGAGTGGTGAGTAGCGCGATCTGCTACCGCCTCCACGCCAGTTCCCCCTTGACCAAGGGCCTAAAATGGTTGCTGTTGGCACCGCACCCGAAACGGGCGCGACGGCAATTTAAATGCATTTGCATGTATTTAAATTGACTTAATAGGCTGGATGCCCAAACCTATCAACATTTCTCTCTTTACCACCCCATTCGCCCGTCCAGATTCGGCACGAAACAGACATGGTCGGCAAAAGGTCCGATTCGGGGCTCCAGCTTCTGAGGAGGTACATTTAGAGCTTCCAGTGGCCCTCTGACTCAGATCGGTGGTGGTGGGGTGGGGGAGCGGGGGGGGCGGGGGGGAGGGGGGTGGGGAGGCGTGTCAGATCACTCTCTGGTAGGGGGGGGGTAGGAGGGAGGCAGATCAGATCGCTTTCTGGTAGGGGGGAAGGGAGGTGGGTAAGATGGTTCTCTGGTGGGGGGAGAAAGGGGGGTCCACTGCCACTCTGTGGTGATCGGTGGGGGGGGGGGTGGAAATGGGAGTCCGCTGCCACTCTATGTGCGATTGGTGGGGTTGGAAAGAGGGGGTCTGCTGACACTCTGCATGTGATCGGTGGGGGGGAAGGGGGGCAGGGGGCTGCGATCGGTCTGGGTGGCGGGTGGGTGGGGGGATAAGGGGGTCAGTTATGTTGTGGGGGTGGGGCAATGTCTATGGGGGCCAGGGGAAGGCATTATCTGGCCTGGGAGCAATGTGGCAAGGGAGTGTATTTCTATTTTTTTTTACTCTGCATGCGCAGTTGAAGGCTCCGATCGGAGCAGCAGTGTTTCGGGCACGTTAGGCCCCACCCACACAACTTGGGCAGCGATTCAAAATTGCTGATATTTTTGCAGGCAGAGGGCATATGGGAGCGCCGGAGAATGGGTCTAACAGTCGGATCTGAAACACTCCCAGATTCAGCACTTAGAATCAAAATGGTAAAATCAGGCCCACAATGTGACAAGCATCTGAGTGGTTAGCACCGGTGCCCCACAGCGCCAGTCACCCGGGTTCGATTCCTGCCTTGGGTCACTGTGGGCCCGATTTTACTATTTTGCTTCTAAGTTCTGAATCTGGGTGCAATTCATATCCAATTTGGAAACCTGTTTTCAGGCACCCCCATACACACTTAGCCTGAAAAAAAAATCGCGAGTCTGAATCGCAGTGCAGGCGGGGCTCATCACACCTGAAATGCTGCTGCTCCGATCAGTGCTCTGAACTGCGCATGCGCAGTGAAAACATAATTTGAAAAACGCACCCCTGTCACATCGCTCGCGGGCCGCAAAAAGTGGATAATGCGGGAGCAAAAAGCGGGAGCGATGACCCCCACAGACATTGCAGAGAGGATTAAAGGAATTCCCTTTGGAGGCTAATGTCCACGTTATAATCACAGGAACTAAAAACCTGACAGTCCAAAATCTGGGATAATATTTCAAAATGTATATCCCCCCATCCCTGTCCTGTAATATTATCCCAGATTTTGGACTGTCAGGTTTTTAGTTCCTGTGATTTGGACATTATCCTCCAAAGGGAATTCCTTTCATCCTCTCTGCTGTCTGTGCTGCTTTGCCTTTCGCGCCCGGGCGCGCTGCCTGCGGTCTGTTCTGAACTGCGCATGCGCAGTTGGAGCTCCGGCCGCTCCAACAGCGCTAAGCCTCGCCCAATAGACCAGCGCTGAAAAAAGGCGTATGGGCGCGCTGGAGCGCGACGGCCGGGCGCGGATCCGTTTGACGACCGGACCTGGCACTTAATCCCGATTTGGTAAAATCAGCCCCAGTGTATTATAGTTAATGTTTTCTTGTTTATTAAACATTTTGTTCTTTTGTTAAATATTAATCGTCAATCCTAAGACTCAGTTCATCCAGGTCTCTAAACAAATAAATAAAAGTTATGATCTATTGCTTTGCCCAGTCGTTACATTGACTGGGATCAGAACAACTCGGACAACCAGATCCCACTGAAACATTGAGAAAGGTCATTCTTTCCTTGCTTGTATTTTGTTCTCATGCACAATGCTTCAAGGAACCACAGAAGAACTGGTGCGGCAATTGTTGCTGTTGTATACACATCCCTGCTGCCATGTTTTACAACACTATTATTAAAACTAAGTGATTCTTGGTCTAAATAAGACCTGCTATTAGCATTTGATTCTGTCGAAAATGGCACACGTGTACACAAATTAACGTTATTACGCCCCTGATTAAGATCTCAAATGATGTTAGCAAGCCGTGGTTGTTGACTTGTTTAGCTGGTTAAATTATATGGATATAAAGTCTATCTGGGCATAAAGTCAGGTGCTAATAGATGTACTGCTGAAGAAAATAATAGGGAACCAAAATGGTTCACATGTAAGTGTCAGTCAAACTGCAGCACCAAGCAGGAATCCTACAACATACATCTCACAAATCACTGCATATTCACTTTTTAATGAGTATTTATTTTGTAATTGTGTCCGTTTTTATGACAAAATTGAACACTGGGCTGGAGGTTAGCACTGCTGCCTCACAGCACCAGGGACCTGGGTTTGATTCCCGGCTTGGATCACTGCCTGTGTGGTGGAGTCAGCACGTTCTCCCCATGTCTGCATGGGTTTCCTCCGGGTGCTCCGATTTCGTCCCACAGTCTGAAAGATGTGCTGGTTAGGTATATTGGCCATCCTAAATTCTCCCTCCGTGTATCCTAACAGGCGCCGGAGTGTGGTTTACACAGTAACTTCATTGCAGTGTTAAGTAAGCCTACTTGTTACACTAATGGTAAATAATTAGCTTTTTGTGCTTGACCAAGTGTGCTGATTTGGTGGGGCCAGGAGTGAGTGGACCACACAGTTTCCCTTGCCCATCACTCGACTGAAAAGTATAAAATCCAGCCCACTGTTTTTTCAATTAAAGACATAAATGAGGATAGTTCTCACCAGCACTAAATTATCCCAAATGAATGAGTCGCAAATTAATTCCAGTGGGCGAGACACTCATCTCATTAGCATCTGATTTCTGGTTGTTCTAAATGCACTTGGAGCTCCAAACTGGTGGCTGTGGTGTGTGCATCTACATGTGGGCAAAGCACGCTGGACAGCACATTGATGCAGGCATGAATCTACGTGCAATGAACATTCACCAAAAGGTAAATTAGCAGGGAGATCATGCCGTGGTGTCATTTTGCAGCTTAAGGATCCAGCAATGCTTTATTTTAATCTTGTGCAACTAAACACTCAACAAGTAGCAGGAAGGATGCTTATCGATGCTACTTAAAGGGGTCATTAGCGACTAACAGCTTATTTTCTAACCGTTGCTAAAATCCTGCAAACTTTTGTTGCTGTCTATATTTCTTTCAGGTTCCAAGAAATAACATGTATGGTACGTGCTGAAGGATTTTTTCTTCAAGGATTCTGCACAAATCATGGAGTTTTACAGCACAGAAAGAAGCTCTTTTGGCCCATTGTGTCGGGCTGGCCATCAAGCACCTGTCTATTCTAATCCCATTTGCCAGCACTCAGCCCATAGCCTTGTCTGCTATGGTGTCTCATCTAAATGTTGTGATGGTCCCCACCTCTACCACCCTTTCAGGCAGAAAGCTCTAGGTTCCTACCACCCTCTGAGTCAAAAGGCTTTTCCTCAAATCCACCCTATTGATCCCTCTACTGAGGAAAAAAGTTTCTTTCTATCTATCTCATTTATATCCCTCATAATTGTGTACACCTGATTGAGGTAGGGTCTGAGGCCATCATTCACGACTAACAGCTTAGTTGCTGATTGGGTTATTTTCCAACCGTTGCAACAAAACTGATCATTGCTAATCAGGCCCCAGGTCCCCCCCTCAGCCTTCACTGCTCTGAGGAAAACAACCCCAGCCTAACCAGTCTCTCTTCAGAGCTGAAACTTTCCAGCCCAAGCAACATCCTGGTGAACCTCCTCTGGATCCTCTGTAGTGCAACATCCTTCCTATAGTGACCAGTACTTCTAGCTGTGGTCAAATGAGCATTTTATACAGTTCCATCATTACCGCCCTGCTCTTATCTTTTATATATCCCATATACCATCTTACCTACCTTATCTACCTGTTCTGCTGCCTTAAGGTATTAATGGAAATGCACCTGAAGTCTATCTAGTCCTCTGTATTTCCTAGTGTTAGGAAAACAAAGGTAGTTCAAAAGGGATTTATATTTACATTGGTCAGCATTAGAAATAAGGCATAGCTTTGACTGTATCTCATTTAATGTTTCTGTGCCTGGAAGGGTAAAACCAATATTTAGATTCATGCTGGACAACGGTGCCTGTATGTATGGGGGTTACTTAGTAACTGAAGATCATTGTAACAATAAAAAGAGCTTTTAAGATTTAGTTTCAGTTGAATTTGTTGTCAGCTGGAGATAAGCAATGAGAGAGAGCAGGCTGCTGTCATGGATCTGCTAGTTGGTTTTAGAATGCTAAAGAGGGAACATTTCTCTGAGCCTTGCTAGAAGAAAAGGCATACTATAGAGTGATGTTTAAGAAAGCACATGCCAGAAATCAAAAGTCTAGCTTGTTCAGGAAACTGGCAAAAAGAAGAGAAGTTTCCAAGAAGCCTGGAGTTTATGAAACAGAGGAAACTAGGAACCAGAACCGATTACTGTTCAGTAAATTTACAGGAAAAAGGCATTGGATCTTGAGAGGCCAGAAAGATATTTCCAGTTGTGCTAATGTTTGTGAAAAATTACTACAATATGGGAGACATTTCAAATAATTGTGGAAATCAGTGGCTGGACCTCAGAGTTTATGAAATCCTTTAAAATAAAGAAAACCTGAAGGGAGAGGTGTAAAACCTGAAAGCGAAACCTTGATGGAAGCAAGAGGGAAAACATAATTTAAAAGAAGATTTAAAAGGGGTGACTTTTGAAAGCGGAATTTCAAATCACTCATGTGGAAGCCGGAATTCAGTGAGACAAGGTGGCTCACCATATAAGAATTGACTGGGGGATTTTGAGGAGAAATCCACAGACATTCACTTGGGTTCAGAGCGGAGTGTGTATCTGACCACAGTCATCTTGTGTGCTTAAAGGGGACTTTGTGTGTTAATGAGACCATTGCAGCTTAAGATGTACTTTGCAATCTGTGTTAATCTTAAAACCTGTGGGTAATTGTTAAGATAAGGCTGGAGTAAAGGTGTATTGTATCATAATCCAATTTTTTCATGTTTAATAAATGTGTTCCTTGTAAAAACTAATTGGCAGTCATGTGACTCTGTTCCTCCACATTTTATGAAATCAAAGTGTGAGATGGGTTTCTCCGGCCGCGCTCGCCCCAAAACTGGAGAATCCCACCCGACATCAATGGACCTTTGCGTGGTCTGCCCCCGCCCCCCCCCCCCCCCCCCCCCGCCCCCTCGCCACCCCTCCCCCCCATCAGCTACGATTCCCGTGGCGGGTGGGTGGGATGGGAAATCCCCCCCATACATAATCTTTTGAGCCAGCGTTTCATGATGAGATCTTCCCATCCAGTTATATATAACAACAACTGGGATGTTGCAAAAGTGGTATTTCCAAACATGGAGAAAGGATTATTGGATGCTGTCAAGTAATAATTTGTTGGTATATGGGCGGCACAGTGGCACAGTGGTTATCACTGCCACCTCACAGTGCCAGGGACCCTGATTCAATTCCCAGCTTGGGTCACTGTCTGTGCGGAGTCTGCACATTCTCCCCATATCTGCGTGGGTTTCCTCCGGGTGCCCCGTTTCCTCCCACAGTCCAAAGATGTGCAGGTTAGGTGGATTGGCCATGCTAAATTATCCCTTAGTGTAAGGGGGGCTAGCTAGGGTAAATGCGTAGGGTTATGGGCATAGGGCCTGAGTAGGATTGTGGTCGGTGCAGATTCGATGGGCTGAATGGCCTCCTTCTGCACTGTAGGATTCTATGATTCTATGATATATTGAAATGTGGAAAGCAAGTTACTGAATGCTGAATAGTAAAAAGTTATTCTGGGATTCATTGTTAAGTGGTAGGATCTGTGAATCTTTAAATAAAGATTAAGTGGTTTACTGAGGTCTGGACAAAATAATTAGAGTTGCTGTGAGGTACACTGTACACATTAGAATCCAAAATGGTATTGGCTATTACAAATACTTTCCTCAAGATGGAAAATGTAACTGTGACTCAGATTCAGTTAACTGAATTGGCGGATAAATTGGGATTAGGATTATCAGCAGGTATAAGGAAAGATGACATTATTGAAAGCAGAGTGAAACATTTAAAATTCCAAGGCATTGTCAGCTGCACCAAGTTCTTCGAAAAGTGAGAAAATTGAATTTGCTTAAAATCAATTACAAATGCAACAATTAGAAATGCAGGAAAAAGAAAATGAAACGGAGAAAGAAGTAGAAATGAAGAAACTTGAAATGCAGGAAAAAGAAAGGGAAAATAGAGAGCTTTTCAAAAGGAAATTGAAATTAGGAAACTTAACATAGAAATGGAAAGACTAGCAAGGGAGAGAGAGAGAATTTCAACTTAAAGTGCTGGAAGTTAAAGCAGAGAAATTAAAACAGGTTAAAGAAGGACATAGTTCTGGACAAGAACCTAGTGGAGAAATGTTTAAATTTATAGGAGCTCTTCCAAAATTTGAGGGAAAGGGTGTTGAAGCATTCTCTATTTCTTTTGAAAATGTAGATAAATAGATGAAATGGCCAAAAGAAATTTGGACATTACTTTTACAAAGTATACTGGTAGTAGAGCTAGCAAGGTTATTGTCATAAGAGCTATTGAGAGATTTTGATGTAGCAAAGAAGTCTATCCTTATTGCATATGAGTTGGTTTCTGAGGCATACAGGCTGAAATCTTGAAACACAAGAAAACAGCTGAGACAAGCTCATGTTGAATTCGAGAGGGTGAAGCAAAATAGCTTTGACCATTGGATGCAGGTGTTAAAGGTAGAGAAAACATACAAAGCCCTTAGAGAGGTGATTCCTTTGGTTATTAGGATGAACGTCGAGAAACAAAAAGATAAAACTGCTAGACAGGCAGCAGAGTTAGCTGATGATTACAAACTGGTTCATAGAACCGAACCTCTTTTCAGTCATCCTTTTAAACCTGAGAAGAATAGAAAGTTGGAAGGAGAAAAGAAAAGAAATAGTCAAGAAAGAGATGTAAAAGTTGTGAATGGCTGGAAAAATAGAAAGGCAACTTATTATCCAAATGGAAAGCAGATTCAAAATGCATCTGGGCAAAGGCATCTGGGTGTCTTTGTTCATGAGTTGGTATGCATGTTCAGCATGTAATAAAAAAGGCAAATGGG